>NC_132993.1:2126212-2429242 GCF_048564905.1 Vicugna pacos | reverse complement strand
GCACCGACTATTAAGCAATGACAAAACGTCCACTGTTGCTTTCCCGCAAGTCTGGGGCGGTTCCTTCCTCCTCCCGCCTTCGCACGGGGCACCGCGGAGGGGCCGGCTTGGAGGGAAGGGAGGCCTGCACTTGCTCCGGAGGACCCGGGCAGTGCGAACACCTGCACCGAGTGGCCGTGCGTACGGCGGGAGGGGTAGGAAGGGTGCTCAGAGGCAGGAAAGTCTCTTCAGGAAACTGAGTGCGGAAGTCCCGGGGCGGCTCTCCAGGCCGTTGGGGCGGCAGGGGGCGGCTCGTCACGGCAGAGGAAGCAGCCTGTGCAAAGGCAGGTAGGGAGCGTGGTGGACGCAGAGGCGTGCCCGCATGGGGCTTGGGCTGCAGAGCTGGGGGAGCACGGCGCGGAGGCTGACCCCTCAAGTCCTGGGTCGGGCAGCCGGGGCCACACCTAGACCTGCCCCATGTTGTGTGACTCAGAGCAGGAAGCTCAACCTCTCTGAGCTTTGCCTCCCTCGTCTGTGATACGGGTCTCGTACTGATCTACCAGCCTCAGCAGAGATCAGGAGACGATGTAAAGGTGAGGCATTTTGAGCTGCACCTGCCGCACGGTAACCTTTAGTGAACGTTAGTATCACAGCCGTTGCCACGAAGCTAGCCGGGGGTACATGTCGACAAGGACACTCCTGAATGTCTCCTGCTGGGCAGTGAGGACTTCTGTCCTGCAGCGGATGGGAGGGAAGTCCTGGAAAAGCTATGCAAGGGAGTGGATGACGAATTCTGGGCAGAGCAGCTGAGAGCTGGGGCAGGTGTCCAGCCCCGAGGCCCAGGGCCCCCGGTTTGGGAAGGAGTGGGCCTTTCTCATGTTCAGCGACAGCAACAAAAATCTTCAGGGGCTGCGCTAGGACCTCGGCTGGTTCGGGGACAACCTCACTGCAAAGCAGACTGCACCACAGGCCAGGGCTTCTCAAGCTGGGTACAGGAGAATCACTGAGGGGCAGTTTCTAACTTTGATGTCTGCACCACACCCAGGCCAAAGGAACCAGACGCTCTGGGGTGAGTTCCCAGCGTCAGCCCCCACTCCCTGGACATCTCAGGGGCCTGAGGGCGATGAACAGGGTAGTATCACTCCTGATCATCAGGGGAGTTTGGCACATGAGGCCTCAAGGAACGCAGACGTGCATGAGGATGAAAAACAAGCGAGGCTCAGGTCGGAAGGCCTGGGGTTTGGCCTCAGGGCCATGGCTATCCAAGCCAAGTCACAAGGCACATCGACAGACTGTCCGCTGGCCAAAACCCCAGGCCAACAAAGACACCCCTATAAACAAGACATTCCAGGGCCTGGAGGCCACCTCTCAGTGGCCCAGGGCACAGGCCAGATTGCTATCCAGGTGAAGTGAACTCTTCACAGCACAGCCTCTGGACTTCCATTTTCTTTCTGCTTTTCTACATTTTCCATAAAGACCAATTTTACTTGTATGATTCTTGCTAATATGATTAAGAGCCAGGACTCTGGAACCTGCCACCAGCCTGTGTCCCCTCCCGGCTGCTCAGAAAGTGAGGACATGCGGGCAAAGCTGCAGAAGTGGCAGCTGGGGCCCTGGACTTTCTGCGACCACCCCCAGGCCTCTGCCCTACTCAGTGTGTGCAGACGCTGAGCCGGCCCCAGGGACCTTCCCGACTGTCTCCCACCTGCCCCACGGCCCTGTCTTCTGGAGAACGAAGTAGTCGCTAGACAGGTTACAACCCGATTCCATGCAGCTCTGAGCAACCTTATTTCACACTCGGTGTCACTAAAATCAGCCTCTTCAGTCAAGGCCACGTGGGGCCACATACGTCCTCTCTGTAGGCTGTGGCAGGTTCTTGGTAAATGTCAGCTGCCCCCAAAACCAAGCCACGTTGTCCACAGCACTTTCTCTTGCCAGTGGCACCTGCAGGAGTGGGAGGTGGGCCCACCCTCTGCAGGACCAGGAGCCACAGGAGCAGCTGCTGGTGGGGCAGCAACCTCCCCAGGCTGGCGCCCTGGGGCAGGGGGTCTGGCCGCAGCTTCCCAGGCAGAGGCCCGTCCTGGCTGGGCCCGCCGAGCCAGCGGGAGAGGCTGCCCCTGTCGATGGCGCGTGTGGCCTGCCTTTCCGTCGGGAAGCAGCGGCGTGGCAGGGCGCTGCCAACGGCCTGTCCGCCAAGATAATGGAGAGGCCTCCCCAGTTACGTTGCCCTAAATCGGAACACAGGCAAAAGGAAAAGCCCAGAGATGGAGAAGATGCCGGGGGGAGGGGCCCGGGCCTGATCCTCCCTCCACCTCCATCCACACCTGGACGCCCGGCCCTGTGGCCTCCACTTGCTGATCTGGGTGTGACCCACAGGCCCACATCTCTCCTGATGCTGATTCAAACGGTCCAAGCCCTGCGGTGAGCCCGGTCTTCCCATGATGTCCCTCCCAACCTGCCTGAGAAACTGCACTGACGCTCACGCTCTTCGACCCGGTGGCATCCTAGGCTCACCGGGTGGAAGGAGCAGCAGCTGCACCCCGGGCAGGCCAGAGCTGCTCCTGGCCACCCGCCAGTCCTCCTGCTGCCACGGCCCCGCGCAGTCCCTCCAGGCACGCTGGTGCGTCGGGCAGGGTACTCAGACTGGAAGGTACAGTTCTGGGGGCATAAAAATGGGAGGCTGTAGAGACAGGCTCATTCAAGCACCATCCAAGGGGCCTGGGGACTGGGATAACTGGACCTCAAGAATGGAACCCCATTGGGCCAACCCTGCCTAACGGGACTGGGGAGGGCCCGCCTGGCGGGTCCCAGTGCTTCCTGACCGCGGTGCTGCTCAGATTCCCCTACGTCTCAGGGAGCCTGAGAGTGACAAACAGTTCAGCGTCCGCTGCCCAGCTGGGCCCTGTGCCTCTTGGGGCTACGTGACTCGGGTTGAAGCTGTGCACAGAGCCTGGAGGGGTGGGGCCCAGCCGCTTCCCAGACCAGCCTCCGCACAGAATGCACAGTCACAAGCCCAGAGGCCTTCCTCCAGCTTCCGGGAAGCCTGTGGGGACCCTTGCTCACATGCACCCCAACACCGGTGTCCCTCCTGGGGAGCCCAGGAGCTCCCCTCTCTCCCCTCTGCCCACGGGGCCTGTGGCCCTTCTCCAGCCGCCCTGACCCCTCGGCTGCCTAGGAAGCCTTGGAGGACCAGGTTTGTCTACGGGACGTCTGTGCCGGTCTGGGTGTCCATCCACGAAGGACAAGGAGGAGCAGAGAGACGCTGATGGCAGCTGCAAACAGCAGCATGAGGTGAGGCGCTTGCTCGCTTCGTGGAAATCAGTTACTTAGGCCCCTTTCTAGAACAAAGAAAGGCTTTCTGTGGCTTTCCAGTTCATGTCTCTGAAAAGGGTAAAACGATCAAGCACACAGAATCAACCTTCTTCTCAAACCCCCGCCCCTCCTCCCCTCTGGCCTCTCCCGACCTTTGTCATGACAAGACAAGAAAATTTTAAGCGCACAGTTTTTCTCTGCCCGCCTGGGCCTCCTGCCTGCTCTCTGGAGTGCAATCTGCATCGGCACTGTGTGTTCACCAGAAATGCCTGCTCAACCATAAAGGTAAAGTGTTCTCTCTTCTGGCACCAGCCGTGGAACTCCTTAGGAGGTAGCATTCCTCTCTCAACCCTGCACGGGGTCAAGGTGACCCACCGCTCACCCTGGACGTGCAGACATCTTTGGTGGACCTTGTGTACAATGCCGGCGCATCACTTCCCTTAGAGGCAGCAACCGGTGCAGAACAGGCCGGTCAGACGACCTGGGGAGACACTGGGCCTCACCTAACAGAAGGTCTTAGCTCAAGTGCTTAGACGCTTTTCTAGAACAAAGAGAAGTGCGGCCTTACTAGTGCTGCTAGCTGCCGCGTTCCGTGTGTTCCGCCAGGCTCGCACTTCCTGCGTTATCAGACGCAAGCCTGTGTCTCAGACAGAATCAATGACGACTAAGCAGCTGGAAACCATTGCTCAAACATGCGGCCCTGTAAGGCCAACGACCGCAGGCGTGCAGCTCTGGGTATGGAAGACCATTTCCCGAACCGTAACAGACCAGTAAGACAGGCAGGCAGAGGCCTTGGGCCACTGCTAGCAGGGCCCAGTCCAGTAACAGCGCGGGGAGTGGCGCATCAGCGGAGGCCTTGCCTGACCCTGGAGCGAGCACTCCCGGCGCCTTGGGACAAATCGGCCAGGAAATGCCTTCCAAACCTGAGTCAAAATTAGGACCGAAAGGGAAAGGATTGCGAAATAAAAAATGTTGCACCATCCAGTTCTACAAGAACCAAGTCAAGAGCCGCTGCAGTTCACATCCTGAAAGGAATTCAGGGCTAAGGTCAGGAGGAGGCACTTTGGTCTCTGGAAAACTGATAAAATTGGCCCTCAGATGGTTAGATATTTTCAAGAGAAAGTTTTAAGAACCCGATGTCTTGCATCTTCCCCTACTTAGACAAGCACTCAAACCATCAACTAAGATACCTGCTCCCTGGGACCAGCAGGAGCTTCTACCCGGATGAGTGCTTGGCTGCACGTTCCCCCTTCCCCCCAAATTACAGCTATGCTGACCTCCCCACCCCTTGCTTCTTCGGAGCAGTCCTCAGAGTTCTCTGTGAGAAAACGTCTCCCGGGTTATAACCCCCAGATTCACTCCAGTAAAACCTTCCATTTCTTTCTTAGATTGACTGTGGATCAATCTTTTTGTCCACGGGGACCAGAGGCAAAGAGACTGTGAACACTCACGGGAGAATGGGCGCTCAGGGGCCTGACGGCCTGGCCCATTCCCGGCTCTGCATGATTTTGAGCAAGACTTAACCTCAGTTGCCAGCTATAAAATGGGGTGACTGCCACTGTTGTGGACTGAAATGTGTTCTCCAAAAGTCATGTGTTGTAGCCCTAACCCTCAGTGTGATTGAATTTGGAGACGAAGACTTTAGGATAGTAATTCAGGTTACACGAGGTCGTAAGGGTGGTGGACCTTGTAAGAAGAAACACCAGAGCACTCTTCTGAATGCACGCAGAGAAGAGGCCGCAGGGGCAGACAGCGAGAAGACGCCCTCTGCAAGCCAGGAAGAGAGGTCTCCGCTGGACCGACCCGATGGCACCTTGATCTTGGACTTCCAGCCTCCAGAGCTGTGAGTACCCAGTTCTGTGTACTCAGGGACCTCAAACTGAGGTCCAGTTTGTCCTGGGCACCTGAGCTGACCGAGACGGCCACCAGCTCTGCAATCCAGCCATTGGGCTCGGACGCTTCATCACCTTCCGCAGGCTCAGCCCATCACGGCAGCCAGAGTAGGTGGCTAAGGACACCAGACAACCCTGCACGTGCCAAATGCAGTCACCACGGTGATTTGGGAACCGGGAATGAACACACAAACCACTGCTTTGCCTCGCTTTCCTTTCCGCCACCGAAAGTGTGCGTACAAATTCAAGCACCACCATCACAATCAGTATTCAGGAAGGTTTCGAATCCCCGGCTGGACCCTGCACTCCCAGGCTCGGCCGCTGGGTGGCACCCTACATGCAGCATGGCGGGGCTGAAAGGCTGAACCCAATTTTAATTCAGCTTGAAAGTCAGAGGCAGTGCAAGCTGTTTTTGCTTTAAATGCACCTTTATGATTGTGGTAGGATGACATTTCCCCTTAATGGTTGAAAATTTAGTGTCTGACTTAAGATGTGCTGTAACCATAAAATATTCACCAAGTGTGAAGACCTAACACCAAAAGAAAGTGAACTAGTGTAAACACATTCTCATATGGCCTGCACACTGAAAGGGTATTCGGTACCTTGGGTTACATGACTTTGGTAATTTCCTCTGTTTCTTGTGACACCTTTCACGTGGCTCCAGCATGTTTAAATTGCATGTGCAGCCCACAGAGCATTTCTACCTGGGACCCTGGAGTCACCTCCCTCCTTCCTTCTGACTCAGCCAGAAGCACACGAAGTCAGGACGCAGAGGGCCTTCTCTGGTGCTGGGGCGGGGAGGGTTGGTGGGAGAGAGACTGAGGTCCAGAGGGGCAACGTGCCAGGTCAGGGCAGACTTCTGTGGTCTTACAAGACTCCATGTAACCAAGGACTCATCTTGGGCCTCTGGTTATGGGCTGGGTCCCCCATCAATTCAAGCAGTGTTGACAGCACCAGGCGCACTGGCCTGCAAGGGCGCAGCACCAGCAATGGAGGACCCCATGCAGGCCCAGAGTGACGGGGTGGGGGGGGAGCTGGCATGTCTGAAGTCAGCAGGGCAGGCTGGTAGACTGGAAATCCAGGGAAGAGCTGGTGCTACAGCTCAAGTGAGTCTGAAGGCCGTCTGCTGACAGAACGCTCCTTCTTCAGGGAACTGCAGTCTTTTTCTCTTAAGACCTTCAACTGCTTGGGCAAGGCCCACCCACATTATGGAGGGCAATCTGCCTTACTCAAAATCTGTTGATTTACATGCTAATCTCATCTAAATTATACCTTCACAGCAACATGTGGACTGGTGTTTAACCAATTATCAGCACTATGGCCCAGCCAAGCTGACCCAAAAAATTTGCCATCAAACCACCCTGACATCCAGGAAACCAAGAGCTAATGCTGGCTGCCTCCAGCTGTTGGTGAGTCCTTTCTGGTTGGCTGGTGCTTCCCTTGCCCTCCTGGGCCATGCATCCTTATCAGTATTTGGAATCTCAGCCGTGGGTTAAAGCCCCTGGGGGATGTCCTCCAGTCTCCACCCTATTCTGCCTTTCTGAATTCTGCCCCATGGAGACCAGCTCCAGTTCTCCTTCTCCAGGAAGACCTCCTGAGACCCCCAGCCCCCACTCTCACTTCCTTCTCTGAAATCTGTGCCACTGACTCGGAACAGTTTACTTGGTTCCTTAAACGTATTTTGTATGTTTAATTTGTGGGTGTTGCCTCAGTGGGCATAGCTAGACCACATGTTCCCGAAAGCCAGGGCCATATCCCCCATAACCTGCTCTGGGAGGACTGTGTCAGGCAACAGCATCCAGATGTCCACCAGCTCCTGGCGCCGTTCAAGAAAGCCTTCCTTTCCCACTGGCACGAGCTTGTCTGATCAGGCCTAAGACCTACAGATGAGGTGTCAGAGACGGTGCTAAACCCACTTACGGATGGGGCTCAGAGAGGCCGCAGGACATTCTAGCCACAACAGAGCTGGGTGTGGAAGTCAGGTGTCTTTTCCAAATCCCACATTCTTCTCACTTTGGCCAGAGCCCTGGGAGGGGCTGCACATGATGGGTCGAGGGCAGAGGGAGCTCCCCCCAGTGCCCTGGACCGGCGCCTGCGTGTCATGTGCCCTGTGGAGTTTAATACAAGGGAAATCCTTTAGGTGTCCAGACAAAAAGACAAGGGAAAGAAGTCAGACCTGGTCACTTTAGTAGACGTCCCCACATCCAACACACGCCATCATTTCCACCACCTTCCACTGGTTACACAGAGGTGCCCTGGCTGACGTAGGAGGAATCACACAAGGGGATGTTGACCTCAAGGGTGAGGGGCTCTGGGACCACAGGGAGCTGCTGCCACAATCAGGGACAGATCCAACTCTGCAGGTGTAGCCAAGAGATTCACCCCAAACTCACCCAGGTATTTAAAAGGAAAAAAAAATCAAAGTATAGGCAAAGACATACAACAAAAAAAAAGGCTCAAGTTTCAGTCTTAATATGGACAGGGTAGTTTTTCAGCCACAACACATGAAATGAGGCAGAGCAAAGACACTTTGAGGCCTTTAGCATTATAATTTACAGCAAAGATGTAACAATCGTGAACATCAACACACTCGGTATTACAAAACTTTCAAAAAGCAGAGATGACGGAAGACACGAGGCAGGTCAGCAGAAGCACATGATTTGCAGGAGATTCTGTTTGTCCTCTCTGGCTGTGTCCCCTTTTCCTGCCTCCTTCAAGTAAGTGGAGTATTTGCTTAGTATTCCATTTTAAATGCTCTCTTGTCCTTTTGGCTTCATCTTTTTGTGTTATTTTATTAGCAGTTGCTCCAGAGATTACAGCGAGCGTCCCCAACAGCTCATGGTCTGCATCCAGTTAGTATTCTGCCATTCCATGGTAACTGCAGAAGCCTCACAACCACCTTGGTGCCTTCATAATAAATCAGTCAATCCGGGAGATGTGAGGGTGCTTGATTTCGACAGTCGCATGCATTGTAAAGAGTTTAAGAGAAGAGTCTATTAGAATATCCCATTTCTGTGCTAGCTTTATTCACAAAAATTGGCCAAGTTGTAAGCCACAAAATAATTTCAACTAATTTCAAAATAATGTAGACAATATTTTTAATCATTGTGAAATAAAACTGGAGGTTGATAACATCACCTGAAAGTTTTATAATTCCCTATTAATCAACTTTTGGGTCAGAGGGAAATACAAAGCGAAATTACAGAATTTCTGGGAAACAGTAATAATGGGAATACTAGATCAAATTTGTGGGCTATAAATAAAGCGTGTTCATAGACTTAAATATTTACGTCAGTGAAAAAGAAAGTAAAATGAATTCATCGTCTTGCTCAAAAAGTTGGAAAAAGAACAATTAAAAAACTGAAGCAAAACAGAAAAAAGGATTAATGAGGATAATAGAAAAAGTGAGTTATAGAATAGAACAGCAGCTAGATTTATAAATAAATTTAAAAGCTGGTTAATTCCTCATCAGAGAAAAAGGAGGAAAATTTAGAAACACGAAACAAAAGCCGGCAAAGGTGGCACAACCCCAGGCGCCGTGCTAAGTGCCGCCCGCATACGATCGATCGCGCCGACTCTCACCACAAGCCTCTAGTGGCAGCTGTTGTTATCATTACTATATGCGTCCCCGTTTACAATTGAGACACTGGGGCCCTAAGAGGTCTCATGACTCATGTCGGTCTCCAGCTCCAGCACAGGGTGGAGCTGGTACCCAAGCCCTGGGCTGGCGCCGTGATGCTGGGACGCTGGTCTCCCGCCCTAATGCAGCTGACGCGTCGGGTGTCAGAGCAGGTGCAGGGCATTTTGATCTGCTGTTGGCCCTGCCTCTCGGTGAGATCAGCGCGGCATTGCCTCCTCTCTGGGGCCAGGACCAGTTTACTCCGACAGTGTTTACAAGCATCAGGAGGAAGACACCTACTCACCTTTCCTGGTTCCAGATACACAGCCCCCCCCCCTTTCTGATGAAGGAAAGTGGTTCGCAAGAGGGAGACCCAAAAGGGAGGACATGAGATCTACTATTCTTAGGCCATTTTTCTTACATTTTTCACTTAGCTGATTGAGACAGAGAAGAGCAAACTGTGGTCTGGAAAACAACCAAGTACACTCGTGCCCTTTGATCTTTGTTGCGAGCCGCCCGATGAGACTGGCAGGGCGCCAGCCAGGAGGACAGCCCTCCGCTTCTGGGTCAACTAAGCGTCGACAGTGGATTCTAACTCGGTCCTCCCGCCGTGCTCGGGAGACCAAACAGCTGTCTGTGCTTGGGGACCGCGGGGGGGACGTCAAAAGGACAGAGCAGAAGCAGAGAGATTGTCGGGGCTGCAGGATCTTCAGGACTCACATTCCCCAACCCACCCGCGTTGCAGACGAGGAAGGGGAGGCCCCCGACTCACACGTGGACGCTCAGCTGGCTGGGCGGCGGCTCCTCTGTCCACTCTTCTCCCCAGATCACCGCTTGCAGACTGTCTTTCCACGCTGAGCCCAGCAGCCATTCCCTTGAGTTGTGTCAGACAAAGTTGCCCAGAACCTGCCAGTCAGACAGGCTCAACTCCTCTTGTGACGTCTAGGGACCTGGGGGGGGGGGGTCCAGTTTTGCCAACGGCAGGGAGACGGGCCCTTGACAGGAGCCGGGAGTCACTTCTGCTCCTGATGCCTGCACCCCACAGCCCCTTCCCTGCCTCGGGCCTGAGGAGACCCCAAGCCTTCTCCCTCCCTTCTTGAAAAAGCTGTTACAGGGAAAGGCCCCGACCTCAGCTCCTCACCTGCTGAGCCTCTCGTCTCCCTGAGCCGAGAAAGGCCCCACCTCTAGGCAGGGCAGCTGGGGCCGGCGGAGTCATCGGGGGCTTCCTGATCTGTATCCCTGGCTCCTGCCCCAGGAGGCGACTTCCACAGTGTGGGCCCAGAACCCCTGCTTCAAGCCAGTGGTTCTCAAGCAGCGGTGCGTGGGCCCCCAGAGGACATCCCACAGTTCTGGGGCGTTTTTGGTGTCGCAGCCAGGGGGTGTTCGCTGCTGGTAGGCAGTGGGGAGAGGCCAGAGCTGCCAGGGCACCTGGCCACGCACCTCTGAACCATCAGAACCAGCTGGTACAAACTTCCAGTCATGGTGCTGTGGGTGGGGCGGCGTGCTTCACGCCTTCCAGGCCCAGTGCTCAGACCCTCAGGCGCTGGTGGCACACAGACTGACTGACAAACTCTTAAGGGAAGAGCTTAAGTGACAGTTTTCTCATCCACAAAGTGGGAGATGACAGCACCGACCCAACAGGACTGTTGCGAGGGCTGAAGTTGTTGAAATCTGCTTGAAGGTGGCCACGTCCGGGCGCCACACCTGGGATCTCCCTGCAACGTGGGGCCACCTACATCTCTGAAGAGGAAGCAGGCGTCACAAGGGTGTTGCCCCCGAGAGCTGTGTCCAGCCAGGACTTCTCCCCTCACGGAGGTGGGTACCCAGAGCTCTGTCGATAAGATGATCAGCTTTGTGCTGCCTGGGATGGTCCTCTGTCCTCCTGGCAGGATGCTGGCTTGGAATTAGGTGGTCCTTATGGTCACATATGAGTCCAGAGTCGGATTCAGGTGTGAGCCCCAGAGACCCCTGGGGGCCAGCCCTGCATCACCCCAGAGGACCCGAAAGTGACACAGGAGGTCACTTTCGATCTCGATGTTTGGGCACAACCTCCCCAGCTCAGCTCGTCTGCTGCCATGTGGAGTTCCCACTCCCCATCTCCCTGTCAGGCCAATAAAATTCAGACTGCGGGCAGCAGGTGCAGTCCACGCCCACAAGAATCTCTGGGGTCCTCAGTGATGTTTAAGAGTGTGCAGGGGCCCTGAGAGCAAAGTTTGAGCCGTGCTGCTCAGGAATACGATGCAGCAGTGACGAGACTGAACTCGCTCTGTTTTACTAATTCGAAAGGTCACCATGTCGCCTTGTTGCATAAAAAGACAAGTTACAGACCCATGTCTGTGACCTGAGCCCATTTATATAAAATCAAAGAAGCTGCGACAGTCACTCGCTCAGCTGAGATGACACACGCATGTATCTTCACGGCAAAAGGCCTGGTGGGAAGCTGGCCAGAGCTCCCGGCGGCTGCTTCCTGAGGACAGCGCGCAGCGTGGAAGGACTTCAATTTTTTTCCTGTGTGTCTGCTTGTATGGAGTTGTATACAGTGGGATTTGTTCATTTATTACACAGGCTTTTTAAAATAAGAATGAAGGAAGTAGAGGCCTGGAGGGGCTAGGCCGGTCAGTGGAGGGGAGCCTCTCAGGGAGGCTTTTTCAAAATATATCTGGGCTTGTTTTCATAGGAAATAAGTTTTCCCGAAATTTTGCTGTGTGAGAACATGCCATGCTGACCACGCAGCTTGATGTGCTGGCCCACGCCCTGGTCCCTGGGGCCAGCAGCCATGGCCTGCAGACCAGGCAGGGGTCTGAGGCTGTGAGGTGGGCCACCAGGAGCTCTGGAAGGCCTCCCGCCCGGGAGCCTGACACCCCAGGCTCGTGTGTGGCCCAGGCGCCAGGACTTAGCAACTCCCAGGGGGCCGGCTGCGTGCTGACGCCTGAGCCTGGAGCGCCACGAGGGGCTGGGGACGCGGGCGGGTCCTGGAGGAATCTGCAGATGTGCCCGGGATGGCACGGCCCACGGGAAAGGCCAGCTTCTGTCCCCAGGACAGTAAGAGCACCGCAGGTGCAGCAGCCCCTGAACAAGCCGAGCACTGAGGGCCTCGAATACGTCACCTCATCAGCCTTTGTAACGGACTTCTGAAGGCCGGACGTGTCAGAAGCCACTCACAGACAAGAAAACCTGGGCTAGGCAGATGTGGGGAGAAGAGCGAGGGTCTCCTCCCCCAGGGGTGAGCCCTAATTACCCATGTGCGGGCCCACCCCCAGAAATGACGTCCAATCACAGCGTCCCCATGGCAACCTCGTCGCCGTGGTAACTGGAAACAGGTCTGACCAGTCCTGGTTACGGGAAGACCTCAGGTCATGAGGTTCGACCCCAGTGCTTGACAGAAACGGAAGCCAGGGCAGCCCTCATCACTGGGCATGGGTGCCGCGAGTCCTCCCAGCAGGGCTGGCTGCACCCCTACCCCCCATGCGGCCCCGGCCGCTGCTGTTTGGATGAGAAAGTGAAGAGCCTCACCCACCATCTAACTGCTGGTGGGTGGTGGGCGGCGTGAACGCAGGTCTGGGGACTGGGGACTGGTGACCTCACAGCCACCCAAGTGGAGAGCAGAGCTAACTCCACATGTCCCCAACCTGTCCCTTTCACAGCGCCGGCTGCTGGGGGCTTTGCTCCCTGGGGGCACCATGCAGTCCTCACTGCGTCACTCCCGAGTCCCCGCTGGTGCCCACCTGCTCCGTCCCCGCAGGGACCAGCCTTAGACCCGGCCCTGAGCTGCAGCGCCCCACGGTGTCCACAGGGTCGGATGCAGAGGCCTGGGGTGGGCGTCCTGGCCTGCGGTTTTCTCAACGTGTGCATTCCTGCTTGTGCACACGCGTGCGCAGACACACACATGTGCACCACCACTCCCACAGACGCACACACACCACAGACACACACAGTTGACCCTCAGACAACACAGGGGTTGGGGCACTGACCCTCTGCCCAGTGGAAAATCTGTGTAGGGTCAGCCTGCTGTCCTGGGTCCCTGCTGTCCTGGGTCCCTGCTGTCCTGGGTCCCTGCTCTGCTAGAGACTCTGCCACTAGGAGGACATGGAACTTGGAACACGGAAGAGCTTACAAAACAAAAAGCCCCAAATTTGGTACAGGATACACGTCTTTGCCTCTTCTTACCAACTCACAAATTCCTTCATGTATTCAATTAAAAAATAATTAAGGGCCACTGCGTCCCGGGTGCCAACCAGGTCCTGGGACACAGCAGTGAGCCGGAGGAGAATGGTTCCCGTCCTCAGAAACCTGCCATCTGGAGGGGCGGCCGCCTGAACCCCCAACCCTGCCTCCCTCTGCGTCTCTCATGTCCTTGGTGACTGTCCCCGGTCAGGCTCCTGGGAAGCCCGCTCTAAGGTGCAGGTGTGAGGGGCTTCCTGGGGGCTGTTGAGAAGCGGGGAGGGACACAGGGAGAAGCTGAACTCTGTGCCGTAGGGAGCTCAGGGGCTGGGTGGTCCTTGGGGATACGGGGGCCCAGCCAGAGCTCCGGTGGACCAGTCAGCATCCAGCCGCCCCTAGGAGGGCAGTGATCTTGGGCAGAGCCCCTCCTGGGCTGAGGACGATTCAGAGAGGGACTTGGTGATGAGTGGTCAGCAGCGGACACCTAGCCTGGGAGGGGCTGCTCTGGTGGGGAATGTGCTGGACTTGGAGCAGATAACTGTGGCTTCGAGGACAGAGGAAATTCCGAACCTCTGAGTCCTTACCTGTCCCACGGAGGGTGGAAATGGAGTGAGGTGGGCAGACATTCCTGGGCGCTGTGGGAGGGTGAGGGGCCACCCCTCCAAAACTGAGTGATGTTGACCGGTCCCCAGATCTCGGGGGGCGGGGGAGTTGGTGGGTGGAGCTGCACAGCTTTGGCCCTTGGCTTCCTTCCCTGATAATCTCTTCTTAATCCTCCACACCTGCTGCAGCTTCTCTTTCTAAGCAGACAATGCGCACCACTCTCCTTCCCGTGAGCCCTTTCCCGTGGTCGGGAAGCCGGGAAGCTGGGACGCCAGGCACTGAACACGCCACCTGGGGGCTGGCGACAAGACCGGGCTGGCGCAGGCACCGGCTGCGTTTCTGGCTGGAACTCTGTGTCCTCTCAGGTGAACTCAGCAAAGCACAGCTGGTTTCCTGGCTCGTCCTGCACGGGCCGTCCTCTTCAGCCCCGACCCCGCGGGTAAAGCTGACGCTCGCCCTTGTCGTGCAGAACTCCCGCCAGCGCCCCGTCCTGGTGCCTGCGCGAGCTGACCAGCAGCACGTCTGCGGGCTCTCGTCCGCTGCTGAAGTGGCCGCGCTCCTGATGAAGACGTGGGAAATTTGTGGATGTGTTTCAGCACACGCATCCCGACTGCAATTTCGGGCTATGTTGTCCCTGGAGGTAAATATTGATTTGGTATTTAAGCTCCATCAGTATTTGCCTCTTTGGTCAATAAAGCTTGATGTTTATCTCAATTGACGTTGATATCTGCTAAGTTTATTCTACTTCAGACCTCCCATCCAGCATCGAGGAGGAGAATGGGCTGGTTGGGGGGAAGGAGCCAGGGCCGCTGGCTGAGTCCCCTGGGCGGGGGGTCTCACCTCCTGGCACAGGGTGACTGCACAGTTAGAGGGATCAAGTAACCAGTTTCCTAAGGTTTCAGAGTGGCAAAGTGGAAAAACCAAACGTTATTTTCCATTTGGATGAACTGAAATCTTGTCTGCACTGATTTCAGCTGGGACTGCCTGGGAGCCAATTTCTGGGGAAAGTCTTAAAACAAGCCTTAAGACGACCAGGGAGGTGAGGACTCTGGTCCCGAGGGCGGGGCCCTGCTGGAGGGCACAGGAGGGTCCCCACACTGCCCCTTGGCCTGAAGGAGCCATGCAGGCCCTGTCCCGGGGCGGGGGCGGCCCCAAACCAGCCCTGTGAGGCCAGCGTTCCCAGAGGCACTGAGGGCGGCATCACGGGGTAGAGGCTGCAAGGCCGGCCAGTCCAGACCCCTCGCTTACACTGAGGGCGGGCGCGGGGGCTGGGCTGGGGTGAGAGAGGCACCGATCTCCTGTCTCCCAGGATGGCAGAGTACCCTCAGGCTGCGCCGACACGCATCAGGTTCTGAGCCCGGGGAAGGAGGGACCTGAGCAGCCCTCGCCGGATGTGACGGTTAATTTTACACGTCAGCTCTGCGGGGCCCCAGGCGCCCAGACTTCTGCAGGTTACTCCAGGTGTGTCAGTGAGGGTGTCTCTGGATGGCGAAATGCACACTTGAACTCGTAGGCGGAGTAAAGCAGACGGTCCTCCCCAGTGTGGCTGGGCCTCCTCCTACCCGCTGGAGCCGGGATAGAACGAAAGGCAGGGAGGAGAGCGCGCCGTTTCGGCCTGTTTCCGAGCTGGGACGTGGCTTCCCCTCTGCACTCAGGCTGGACTCACACCGTCGGCTCTCCTGGGTCTCCCGCTTGCAGGTGGTGGGTCGTGGGACTTGTCAGCCTCCATAACCACGTGGCCAGGTCCTTACAACGTGAATATATATACACACATACTGGTCTCTCCTGCTGGGTCTGCTTTTCTGGCGACCTGGCTGCACGCTGCACTCATTGGTCTGAACTCTCACCTGCTATGGCCTTCTGACCTTGGCTCTGCCAAAGAGGTGATGGTGACATCTCCTGGCCACCAAAAGGACGGCCCGGCACGAGCCTGGGTTCCCGGGCTGCCGGGCTGCCTTGAGGACACAGCACACGGTGCAGGCTCATCTTTGCCTTCAAGAGGGACGTTGGTGCCCAGGCCTGGAGGCTGCGTGGACGGCCAGCACCACCCAGGGCCCGTTTGCACCAGGGAGTGGGGCTAAGTCAGCTGTCACTGCTGCCGTGGGCGCTCGAGGGACCTGGCTGAGGACCTGACATGTTCAGAGCCAGGTCACTCGGATCAAATCTCTGCGCTTGAGAGCTGAGAGCCGGGTGTGGGGCCAGCTCCTCAAGGCGGGCGTGCTCAGGCGCGGCAGCTCCGAGGCCCCTGGGGGAGCAGGTGCGCCGTGTCCCTGGGCCGGCCGCCCCTGGGTGAGCCAGCTGCCCGCAGCCTGTGCCCACGGGCCTCGGTGCTGCTGCCAGTGGCGTTTCCCGAAGCTGGCGTGGAGGCACGCAGCTGGCCCGGCGCTCGGCCAACAGCGCAGCAGCGCCCTGCCTCGCCCACCTGGGCGCACCTGGAGGCCTCTCTGCGCTCCGCTCCCAGGGCTCTCCAGGTGGAACCCTCCCAGGCCTTCACTTCTCAGAACCAGCCCACGCACCTGAGCCTATGACTCAGAAGCCACAGGGGTGAGCGAGCCTGACGGAAACGGAGCCAATCTGGTGGAGCCCGCGGGTCAGCCTGCTGCATGCCCCCGACCCCCCCACACCCCACTCTGCCGAGCACCTTGGAAACGCAGCCTCCCCGGAGCCCCAAGGCCCTTTCAGGAGACCCGCAGCCCTTCCCCACTCGGCTACATGTCTGTGCACCTTCCTTCAGCCTAAACACATCATGGCAGGTGGGTTGCAGGAGCAGGCAGGAAAACCCGGCATCTATTAAGCCAGATGGTAAAGAGATTTGCAAACATGTAACTATGGCTGTTTGTCATAAAATATTTGTGTTAAAATATCAAGGGTTTATTGTTATTTTTAAATGGATTAATGTTTTTAAGTGTTCTTGGTTTTGTTTCCTAATATGGCAAGTTTGTAACTGATCATTTCTGATGTGGCAAATGCCACGAGATACAACCCACAGAAACAAATGACCCCTGGGGCCCTCTATCACTTCTGCACATGTGAAGAGGTCCCGAGACTGAGCGCTTGATTGTTGATCTGATCACTGCACCCGCTCCAGGAAACCAGTGTCCTGTGTTCCTTGTCACCTGGCACCTGGGCCTCTCAGGTGAGGGTTAGAACAGCAAACACGCTGTGCCTCCCATCTTCTAGGTGCTGTTCTTAATCCTCATAATGCCAAGAGGTGAGCTGTTATCACCCCCGATTACGGAGGAAGCACAGAGAGGTTAAGATCCTTGCTGGTGGACACACAGCTAAGAAGGGACAGAGTCAGGATCCAACCCAGGTAGGAAGACCACAGGGCCCAGGCTCACCCTCTGGGCTGTTTCGCCTCACATGCTAAGTTATTCATTACTGACACTCAGTAGCCCACGTACTCCCTGAACCATGTTTGCACATGAACAGTAGCCTTGGCCCCGTGGTTTTCAGTCACAGACCATACTGCCCCTTATGAAAAATGTGTGAGGTGTCGGGGGTGTGTTCTTGTGTGTGCGCGTTAGCGTCCTAGCGCTGCCACGACAGCACCACGCCTGGGCGCCTTACTCAATGGAAATGTGTTTTCTCACATTTCTAGAGGTTGGAAGTCCAAGACCAGGGTGTCGGCAGAGCTGATGTCTTCCAGGGCCTCTGTCCTTGGCGTGTGGATGGCCGTCTTCTCCTGCGTCCTCATGTGGCCGTCCCTCTGTGTGTCTGTGCTGACCTCTCCTCTCCTAAGGACACCGGGCAGACTGGATCAGGGCCCTCCTACTGGACCTCACGTTACCATCATCACCTCTTCAAAGGCCCCACCTCCAAATACAGTCACATTCTGAGGCACTGGATTCTTGAAATACTGTGAAATTCTCATCTTATTTAAAAACTTCAGTTCATTCAGATGACTTTTCCCATGGGCTGAGCACTGTGGTCCCCACCTTTTGGGAAACAGACAAGCCCCAGTCTCTGGGAGATGAGTCCACTTCCTTGTCCAGAATCTTTTCCCTCTCGTGTGTCCTTCCTGTAAGTGACCAGCTTGCTTTCAGGATTAGCCGATTAGTGGGACAGGCACGGCAGCTGCTCGGTTCAGGGATGAAGACTGAGACCCCAAGCCCTCCTCTGACCCCCTGTACCCCAGAACCTCCCTTTGTCTGGTGCGTACCAACCCGAACCCCGGGCAGGTCCCTCCAGTCTGGCCAGCCTGCACTCAGTGTGATTGCATTGGCCGCTGTCCTCCTGTGTCTGCTCCGCAGTGACGTGTGCAGCGCCAAGGACAGCAGCTCTGGTTTCAGGGTGGACCACACATCTGTGAGCTGGTGGGGACAGGGAAGCCCCGCTCACCGGGGCTGGAGGCACAGAGACTGACTGCAGGGCAGGTCTGGGGCCGGAAGTCCAAGACCAAGGCGTCAGCAGCTCTGGCTCCTCCTGTGGCCTCTCCCCTGGGCTGGGACGTGGCCACAGTCCGAGGTGCTGGGGGTCAGGACTTCGACAGATACATTTCGGGGGACATCACTCAGCCCCTGACAACACCTTACACAGTAGCATTTCTGCTTTGCTTTAATGACAGCGTCCATGAGCGTGCGGGGCTGGCCTCAAGGAGAAGCCTCTGGAAGATGAGCAGTCCCTGCTCAGGCGGCTGCCGGGGGCCCTCAGTGCCCACGTAGCCCCAGCCCACCCTGCTGCGGTCCCTGTTCCCACTGGTCCTCCTCCTCTCTGCTTTGCCACAGGCGTGACTTCGAAGCTCAGTCCTGGGAGAGTCCCAGTGCTGAGGCCACGGCGGTGCAAGGAGATGACACGGAGACCCCGCTTCCACACTGACCCTCGTGCTGCCCCCGCCACCTCCCCGTCACCCATGAGCATCCTCCAGGGCAGCCCCTCGGGGTTGGGGGCTGCAGCTAGGTCCTTGGTTTACACACAATAGAGCCACCAGGGAGAACTGGTGCTTCTGAAGACTGTCTTGCAAAATATAAATGAAACATCGAGCCCAGTTTACAGCAGTGAGAAGTCAGGGTTGTCTATTTGTAGTCAAGGGCTCCAGTTTTCAGTGGCTCCTCCCAATGGCCAGCTGCCACCACCCCCGCCTGGAGCTGCGTGCCACGGTCCTGGCCAGCAGGGCCACTGCTCTGCTGCCTGCAAGCCAGCTCTGTGCCTCACAAGAGTTAGTCAAGTCTGTCCCTAGACCCTGTCGCAGTACGTAACTGAGTTAAACAATACAGAGCTGATGTCACTGGGGCACAGAAAGAGAGCTTCGTTTCTGTGAACACTGCGCTGGAGTACTTTGGGGAGATTCCATAAACAGCCTGCCTTAGGAAAAACTGCTATTGTATTAGGTGTCAGCAAAACCCTTGGAAAAGATAAGGAAAGTCATAAAAATTTAGAATTCCACCCCAAGTTTATATCGTGTCTTTAGTTCCCAAGCTACCTTATTTTAAAAGTTTTGTACTGAGGTAGAAGATGCGCAAAGCTGATCTTAAATGTGCAGCTTGGTGAATTCTTACTCTGTGACCACCGTGTGGTTTAAGATGGAGAACATTCCAGAACCTGTGAAAGCACCCAGTGCCTTCAGCAGTGAGTCCCTCTCGTCCCTCCCCAGGACGCAGTTGTTATCCTGTGCCTCTCAGGAAGGTCACCACACTCAGACTGACCCACGCTGGGGGCCCCAGACCAAGATCGCAGGCACGGTTTGCACAGGGGAGGGCGGGGAACGCCCATCAGGGGACACGCACTCCAGGGGGAGGCTGCGGCCCGGCACGCTAAAAATACGAAGGTGAAAGTTACATTTTTATGTTTGAAATTTAAACAAGACATTTATATGTCTGTGGGAAAAAAGAAGTTGCTTCTAGCTTTCACAACTTTTTCAATTAACCAACCAGCCAAAACCTCTGTTAAGAGTCTGCTACAGTCATTGACACATTAAAATGAGCCTGAACTTTCCAGTCTTGGTCTATCCCCCATTCCTGGCTCTTCCGCCCCGGAGGCGTCCTCAGACCACCTGTTCAGTGCGTCAGACATTCTGGAGGTTTGGCCCCACGAAGCACGAGGCAGCGCACGTGGTAGCGCTTCTCCCTGTGGGTTGTGTTCAGACGCCTGTTCCTCGACTGACCCGGTTCGCTGGGTTAAAGGCGCCTTTACTCTCTGCACGTGGAGGTCCTCAGACCGAGTGTGAGCCACCTGGGGCCAGGCCAGCCATGTCTGTCACTTATGGAGTCAGCACACATCCCGGCGCCTGGAGGTGGCCCTCCTGGCTCAGCACGCACCGAACGGCCCCTCCCGGGATGAGGCAGGACAAGCCCCTGGAGGGCAGGAGTGAGTCCCCAAACAGCAGGACACAGACCACGTGCAGCCCCATTTAGGTCGCCCAGAGAGTTGATGTCCAAGCTCGTGAGCCCAAGGGCCAGCGTGGCGGGTGGAATAGGGGTCCCCAAAGTGATGTCCAACCCTAGCTCCAGGACTTGTGAGTGCGACCTTATTTGAGAATAGGGTCTTGACAGATGTCAAGTTAAGATCTGGATTTAGGGTGGGCCCCAAGTCCAGTCCATGGTGTCCTTACAAGAGAAAGGACAGGGAGATCTGAGACCCAGAGAGGACAGGGCCGTGTGGGGACAGGCAGTGAGGAAGCCCCAGGCGGAGGGTGGACGGCCCCCACCGGGAGCTAGGAGAGGCGGCACCGGGTGCCCCCACGCCCTCCAGGAGGGCGCCGCTGGCCAGCAGTAGGTCTCCGCTGCAGTGAGCTGGCCGGCTTGCGGCGCTCCGAACCAGCAGCCCAGGAATGAGCCCGGCAGGAGTGTCCATCACCCAAGGACGGTCCCGGCCCACCACCAAGCGCTCTCCTCGGGCCCTCCCCCGTGCATGAGAGGACCTCCAGACGCTGGACCTTTAGGAGATCGGGAGCCGAGACAATCAGAACCCATGGCTTTGTCTCCCGTGGTCAGTGTCAGGAGGACTGAAAAGCTGGGCCTGACCATCCGTGAACCCAAGGCGGAACATGCACCCGGCCGCCCGGCATGGCGAGGAGTTCCCGCTGTGTTCTCGCCTCGCATGGGTGGCGGGGCGGTGCTGCCGGCTCTGCCAGAAACTCTTAGGGCCCTGGTACTGGGGACAGAAGGATACCCGCGGTGCATCAGATACTCACCACCCGGCTGTTCTGTGCACCCCGTGGTGGCCTAGCATGGCCAGCAGTGGTGTGTCCGCGGGGTGGTCCAGGCACCAGGGAGCCACCTGCTCGTTCGTGGTGGAGGCACAGACAGGGTGACACAAGGACTGAGGCCGTTTCTCTATGAAGCTGCGGGTGGGTTAAAGAGCATCTCAGGGTGAGGTGGAGCGATTTCATGGCGGGGGTGTCTCTAATCTAACGGAATTAAACCTGGTTTCTTTTTCCGCATTGACATGCATGTCACTCAGAGCTACTAAATCTTAAACTAGGAAGATATCTCAAAATGTCTGAAAGGCTGTTGACTCTGCAAAGCCCCTCCCACTCGTTACCTGCTCCTCTGGTAGCTTTGGCCCTTCCGACAGACAAGGAGCCTCACTGGCCAGGGCAGGAGTCCAGTGCCTGGGAGGGGGCTCACAGGCCCCAGTGGCAGAGCCCAGTCCTGGGAGATCAAAGGCAGCTTTCAGACCAGCTGCTCCCAAGGCCTGTCCTTCACCCCCAAGGTCAAAGGAGAAGATGTCGACTCCAAACCCCAAGCTCACAGCGTCCCTGCTTTCTCTGAAGCTGCTGGTCATGGGTGTTTCCACATAGAGGTCAGGGGTGTGAAATCCTGTTCCCGTGCTGGCCTGGAGTGTGTCTGGGTGTCAATGTCAGTGTGCATGGGCGAGGATGCTCCACCAGCTTCCAACGCTGACCTCCGCTGAGGACCGACTTTCTTGCTTGCCCTCCGGTTAGCACGGTTAGCAAGGACAAGCACGTGCTGGGAGCCGAGCACCTTCCTCCCGAGTGACCTGCTGTGATGTGTGTCCTTCCCCCAGTGCCTCCCTGTCCACATCTGCTCCTCTCCAAAGCTGGGTGAGCCCAGCCACGTGGCATAGATGCCCCAGACCCCAGTTGCCTCCTGGAAATGAGGAAATTTCTCCTGGTTTGCGACAGAAGTCAGGGTGCCAGTGACTCCATTAGTGAGAAAAGAGAATTTTGAGGATTTGGTGCCTGACTGGAAGTTAGACACAAAGAAGACTAATTATTCTAATCAGGCATAACTCGGCCTTTCTAGCCTAGGGCTGCAGGCCTGGGAGGCTGGGAGATGATGGCGCCACTCACCTGGACACCAAGGTTCTTAGGAAGCTGCCTATTTGACAGGTGACATGAGCTCCATTTGGGGAAGTGGGAAACAGATGAAAAACACCGTTTCAGACCCGATACAACACAAAGTCTATTTGGAAAGCTGAAATGTGCATGCATGATGCGTCTAAAATAAGTTACAGATAAACAACCACGTCCTACTACACAGCACAGGGAACTATACTCACCACCTTGTAGTGACCTACAGCGGAAAAGAATCTGAAAAGGCACACACATGTGTATTTGTGTAACTGGATCACTATGCACCAGACCAGACATTAACACACTGTAAATGGACCACACCTCAGTGAGCAGAGAATCACAAAGCAGAGCTTTAACCTACCCCCCCATTAAATAAAACAAGTTATAAAGGAATTTACGTGTAAAGACAAAACAGCATATTCCAGACTTACTGCATAAGGGCAGAGAGAATTGATGAGTTCATCAGAAAGATATGAGAGTAATCCTGGAAGCCTTCCTGCAGGAGGTAAATCTCAAGCCTGATTTTACAAAGAAGCACTAGTCAATACTCCAAAACAGAAGCCTTTTATTCAGAAGGTTTGCTTTAAGAGAAAACACTGAGAGGCAGGGGAGGCGGGGGGAGGAGAGAGGGAACAGAGCACTTGGGAAAATAACTTGAAATCTTTTCTGGGAAGTGCCTCCCCGTTCTCTTTCGGCTCCTCTGTAGGTAAATACTCCAGACCTGAGGTCAGGATGTTTGCTCAGCTCTGGCGGTCACGGTAAGCTCATTTCATTAGAGCGATGATTTCAGGCTGCCAGTGGGAGTCAGCGAGACCTCAGCCCTGCCGCCCCCACCCCCACACAAAGGATTCGCCCCCACCCCCACCCGCCATCCTGGGGGCTATTTTTATCCGCTTGATGTTGGTGTGATTAGTAAAGGCAATTAAGCAGTCAGATCAAAGCTCAGGGCCGCAGCCTTTCAGATGTTCCTTAACAACCCTGGAAGGGTTTGCAGAAATAAGCCCGGGAGGAACCGAGCATGGCCATGAATACACATCACCTGAGCAGCATCGGGAAGCTCTCCTTCCACCTCTGGAAGAAAGTTCCAGAAAGCTTTGGGAGGGGCGGCTGGCTGGGAGGGAAGGGGACAGCCTCCCACTCCCTCCCCGTGCGCTTTTCCTGCGACTTTCATGTGCACAGACCATCCGCGGAGGAACGACCCCTGGGTGCTAAGCAACACACCTGTTCCATCTAATTCGGGGAGCAGTGCTGGCTTTCTGCTCTGCTGCAGCAGTAAACTGAAGTCACCAGCAGAGGGGCCCCCCAAGGCCCACCCTGTATTTTGCTGTGGCTCTTTTTTAAAAAGTTTCTGAAACAGAAGGACTTGGTCAATATTTGCAGAGCCTCCACAGGGAGGGGTGGAAGGTGCATAAAGGACTCCAGGGTTCAACACTGCTCCCCGTGCGCAGCAGGGAAGCTCCCAGGAGGAGAGAAAGGGCCGGGGCCCTGTGCCCCCGGCCACGGGCCCCATTGCCGTATGGACTGATATGAGCGCTGGGCCACCCGGGCAGTGGCTGGAGGGGGCGCCAGGCCAGAGCCGGTCTCCAGGCCTTTTCACACCCAAGCTGCTGACGGCCTGTGGGCGGTGAGGGCAGCGGGCAAAGGAAGGAGGTGCGGGGGTTCAGAGGCAGGGCCCTTCCTCGCTGAGTGCTCTGCCGGGTGGGGGCTCTGACTGTCCTCGAGGGCCATCTGCTGAGTCGGTGCTGCAGCCGGGCCAGGCAGGCCGGCTGACCTGGCCCAGGGTGGACACCTGGGCGGGTCGGCCACCACCCGGAGACCATGCGAGCGGGGCCAGGGCCAGGCTCTGAGGACCCCATCCTGGGAAGCCACCAGGGGGCAGCTGGCCAGAGGGGTGGGTGTGCAGAGCACAAAGGGGGTCGAACAGAGACACAGAGAAGAGCAGAGACGGAGAGCTGGAGAGACGGGGAGGCAGGGAGAGATTAGGGAAGGAAGGGGGCATTGTCCTGGCTTCAGGGGCTCCCCAGGCCCTGCCCAGCCCAAGGCAGTGCCTCCCACCCTAGGTTCCTGGAGAACCTTTCCCTGTGACAGTCTCTCCACCTAGGCTGTCTGCGGAAAGTGTCGTCGCCTTTTAACCAAAGGCACCAGTTCACCGTGAAAGGGAAGGCTGCGGGAACTGACCACGTGGGGTGCAGGGGGCAGGCCGGGCACGGGCGGGGGGTCGGGGTGGGGCCAGGTGGGCACCAGTGGGCACCTGGCTGGTGGGACGTGGGGGACAAGAGAGGAGAGCGAGCTGGGGTTTTGTTCTGAAGAGCGAGGGTGGCGACCCTCCCACCCCTCGGCCACAGGGGCCTCCGGGACAGCCCACGCCGAGCCACGCTGGTCATATGGGGGCGGGGAGGGGGCGGGGTCAAAGGCACAGACCTCCAGTTATCAGACGCGTAAGTCGTGGTCGTGTGTACAGCCTGGCGACTCAGTTGACAGACTGCATTTCATGTTTGAAAGTTGCTGAGAGCAGGTCTTACAAGGCCTCGTCACAAGGAAAATAGAAGACACGTCTGTGTGAGGTGAGACACCAGCTAAGCTTACTGTAGGGATCATTTCTCAGTATGCACAGAGAGCAAGTCATTAGCCGCACACCGGAAACTGACTCAGCGTTGTATGTCAACTGTGTCTCGACTAAGCTGTTTAAAAATGTAACCAATAATAAACGAACAGTGAACTTCAAGCACTCGCGGCAGACGGAGCTTGACTTCCCCAGGCGGAGACGCGAGGCTGAGCCACGGCGCCAGGGGTCCTGGCTCAATCCCGTACTGACAGAAAAGCGGAGAAAAACTTAAAGCACTGGCTCCCCGGCCCACTCCTGCCCCAGCCCTCCTTGCACTCTCAGACTCCATGATGCCACCCCCTCCGGGAGTGACGTTCCTCTGCACCCTCCCCGCTTCTCATCTGCCCGAGCAAACAGCTGGTGACGGGCCACGTGGTCCGGCCAACGAGCTGCCTGACCCTGTACCCACCGGCATTCTTTGTGGGGTCGGCGTCACTGATCGTGCTGAAACCAGTTAAATCCTGGTTATCTGGGCAACTCTGCACGACACCCACCCCGAACGACGTCAGTCTGGAACACTTTCTCGCAGGTGGAGCAGGGCGTAGTCCGTGTCAGGTAACTCAGCACTGTCCGCCACCCACCATCGTTTCCACCCGTGGGGACAAACAGCCTCGGTCAGCCAGACTGTGTCGTCCCCCTAAAGACCCAGCTGAGGGTGCTGGGGTCAGTGACGGCAGAGTCTGGTCCTCGTGAGTTATGTGCAGGACGGGCTTTTACTGGCACAGGAGAAGCCCATGAATCTTACAGTGAAAAAGACCAGAAAATCATCATGTCCGTAAACCAGAGAGAGAAGCAGGAGACGCTGCAGGGCGCTGAGGGAGGAGGCGGGGCTCCTGGGAGGCGGCCCTTCCTTCAATGGCGCCAAGAACGGCCCGTTCCACCCCAAACCCTCACGATAAGACCACATGGAGGGCCTGCTGTCCGAGGCACACCCTGGCTACCGCACATCCTTACTTCTTCAATCCAAGGCTCGGGAACTCGGGAGGGGTCACCCTCACCCCGAGTCCACGTCACACCAGGTGGAGTGGAGGTGACCGCACATCCAGATGCGCTTTTTGAAGAACACGGGCCAGCGAGGCCACCACAGCTCCCCCGCCCCCGCTCCTGTTCAATAGCGCCGCCCGCCTGGCTGACTTGCCGGGGCTCTGTCTACCCGCGGATGGCTGTCAGAGTCCACCATGCGTGAGTCACACGGGAAGATGGTAGAAGACTGCAGCTTCCCAGCCCCACCCGGCCTCCGCGGGGCTGGGCCGGGCAGCAGAGCTCTGCCCATCGACCCAGCACCCCTGGGATTCAGACACTGTTGGCCCAGCACGCACACCCCAGGACACTGCTGCAGACTTAGCAGGGTGCCCAGACCTCCGTACGTTTCTGGCCCTGGAGTCGGCCTTCTGGAGGAACAAGAGCCTGGCCCTGGCTCTCCATCACTGAGACTGGCATCACAGGCACAGACGAGGGCCTCAGTGAAGATAAACTGGCCCCATCCACTGCAAAGCACAGAGTTCCCAGAGATTTAACAAGAAGGGACATCTCCAGAGCAAGGAATCAAATGCTTGACCAGAGCCTCAAACTGACGGACAGACATCATTATTCCAGACTGGCCGCAGCGGCTACTTCGGCAAAGCCACGTGATCTCTGTGTCCTAACCAGCAGAAGCTCAGATGGCATCACCCAAGTTCACTCCCGGGGTCGCCAGAATAACGGCTCCCAGCGTCATCCCCGTCCTGATTCCCGGAACCTGTGAGCACCTGAGGTTACGTGGGAAAAGGCAATGCATGATGCAGATGGAATTAAGGGGGCCAGTAGATGACGTCAAGTGGGGAGACTTGCCAGGAGTCTTCAAAGGGGAAGAGGGAGGCAGAAGAAGAGTCAGAGGAAGGTGTGAGGGCAGGAGCAGGGGCTGGAGACACTGCTGCTGGCTTTGAAGACAGACGGGACCTGGAGCCAAGGAACGTGGGCTGCCCCTAAGGTTGGAAAAGGCCAGGAGACAGATTCTCTGCTGAAGTCTGCAGAAGGAGCCAGCCCTCCAGCACCTTGCTTTCAGCCAGGTGAGAGCTGCCCGGACTTCTGAACTACAGAACTGTAAGTTCATTCCTCTGTGTTGTTGCAAGCCGTTGAATTTGTGATGATTCATTAAGGCAGCAAAAGGAAACATGGAGGGAGGGTATAGCTCAGGGGTGGAGCATGTGCTTGGCATGCACGAGGTCCTGGGTTCAATCCCCAGTACCTCCCTTAAAAAAATTAAGAATTTATAAAATATGTAAAAATGCAAGCCCAATTAGAAAAAAAAAACAAAACGCACACGGCCCCCTGGTTCTCACCAGGACTGCGTCACTGGGGCGGAGGGGACTGCCGGTGGGGACAAGCGGCTGCGCTCAGGTTTGTCCCGCTTTCATGCCGAACATTTGGCTGGTTCGTGTTCATGCCTCTCTGTGGCAGTCTGTTTGTTCCTTGCCCGTTTTATATCAACTCAGCACAACAGCAGCATTGATACTACTGATGGCAGGAATCCCTGATGCCCCTCCCTGCTTCCCTGGGGCAGACAGACCGAGTTCTGGCTAGCAGAGCTGAAGCAGGGGCGGCATCTTTAAACATTTACGCAGTTCAGTCTTGACAGTGCCTTTGAAGTAACTGCCCTCCCACCTCACAGGTGAGAAAACAGCTCCGAGGCGGCAAGGGACCAAGGCGGCGGGAGGCAGCTCCCAGACGCAGACCCAGGCGCTGCCCACTGCTCTCACTCTCTGTCCTGCCTCTTCCAGGGCCCTGGGGCTCTGATCAATTAACATGTCAGTCCAGACATTTTAAACTGCTTTTGAGGAACCTGAAACACATGGCCAAATGACTGAGATATTTGCTGGCAAATCTCATGCCATTGAAAGCGATAAAGCCAGCCTCAGACCGACTGGTATCTGTACGCACACAAATTCTGAAATTGGCCCAGTGTGAAGAGACTGGCCTGGTAAATGTATTTCCAGGTGTGTGTCCCACAAGACTCGTCTGGGAGGTTCTGCGATCTAACACAAGTTATTTCCTACTAGAAGTTTTTACTCTGTTAACCAAACACTTCCCGACATTTCATCATGTGGGGAAAAAAAAGGGAAGAAGTTTTCTTCAAGTAGCTTTTGAATTCACACTGGACAGATCCAAGTTCACTGGCTTCTGCTGTCAGTGAACAACAGCCTCTCCAGAACATCACTGCTGTTTATGTTCAGTGATTTAACCGCCAGTGATATTTGTGCTCCTACTGATAACCAGGGAAGCACGAGACGCCAGCGAGGGCTCGTGTGGCGGGCGAGGAAGGCAGGTCTCTAGTCCGTGGTCAGAGCCCCAGACCACGCTGGCAAGACAGCAGCCCCGCACGGGCCTGGGAGATGTGGGATGTGTGGCAGGATGGGATTTCTCGAGGAGTGTGGGTGGTGCCAGATTGCACATAATTAGAGGGAATGTGCAGCCCAGCAACAAAGCCGGGGAGGGCAGGCGTGCGGCACTCTGGTCTCTGGGCCTCGCTGGCCTTGCGGGCTGTCATGTAGCCTGGCGTAGCAGGCCTCCACCTGCACCAGGTGCTCAACCTCTTACTCATCAGGGAATCGCACGGGGAGCCCAAACGCAGCCGCACCACCCGCCCACCCGGAACGCCTCAGTTATCCACCCACCACACAGCGGATCCTTAAAGAAAAACTGAAATATGCAAAACCGCAGCACACTCAGAATCACCGGAAGGAAAAGGATGGAAAAGGAGGCTCACCGGCACAGCCTCCTGACCAAGTGTGCACCTTGCTGGCGCCTCGTCTGACTTCTGCGATGGCCTCTGAGGTGGCGGTGCAGTGGACGGCACCAGCTCCCGCTGAGGGCCCCGCGTGGGGACGGACCCGGACTCACGCCTGAACCCTTCCAGTGACATAACCGTAAAGAGAAAACGCTGGAATAAAAGGCAGTAAGCGTCAGTTCTGTCCCTGAACCCCTGGGCTTCGCTTCTCATTGAAAACCTGCGTCTGTCCGGGCGGCGTCCGTCCCCTGCGCAGGTGGGAGTGCGACGTGCTTCTCAGGCTTGATGGCCTGTTTCTTGGAGACACAACATTCCAGAGCCTGCACCCGGCGGTTCCGATGACCGCGCCTGAGCCGGAACCGGAGTCTCCTTCCTCTGCAAGGCTCCCAGGCACTGCTGCGGCAGGCGGGCGTGGCTCCCAGCGGGACACCATGGAGAGCAGCCCTGATGCTGCTAACAGTGGAGCTGGACCAGCAGCTTATGCGGGGACTGACGGGAGCAGGCGCGTGGGAGGTCACGCGGAGGCAGCCCACGCTCCGGGAAACATCCTCTGCAGTGTCACTGGGGGCTGGCGCCGGCTGAGCCATCAGGGTTCTGACTCACGTCCGTCATGGACATCGGAAGAGGGTTTGTGGTCAACTGTGGGTCTGAACACAGAGACCAGACGCCACGGTGTTGTCCTTCTTCCCCAGGCTTGGGGGTCGCTGCCCGGTGACAGGCCACTTCCCACCTGGCTCAGACACGCTTGTTCTTTCAAGGGCCACGGTCCGTCACTGCCCTCTTTTACTATCACCTTGTCTGTTCCCCAAAGACTCTCAAGCAGCAGTAAAGTGCTGTCGGCTTTTATCACTCTAAGATGTCTCTGTTTGGCAGCCGGCTCTAACCCCGTTCCCCGTCTGCCTCTGTCGGGAGCCCTGGTTTGCGGCCCTCTCTGCGGCCGCCTGGAAGGAGGGCTCCATCTCCCCGTCTCTCAGGCAGTGAATTGTGGCTACGTCCAAGTTCAGGACGATGAGATGGCGGGGACTTGGCTTGTCCTGCCAAGCTTTCAGGAAGTGTTCTTAAAGGTAACACCTTCCTCGCCCTTTCCTCCTTCTGGCTGGAATGTGAACCCACCAGCTGGTGCTCTGGCAGCTCTCTGGGACCATGAAGTAGCCTTGCGAGTGGAAGCCAAGCATGGTGGGACAGTGGGCTTAGAGGGAATGCTGTTCCCTGAGCTGAGAGGCTCTCTGCTAGCCGTGGACAGTGTGCTTCCAGGCTGCTTGGCCACGAGGGAGAGAATCTTCTTCCACTTTTTCACGCTGCTCTTACTTGGAGTTCTTCTGGTGTGCAGAGCTAATTCTAACGGATTTAGAATCTTGCCTTTTCCTCCTGTCTCAGTCAGTGTTGGGGAGAAGGACGGACAATCAGGGGCAGTGCTGGGGGGCAGGGAACCAGAGGGCTGACGGGAGAGACCCCCCCACGGCACGTCCTTAGACTTCCCTGCTGTGTTGTCTTCCGCTTGGATTCGTTACTAGGCAGCATTTATGTCAGCGTGATAGCTCGAGATGAAAGTCTTTTACAAGCACAAAGCTCTTTGGAGTACGTCTCACATGCTTCTGTCCCCGGCGTTGCGAGGTGGGTGGGGCAGTCACGACCCGCCCATGGGTGGCTGTGGAGACGGGAGCGTGGAAGTGGCCTGCTCTCCTCACGCAGCTCGGCACGCCCTGCACCAGGCCGTCCGCTCCGGAACGCGCCCGAGACCTCGCCACGTGGAGCGGACAAACCATCTCGAGCATCTGTCTCCGCCCCTCCTGCGAGGTGTGACGCCGGCAGGGCCTGCGACCGGCCTGGCTTCTGAGGTGCAGCCCCTCAGCTGTCCCGTCCCTGGAATCAGCAGTTCTGACTTCCACCTCGTCAGAGCCACCCCTCTCTTCACGGGCTCCCAGCGGCCCAGCCCAGCCCCCTGCCCCGGGGCCCCCACCCCACCTCTCACTCAGTGGTGTTCCTCAAAAACAAAAACTCGAACTAGCATGTGACCCAGCATTCCGTGTCTGGGTGAACACCCAGAGGCCTTGAAAGCAAGGTCTCAGCAGGTATCTGTGCGCCACGTTCACGAGCACATTCACAGCAGCCAAGAGGTGGAAACCACCCAGACGTCCATGGACGCATGAACGGATAAGCAAAATGTGGTCCATCCACAAAGTGGAATATTGATTCGGCCTTCAAACGGAAGGACATCTGACACCTGCCACAACACGGACGGACACTGAGGACATGACGCTCAGTGCAACAGGCCAGCTCCAAAAGGACAGATGCTGTGCGATTCCACTTACATGAGGACCCTAGAGTGGTCAGACTCAGAAAGACAGAAGCAGACGGTGGGGGCCGGGGCCGAGGGAGGGGAGTGGGGAGTTAGGGTTTAACGGGGACAGAGTTTCCGTTTAGGAAGATGGAAAATCTGGAGACAGTGGTGGTGGTGGCCACACGACAAGGCAAATGTGCTTACGGCCACAGAACCGCACACCTGAAAGCGGTTAAGTCGGTAAACATCACAGTGTGTGTGTCTTATCACCACTGGAAACAAACCCTAAACTCGTCTCTTGCCCCAGACTCTGCACTCCTGCCCTGTGTTTCTGACCGGCTGATGCAGCAGCGTGCCCCTGGGGGCTCAGGCCAGGGAGCGGTCACCCCAGACTCGTCCCTTCGCGCCCACATCCAGCTGGTCGCCAGGTCCCCGGGAGCCGTCCCCGCCACCCTTGGTGCTGTTTCCGCCTCTCCTCCCCCAGAGGACACCAGACCCTCCCAGCTGGTCTCCAGCCCCCGTCTGCCACCCGGGGTCTATGTGCCACGCAGCCATCTGTAGAACCTCTCTAACGTTTGCTGTGTTCTCTGCTGCTCAGACGCCCCTGCAGCTCTGCCCACTCGCGCCCTCCCCTCCCAGAGCGCACCTCGCCTGCCCATCGCTGGGCCCAGCCCCTGCTCTGCCTGGAACGCCGCTTCTCTCCTGCATCAGCTCAAGTCCCCAGAGCATCACTGCTCTAGAGAGCATCCTCGGGGATCCCTGTCGTCCTCCCCAGGGGGCCAGCCAGCCCTGGCCGGTGCCCACAGCTTCCTAGCACCTGGAAGGGGTGCAGGGGCCTCTGACGCCTGACTGAAGATGTGGTGGGGGCAGGGGAAGGAATGCCACCGGCCACTCTCAGTCCTAGCTCTTCTCTCAGCTGGTGGATTACAGACCAGCTGTGCAAACCTGAGGGCCGTGGGGTGGGGGCCAGTGCAGGTGCTTCCTCAGAAGTTTGGGTCTTTCCCACGTGAGTTAAAAGAAATTTATTGGCTTCAGGGACCAAATATGCTCTTAAAACTTAAGAGCCAATCTCGATAACGAGAGTTAAGAAAGCACATTAACTTGTAAAGCCAAAGTGGGTAGCTTGGGCAACAAGGATCTGACTTACAAGATCCCTGGGCAGTGCTCTTTTGAAAAACTTACAAGCGAATGATGTTACTGATATGTTCACACAAATTTAACAAGCACTGAGTAAATGCCTGGGATGGGGGACACAGAGGGCAGGCTCCCGACTGAGGGCACCTCGAGAAGGGAAGTGGCCTCCATTCGCTCCCCGAGTGTCTACTGCACACGTCCGTGTCCCAAGCATCCTGCTGGGAGTCTGGGGGTGCACCAGCGATAGGGACGACACCCTTGATCTCCAAGAGTTCGCATCCATGGAGGAAGACAGTTCAAACAAGGGTCATCGAGTCACGTGGTACAATTTGTGGGTGGTGATCAGTGACGTGAAGGGGAAATGGGACCAGTGAGTGAGCAGGGGGAGAAGGCCTCTCGGAGGAGAGGACATTAGAGCTGGAAGTGAGTGATGGGGAGAAGACGCTTCTGGAGGCAGGAGAGGTTCCAAGTGAGGAGACCCACAGAGGCGGTGCCCACCTGGCTGTGTCTGAGGGCAGGAAGGAAGCATCGCAGGGGACCACGCCACCGGGTCGGCAGGGCCCGAGGAGTCGTCCTGCACGGCGGGTAGCCGGGGGGCTCAGAAGGGGTAGCATCTGCGTCTGACCGACGCCCAGGAAGCGCACCCTGGGTGCAGAGCAGAGGGCCTGAGGACGGGGCCGTGGCGCCCAAGGAGGGAGCGTCGGGAGAGCAGGGAGAGGGGCAGCCTCGCTGGGGTGTGGCTGTGGGAGGTGAGGGATGTGGGAGGACCGAGGGTGCTTTCCAGGTCACAGCTGGGCGAAGGGCGCTGCCGTCCGTTTGAACGTGGAAAACTGAGGCAAGGCGCAGATTTGGGGGAAATCAGGATGCTGCCTGGCGCTGGGACGTGTAAGAGCCCCCTCCCCCAGGGGGTCCCCAGCCACCAGGTAGACGGTCAGGGCGGGGGTTCCGGCAGAAGGAGGGGCCAGAGAAGACGTGGAAGGGGCATGACAGCCTCAGAAGACGGGGTGCGGTCACCGACGGCGGGCCGGCGACGAGGGGCAGGAACAGAGGGACCTGGCGGCTGGAGACACACAGAAGTGGTGTTTGGACTCGGTCAAAATCACACATGAGGTTTTCACAAGCAGAGGAAAGACCAGGAGTTCCAGGAGACTCGCACAAGCTGCACAGGGAGGCTGGGGGTGGTCTGGGAACACCTGGAATTTCAGCAGGACGGGAGTGAAGAGGGAGGCTGGAGAGGCCAGGCCAGACCTCCCGGGGCGACGCTGCGCGATCACCGCCCTGCCCCCCGGGCTGGCGCCCCCCGGCACACTCTCTGTTTCTTTTTTGTTGACTGGGGGGAGCTTCACATCAGGTTTTTTAAATTGTAGTCAAGCTGGTTTTCAGTGTTGTGTCAGTCTCCGGTGCACAGCATGGTGGTTCAGTTACACACACAGACTTTTCCAGACTCTTTTCCATTATATGTCACTACAAGGCACTGGATGCAGTTCCCTGGCTGTACGGTCGGGCCTTGTGGCTTATCTGTTTTATATGTAGACAGTAGTTTTATACACAGTAGTTTGTATCTGCTAGTCCCCAGCTCCTGATTTATCCCCCGCCTCTCCCCTCTGGCAACCAAAGGTTTGTTTTCTGTGCCTCTTTCTGTTTTGTAAATAAGTTCATTTGTATCATTTTTTTTAGATTCCACAAATAAGTGATATCATACGATATTTGTCTTTCTCTGGATAAAGAAGATGCAGTATATATATGTATAGATATAGACAATGAAATACTACTCAGCCATAAAAAAGTAACATTATACCATCTGAAGCAACATGGATAGGCCTGGAGCTGTTTCCTAACTGGCCGGGGAAAGGATGGATCTGTTAGTCAAAGACCTCTGGTTCTGTGTGTGACTCAGAGACGAAGGCACACAGACACGCACACCCCGCAGCGCCACACACACATAAATCCTGAGGTATGCTGAGGGGGCTGTGGATATGAACATGCGCCCCTCCCATGGGGGGCCTGTCAAGGGCCAGACTCTGCGTCGAGCCCCCAGGTTCAGGTCCCAGCTCCTCCCCACACCGTGCTCCCGGTTCTCCTCTGTAAACGGGGTAACCCTGGCCCACACCCCAGAACAAAGTTGGACCATGAGACCAGACACCTCTAGCAGCTGCCCCCCCACCACTGTCCGGCTCCGCGCTCGGCCTCCCCCCGCCCCCTCCCCACTTCGTCCCACGACCGGCACACCTCCGCCTCCCTCTGCCTCAGAGTCTGACCCTCCAGACTGGCTTCTGTTTGGGCAGAACCGGAACCATGGACTGAAAGGTAAAAAGCCCTCCCGTGGGGGCGGCTGGCTCTCACACTGTCCGCGTTTCTGTCCACCCGCCCGCCCGCCTCTCTCGCGTCCACATCAGTGGACGAGCCCGGGTCAGCCTGCAAGGATGGCAGCGTCCACGATTCTTTGCAAGGACGGCGCCGGCCGCCGTGCCTGCGCGTGAACTCTTCTTGTTTGCGGTGTGTCCTGATGCGCCAGTTCCACTCAGTCAGGAATTTTAACGAGAAGCAGGTGGAAAAAGTCAAGGATCTCAGGGGCAAAAACAGAAGAATGTGCTCCTCCAAGGCAGGCTCTGAACAGTCTGAGCAGGTGCCTTGACCTGCGCAGGCCTTCTCCCCTCCCGGGGCAGGGGGAAGCTCGCCCCGGGCAGGCAGGGGACAGAAACAGGAGCCCTCGCCTGTGCCCGCCCCCGTGCCGGCACCACCAGCCTCTGTCCCTCCTGCAACTCAGGCTGGGGGGCGACAGATCCATCCCAAGACTGCGCACCCTCGCGGCCCAGCGGGGCCCAGGCCCACTCCGCAAATGGGCCCTGCTTCACCACCGCGCCCACACCGAGCGCTGCCTGGAAGTGAGGCGGGCACCGAGGGGCAGGTGGCAGGAGCAGAGTGCAGGTCTCGGGGCTCTGGTGTCTCGGGGCTCCAGTGCCTCGGGGAGAGGACGCTCTTGGTCTCTGGCAGCTGCTGCAGCGCCATTAGCCATTAACGCGGGCGGGTGTTCCCAGGCCCCACTCCGGCCACCGCACGCTGAGCCTGTGCATTTGTGTGACTGACCGCGTGGCATCTGGGAAAGGGGGAGGGGGCGGGTGTAGGAGCACGGGACAGCTGCAGGCTCCGCCCACCTGAGAAGGCGGCCCCCGAGGGACCGGACCTATGGACCCAGTCCTCCACGCCGCCCGAGGCCCCACGGGGCACCCAGCCTAAGCCCAGCCTTCCTGGGCAGACCTGCTGGGAACACGTCCTCCCAGCCGCTGCCAGCTGCCCCGGCATCCTGTCCTCGGCAGCTCCCCTCCCCGCAGCCTGAGGGACAAGTCCGGGCGGCAGCGAGGAGGGCGGCCTGCTTCCGGTTCTGCCTAGAGCAGGCCCATAACCCAGGCTCCCAGGGCCTCCGTGGGGCAGGCACGAGACCCACTCTGGGACCCACAGGCAGCAAACACGGCGAGAGCCCCGGCAGAAGCGGTGAGAGGTGGGGCTGGAGGAGGCCCCCAGGGAGCCCGGGACACACGTGCTCCAGGAGGGACCTGCTGGGCCAGACCTAGGCTGGGCCTGCGAGCGGCGCATCGGTGCTGGGCGGCCAGCACAGAGTGCCAGACCTCCAGCGGCTTCAGACACAGACTTTTCTCTCTCCCGTCCTGGGGCCTGGAAGTCCCAGATCCGGGTGTCAGCAGGACCAGTTTCCCCTGAGGCCTCTCCTTGGCGTGTGGACACTATCTTCTCCCCGTGTCCTCACACGGTCATGTCTCGGTGTATCTGTGCCCTCATCTCCTCTCCTCTGATTGGATCAGGGCCCACCTATATGGCCTTATTTAGCCTTAATCACCTCTTTAAAGACCCCCATCTCTAACACAGTCCCATTCCGAGGCCCTAGGAGTTAGGACTCCACTTTGTGAATCTGGGGCAGGGGACACAATTCACAACAGGTGTTATATCGTTTTAATCTGCCTGGAAGCCCTGCAGAGCCTTGGAGCTGGATTCTCCAGGGCCCAGATGCCCACACCAGAAGCGACTGACCCAGGATTCCCAAAGACCCCTCCTCCCTCCAAGTCCACAGCACCCGAAGCCACGTCCTGGCAGAAGCCCCAATCTGCTCACGGACATGCTCTCGGGCTCCCTCCTGGAGAGGTGCCAGGAAGAATGCAAAGAAAGCTGAAACGGCCCCTTCCCTGGGGACATCACAGTGTCTGGGAGCTGACCTGACCTTAGGGAAGAGTGAAGACTGCACTTACCTCTTTTTCCCAAAGCACACACCTCTGATTCTGGGAAACAACGCAACTGTGTGGCTCAAAGGAGCTCAAAGACCCCAGTCCACCTCCAGCAACAGCTGGTTGGCCGAGGCCGGGCACCCACGTCCAGCCAGTCAGCTGTAGCGCCTCATTCTCCAGAACAAGTCACTGGCCCCAGGTTGGCCAGACACAGCTGGACCTATCAGAGCCCTCCTCTGAGTGTAAAAGCTCGTCCCGCAGAGAGCCAGTCTTGACCCTCCAACGTGGACAAGCAGGGAGACGTGAGGGGCGGGGCAGCTGGGGGCCACATTTCCTCCCTTGTAGGAAAGGCAGTCGGGGCAATTGGCCAAGATCGGGAGACACACAGATGGTGGCAGAGACACAAGCTGGGGGAGCTCTTGCATGCGGGGACTTTCTTCCTGCCACCCCTGAAGGCAGCTGCACCCCTACCTTGCCCGGAATTGCATTATTTTTCCAATACATTTCCCCTCCTACCAACATTATTTGAGCTGAAGTTATTTACACCCAAATGAGTGCTTGCTAATATGTGTTTTCTCCCAGGTAAATTTATGGCAGTATGACTTTTTTCAGTGCTGTGGCAACTCCCTGTGTCCTTCAGGGTCTCCTGTGTTCCCTGAAGCCCTCCTGGGGAGACGAGGGGCCAGGCCCCCCCCAGGCCCAGCCCCCTCAGCAGGAGCAGTGCGAGGAGTTCCACCAGGTCTCCAAGAACCCGACACCACAGTGTGCTCCAGCAGGGAGAGAAACTGTCCTGAGGGGGTGGGACCTGGACACACAGTCCACCTTCCAGGCCATCCTCTGCGAGCTGGGTCATGGGCAGTCACGCTTAGAGACTCCAGGCTCCCAGCACCAGGTGTTTCTCATCCTCGAGTATGTGCTTTGCTCCTGTGCTGGGTCGAATGTGTCCCCCCAGCATTCATATGTTCATGTCCAAACTCGCAGAATCTCAGAATGTGGCCTTACTTGGAAACAGGGCCGCCAAGGGTGTGATTAGTAGAGATGAGGTCAGGCTGGAGCAGGGTGGCTCCTAACCCAACATGATTGTTGTTTAAACAAAGACTTTCCTGTGAAAAGAAAGGTGCACACAGAGGGGCACCATGTGAAGACACAGGGACAGTGACGTCTACCAGCCAAGGGACCCCCGTGATGGCCCACAGCCACCAGGAGCCAGGAGAGAGCCTGCAAGAGATTCTGCAGCTCAGCTTCAGAAGGAACCGGGTCTGCTGACACCTTGGTCTCAGACTTCCGCCCCTAGAGCCGTGAGACGGTTGTCCATGGTGTTTCAGCCGCTCTGCTTGTGGTACCCTGATGCCTTATGGTCCTCGCACACCTCCCACGTCAAGCTTCCCAGGTCAGGGGTTGCATTTGTGACACAATCTGAGAGGCTGGAAAAAATCTCTCCCCCACCCCCTGCCAAATGGGCGCCTGGCACAGAACAAATAGTTTTGAAGGATGTGCGGGTAGGGCAAGAAGGGACCCTGAGAACCTCTACCAGTGGATGTCACAAGGTGAGGACACCTTGGGGGACAGGACAACAGCAGGTGTGATGAAGAACGTGGGAAAGGGAGAGTGAGGCACCAGGGGCTGCAGCCACCTCTGCAGCCCGAAGTCCCTGCCTTCCTGGCCCCGGGGGCGGAGCCGGGGTGAGTGGCTCTGCCAGAAGCAGCTCAGGAAGGCAGCCAACCTGGGCAGGTGACACCTGGGCCAAGAAGGCCCTCCCCCTGCCACACCCCCTCTGGCTCTGCGTTCACTGCACAGGAAGGCAGGGCAGAGCCGAGCGCTCCTTTTCTGGGGGTCAGCCAAGTCTCATGACAAAGGGTGGTGTGACTTAGGAAGCCTTGCAGAGTGGCACAACCTCCCTCTTTACACTGGGTGACGGCCAAGTTTCCAAAAAACATCCTGTTTCCACACTTGGCTCGCCGGAGTCGGGTAGCATTATACAACTGACCGCAGAGAGGGCTGCGGGATCGCTCGGCCCCAGGGCTGCTGCCGAGAGTCAGGGCTGACTGACAGGAGAGAACGAGGGGAAACGGGCGCCGGGGCCTTTAAAATCCCCCGCGAGCCCAGCGGCTCCGGCGGCTGGACCTGCCCGCTCCTGTCTCAAGAGCCCCAAGGCCGAGGAGCATCTGCAGGGAATGAACGGGTCACGGCCTGGCTCTGCAGACCGGGCTCGGGAAACACAGCGGAGGGGACGTGGGGACCCTGGGAAGCGAGGGCACGCGCTGGTCCACCAGGTTGGCGTCTGCTCCGTGGGCTCCACCGGGAGACCCTGGAAGACGAGCAAATTCCTTTGAGTGACAACGTTAACACGGCTGGAGGAAGAGTGTTTTTTTTTTTTTTTGGAGGAAGAGTGTTTGCAACACTCTCCTAAAAATGTCCACTTTCATAGAAATGCACTCTTTCCACACTGACCCCCAGGAGGAAGGGGCCAGCTCCCGTGCTGTCCCCACCCTTGAACCTGAATGCGGCCCATCCGCGTGCAGCGGCCTCGGAGAAGCTGCCGACACTGTTAGCGCTAACGAGCTGTCACAGCAAACCCAGGAGCAGGAACAGAATTAATCTTTCTTCATTAATAATGTTCTAATTTGCATGATTAGTATGTCATTGTCGATAAACATAGGTGGCTACAAATAAAGTCGCTGAACAGAAATGCCACCTGCTGAACAGAAAGAATGAGACAAATGACTTGACCCTGCTAAACGAGCAGGTGACACTTCGTCTCCCCCAAACAAGGTTCCCAGGGCTTGGAATATTGCCATTATTGGAACAAGGGGATGAGGAACATGGAGACAAGCGTTCCAAACATTTCCGTGGAGGGATGAGCTCCAGGACGTGTGTTCTCTGGCAGGTCCCCGTGGGACAGTGTCACATTCCGGGTAAGGCCACTCCTGCCTGCTCTGGGCTCCGCACCCTCCTCGCCCAGCCTCCAGAATAGCTCAGGCCACCCAGTGAAACAGTCCAGGCCAAAGTGGTGCCACTGTCAGCCCAGATCCACGTCTTCTGCCACCACCAGCTTCAGAGATTTCTGGCCAGAAGTGGGAGACGGGCTGCTGCCGAGGGCACGAGTGACCACAGGGAGCAGAGGGGAGGGGGAGCTGAAAAGGCCCTCAGAGGGCCTCAGACGGCCAGCCAGCCCTTGGTAGACACTGGCCCCATGCTGAACACAGTGCCAGGGGCCGGGTGCTGGGTCCTGGGTGCAGACCGTGGACCATACCCTGGAAGGCGGGGCAGCCACGGTGGAGGGAGCCTGGTCCAACAGAGCTTTCAGAGCTGATGGGAATGTTCTAGATCTACGCCGTCCAGCACAGCAGCCACTGACCACACCTGGACTGAGCGCCTGCCACGTGGCTGGGGCGATTCAGGAGCTGGACTGTCTGTTTCACCCACTGATCTAATGTGTGACTGTGGTCACCACACCACCGAGGCTCAGAAAGACGTCCCTGCACTAGGAATGGACGTGGCGAGGGGTCCTGGGCCTCCCTGGCCCAGCGGCCTTCAGCAACCATTCGACCTCTGGGTTTCTCTGTCAGAGGTGTGAGGGGGTCGGATCGGCTGATCCCTGGGGTCCACATTCTGCGTCCTGACAACATCCAAACTACTGGCTCTGCTCATATTTACCGTCATCCCCACACCTTCGCTGCCTCCCAACTGCTCACCAAAAACTGCCTGCCGCTGCAATGTCACGTCTTCACAACCTGCCCCTGCATTTCCAGCCGCCCCCCGCCCCGCACAGCCCCCTGGGACTCGGGTCACACCTGCGACTCCTGCCCGTGCCTCATCTTACACCACAGCCCCGGCTGGAGCCCCACCTCGAGTGGGAGCCCCACGGCCCCTCCAGCCCAGAGTAAGCCTCATGTCTGGGCGTGGCCTGTAGCCCCAGCTCGGCTGACTTAGCCCTGGTTACAGTTTACCTGCAATAATGTTGCAACATCATGGAGACAGCAAGACAACGTGCTCACAGGCCTGGGGCAGGGAGGCTGAGGTCCAGGAAGTCAGGCAGCGGCCAGCAGGAACCCGTCCTCGCCGGGCAGCAGCCTGGCCTTGGGCAGCCCCGGGTCTAGTCCGGGTCAGCCCCAGCTCTTGCATGTGCTCAGCAGAGCCTCAGCCCCGCGGGCACCCCTTCCACTCCTGAGGGACGGTCCCCTGCCTCTGCTCGACACCTGCTCACAGCAGCTGATGAAAAACTGTTGCTGAGTATGGGGGCTTTTGTTCCACAAGAGATCATACCTCAAGTGGCTTCATCTCTACCTTATCGTTAAACCGAACCTGAGCTTATGGTAGAATAAACTTGTGAGAATGCTTCCCTACTATCTCGCTTCTATTTGGAATTCTCTCAGCCTAACCACCTTTCACTGGTTTTCTCATCTTCCTCAATTGGGAGGAGGGGGAGGAGGAGGGGGAAGTGGGGGAGGGGGGAAGGGGAGGACCAGGAGGGAGCAAGGTGCTCTGGGACCGTCTGCACACCCTCTAATACGAAGGCAGCAAAACAGCTACAGTGGGACAAACATGACCCCGAACCCGACCCGAGCCCCCAGGCCCCACGCCGCCGTGGACCTTTCTGCCATTTGTGTGAACAACACGGCCACAGTGAAGGCTGGACACAGCTGGACGAGGCTTTGACGCCCCACACATCTGCACAGAACCCGGGAGCGGCGCCGGCTCTGAGCCCCTTTCCCTTGTTTCCGCAGCACCACGACCCTACAGGAAGCTTCGCTTAGCTAATCCAGAGAATTCTGTACCCGGAGGGGCTACATTTGTCATGCACTATGTCGCTTCTGAGAAAACAAGAAAGAAATAAAGGGAAAAATAAAGATGCAAGGCCCTGGAACCATTTTTTTAAGTTACTTGCTTGGGTCTGACCTAAGTGACAGGAAAGTCCCAGACTTCCTCCCCAAGGTCAGCATTTTAAGTGTGAAAAGGAAACCTTGAGAATTTAAAAACAAACACACAAAAAAACCCACGTTGCCTCACATTATCATCATCCGCCATCACACCAGTGGGTCCTACAGACCAGGTGAAGCCACACGAACAGACTCCTGTGCTTCAGAGTCATAAAAACACAAGAAAATTATTAACCAAAATAATTAGAAATGCCTGGCAAGGTCAAGGAACCAGGAAAAGGCCGCAGGTACAAAGATAGGACCCTGGGATTAATCTGAGCGCAATCTGAAGTATCCAATGTCCAGCTGGCACGGGGGACGGAGATCTCGACCTGCACCCGGGCGATGACGGGGGTAAAACCCAGGGCAGGCTCCACCTTAATCCCTCGACAAGACTTAAGCAACCTCTGAAGGTCAGAGGAAGCAGGCATAAGCCGCTTTGAGCAGAGCAGACATGAATAAATTCAGAAGAGAAAAAATATTACAAACTGTGCAAAAGTTCTCCTGAGGAATTGACCAACTATGAGGTGAGGGAGAGCACCACTGAGCTGAGAGCCAGCCAGGAGCAGCTGCCAAGAAGCTAAGCCACAGGAAAATAACCTGGCCACACGGCCAGGCCAGGCCGGAAGGGCAGGTCGGGCTACCCAGCGGCTGCGCGGTCCCAGAACAGTCCAGCCGTGCCATCCAAGGGGAGCTTACCGCCTTCCCCCGTTCCCAGCAACGACCCTGCCAGACCGCTCAGACCCAGCTGAGCTGCGTCTGGCTCCGCGGCCCACGCGTGGCTCGCAGCCCCGGTCCTGGCCCACGTGCCGGCCGACACGGGAGGTGTGTCCTGGGGGCCCGTCACCGCCTCCTCCCGGAGCCTCACTTCTGAAGTGTCCTCTCTTTGCCCCAGGACTCGTGGCCATCAGGGGCTTCCGGGCTGTCCCCAGGCCTTTCCCCTCCCATAGGCACCCACGTGGCCCCGTCCCAGCTTCGTCACACGGACTTGTCTCAGGTCTCCCTAGAGACCGCCGTGCTCCCGGGGGGGGGGGGGGCGCAGTTTTGCTTTTTAATAGGGATCTTTCAGAGACACTACTGTGCCTCAGCCCAAAGGACGGCCCCTGGTGCCGTGCAGGCCGGGCACGGACAGGCCCAGGGCAGAAGCGCTCTCAGAGCAAGCAGGATTTGCCAGGCTCCTTCAGGTCACAGTCCAAGACTGGCCCTGCCTGGAGTATATCTGAGTAAAGAATTTGGATACTTCAATCTGAAAAATGTCTACATCAATTTCTTGAATATTTCACCGTAAACGTCTGTCTACTGTCGTTATTTTTTCTGACTACAAAAGTAATGCAACAGCATTGCTTGAAAAGCAATTTGCGGAGGTGTTCTTGAAATTCACCTTCAGGAAACACAGCCTAGGTTGATGTTAACATCTTCTAGACCTTTCTCTGCGTGCGTGTGTCTACACACGCATGTGCAAACACACGTACAGACAGACACAGAGGTGTCTTAGGCACACGCACAGTTACGATCGGGGAAATACGCCCAGGCCAGTTGTTCAGGCCACTATTTGCTTCTCCTTTCCTGTGTCAGTGCAAACTCAGAGGTTCGCACGTGTGCTGGGGACAGAGGGATGGATGGGGACAGATGTCCTGCTGCTGCCCAGGGGGTCACGGGTTCACAGCAGGTGCACGTCTCCCACACAGCAGAGGGCTCTCATGTGGTGACACATATGGACCTGGGTCTCCGGAGAACAATAATGATCTTTTCTCAGTGATACGTGGCCTGCCACTCATCTCATTAAAGGGCGAGGAGCCGGGAGCCACAGCGGGAGCACCTGCAGCTTCCTCGTCCACCTGTGACTGTGTTTGGGTTCCTTGTACCCAAAGCAACTCCCCTGTTCATGGGAGACTCACTGACATGGGAGGTTTCCCGTAAACGCTTCCTGGTTCTAGGGACCCTTCTCTGACAGAAAGGAAGCATCACTGAAGTATGTCGAGGGTAAATGGAACCACCTGATGACACACGTCCCCAGCCCACCCCTGGGTCTCATCAGTTCTCCCCCACACCCTTCCTTGATCAAAACCCTGCCATCTGGATGCGCGTAAAACATGCCAAGTCTGTATGACAGAGCTCCCTTCCAAGGGCTCCTTTTGCTGGCTGGTTGGTAGGAACCGGCTCCCTCTCTTTGTGGTCACCCACCACCCTCCTCAGCCTTCGTTTTCCCCACCGGGTGTCTTCCCAGCCCCCTGCCGTGTCGGGGGCAGGGGAGGACGGATCCGCTTCCCACCCGCCCCTTTCCTGGGATGGAAAGCTACCTAGCAGACAGAAGAGGGTGAGGGACTTTGCACGGAGTCCAGACCTCGTCCCAGTCGCGCGAAGCTGACTGTGTTGACTGGTCCCCCAGTTACAGAGAAGAGCGGGTCACCACGTCTCCAGGCATCCGGCTCCACGCAGTGTCCCGCCTCTGCCTCTGTGGTGGTCAGTGACTGGGCTCTGTGCCCACCTTCCACCATCCGCCTGACCAGCCAGAATGCTGCCCTGGCCCGCAGTGACCACGAGGGCTCCCCCAGTCCTGCTGTGGGGGGGCCAAGGAGGAGGGCGGGACATGGGGGCTTCCGGGGGAAGGGGGTGGGGGGCTTCAACTGGTCTTGGTCTAGGCATCCGTGGGAACCTCAGGATAGTCCCAGGCTGGAGCCTGAGTGGATGAGAGGCTGTGTGTGTGAGTGTGAGGGTGTGTGTGCATGAGTGGGGAAGCAGGGGGTGCACTGGGAAGGGGACAGCTGGGAGTAAGACCTCTCCCCCCAGAGTGTCCCAAGTAACAGCAAAGGTCGCCCATCAGTCCTGCTCCCCAAGCACACGTGTTTCCACTCTCCCCTCACTTCTCCCTCACACTCACACACACGCTCACACACACACTCACACACACACACACACACATTCACACACACACCAGGAAGCCTCTTCCTGCCTCTCCTGGACACCCGCACACACCAGGCTCCCTTGCTCCCCAGGGGAACGTGACTGTTTGGGGAGAGAACCGCGACTCGTCCTGGAGCTGGAAGCCAAAGTGAGCGCCGCAGCCACTGCTCGTGGCCCTGGGCCGGCTCCACGTGTGCGGGTGCGACGCGCCTGGGCTGCTGGCGAGGCCCCAGCTCCTCCCGCTCAGTGCTGTGGGTCCTGGGCCCACCCACAGCCCGGCCGGCCCACACTCAAATTGGAGCTAGCCGGGCCCCAGGGTCTAGGGTGAGAGGGGCCCCAGAACGAAGGGGCGAGAGCGCCCTGGAGTCTCTCGGCCACGAATGGGGGCCGAAGGTGGTGTACAGAGATAAGGCACTTCTCTCTAAAAGTACGAGGCTCGAAAGACGCAAAGCTTATAAAATCATGACATGTGTGAGTCACACAGATTTAAATGTCTCCTTTACGTACAGAATACGTCTTCCAAGAAGCAGAGCGTCAGAACGTCACGACGGCAAAGAGGGCTCACCTGCACTTGCAGGTGTCCAAACGGCCCTGGCCTGCCTACCGGTCACCCCCAGTCTTCCCAAGCTGACCTCATGGAAGGCAACCAAGCCCTCATCCTGCTCAGGACCGTGATCAGCAAAACCAGGGGAGTGTAACGGAATGAGCTCCAAATTCGGAGTCAAAACCTCCACTCAAAGCCCTGTTGTGTGCCCTTGGGAAAGTCACTTAACCTTTCTGAATCTGTGTCCTCGCACTGTCTGCCTGTTTCTGAGGGTGAGTGGGGTTTACATGAGGAAGTGTGCTAAAGGCTGGCCCGTGCTTGGTGCTTGAGTCAGTCAAGAAATGCACTGGCCGTGCCTGACCTAATGCAGGAGACCTGTCGGCACCGGGCTGGGCACTGTCCAGGGAGGGAGGTGGCAGGTCATGGTGAGGCCAGGCAGACGAGTGGTGCTGGGGTGTCCTAGGAGGGAGGCTGCCCGCCATCCGACTGGGGCTGCCCGTTCCCTTGGACTGAGTTGGTTCATGTCAGGGTCACAAGAAAGTCAGGGTGCCGCGGCGATCCTAGAATTCACCCCATTCTAGTCGCTTCATGCGCAGGTGCAACTCCCAACCCGAAGGGTCTCAGTCCAGGGACACAGACACTCACACACATGTTGTGCACGCACACATGCATATAAACATTCATACACGTGTGTGCAATGTGTTTCACGTGTGTGTCTGCAATATACATCTACATGCATGGACATACTACACGCGTGTACACACACGCGCACGTGGAAACATACGTGTATATGCATGTATGTGCGCACACATGCACATGACATGTATGCACAAAACGTGTGTGGCATACATGCATGCACACGTGTATGCACATACGTGTACACAATGCACACACACAACACACCCTGCACATGCATGTATGCAAATCCACTCACATATACGTGGACACACATATGCATACTTACATGTGCGCGTGCACACATGCACAGTGCACGTCCGTACATACACTCACTTGCACGCACACACACTCCAAGGACTCAACAGGGAGCAACGCTGTGCATGTAAATGAGGCAGAGAAAGAGAATCAAGGACCACCTGCTAACCCCGTCCCCGCCCCACCAGTTCCTCGGTGACCGGAGGCTGTGTTTGGCCAGGAAATGATCGCTCAAGATCAGCAACAGAGAACTGATGGTGACCGGGGTGGGGTGTCCTCTACCCCCAGTTCACCCGGCCCGGGATCCCAGCGCTCCCATGTCCCCAAGGCCTGGCCTCGTCGACACCCTCACCCTCTCACCTCTGCTGGCCCCGCGTCCTGCTCGGGGACCTCCGGGCACAGCTCGCCGCCCCTCATCCGGTGACAGCCCCTCACCCCTCCTGCTCCGCACACTCAGCCGTTGTGGAACAGGACCTAGCTCCCTGCATCTCCCTCGCGGCACCAGCACAGGGGCTCCCGGCAAACCACGCCAACGGATCAGCCAAGGCGAGCAGGAGGCCGCGCACGGGTTTCCGCTCCAGGTCCTTCCGTTTCAGGGTAAAACCTTGTGGTGCCACTTGAAGTTCTGCTTTAAAAACACGATCCTTCATGGTGAAAAAGAGTATGAAAATGAGTAGACGCATGTCTGGTATGGCTGAAGCACTGTGCTGCACCCCAGAACTTGACACAACGTTGTGAATGGACTGCACCTCAACAGAAACATCTTTCTGATAGATTCTGAAGGCAGGCGGTCTCTCCTGCGGGTTACAAGGAGTAAGAAGAATGGCACGCGACAACCTCCTTAGGCTTAGGCTGTCAGTTGAAGACCGTGACTTACTTCTGTCTGTGTTTTGCAGAGTTTCCTGGTGTCTGACACGGTGACCAGCAACGCTGTCCTTTGTGCTGTTCGTTGGTTCATAGTTTGTTTATTACTCGCTTCCTCCGGGCAGGCCCTCCAGGTTTCCTGGTTCTGAGGCCCTTGATGGACGGCCTGACACTGGGGAGCGTCTCTGGGAGCTGATGGCCTCTTGTGTTTCAACCTTAAGAGCGGGAACTAGGGACCCAGTTCTGCCCATGAGGTGTGAGTGGAGGTCTGCTGGTGGGGCTTCCGGGAGATCTGTGCTTTCCTGATACAAAGGGCCAAAGCAGTTCACAGAAGCCTCTGTCTCCTTGCTTTCCCCAGTTGTCACTGGCTGGGACACATGCATGATGCCCGGAGTTCTGCCGCCCTACTGAAACCATGAAGTGATGGACAGGTAGCAGGTGAAAAGCTCGCACTCTAAGGGTGGCAGAGGACTGGGCGCAGGCCATCGCTCCTCCAGATTCGCCGTCCACTCACCTCCGCTCGGCCAGGCGCTGGCCTGTATGGGCAGCATCAGTGCTTTCTTATGCTCTGCCTTCCAGCTGGGTTCATTAGAAGAGGAAGCTGGGAGGCACCAGTGGGAGTGGGGGGAGGGAGGAAGACTGGGCTCATTTCTTGCTCCTCCCTGGTCTTCTGAAGGCCACAGCTGCTTTCCGACTGCCTCCGCCCGCTGCAGCCGTGGCCACGGCTCCCTCCGCATTCTGCTGCCTGCCCCTCCCTCTGCCCCATCAGGCTGGGGGTGGGAACGGCTGCCTGGGATGCTTCTCCAGCCCGTGTTGGCCTCCCTGAACCTTTCCTGTCCTTTGTACAGTAGATCACCCTGTGTTTCTCTCCTCGCCCACCCAGCTGAGGACACCGTCCTTTTTTTTTGGCGGGACCCTGAGAGCAGCTTAGAAGGAAAGAGCTGGGCCCCTGCAGCGTTGTTGAGCCGCTGGACCAATCCTGGACCACCTGCCTGCGGACCTCACATCACGGGGTGAATAAGCAAACCGGAAGGAGCTCTATCACTGGAGGGTGGTTTGCTCACAACTGCCACTGAATTCATTCCCAGCTGATTTACCAACAGGTGAGTAAGACGGAGTTTCTGTGTCCAGGGGGACGGCCCAACAGGGAGAGAAGACGTGTAGATATACTTGTCAGAAATACAGCTGTTTTTATAATAGCCTCACTAGAGAGCTGGACAGCAGGGGCTGATGCCAGCGAGAGGACTGCCCAGAGGAGAGTGTCCCAACGGAGGGGCGCTGCAGGTCGGCAGTGCACGTGAGCACGTGTGGAGACGGAGCTGAGACGCGGGCGACCTCCCCCTCAGCCTTCAGTAAAGTCTCGTCCCTTTAAGCCTGAGTCGGTGGCTCTGGGGAGCATTAGGGGAGGCTGGCAAGTGTGCTGGGGCAGCAGCGGGGTGGCACGGGCTGCAGTGAGAAGCCCTCCTAGGGTGACAAGCCCCAGCCCAGAGAGTTCTTAGAACAGGCGTGTCTTCTTTGGGAGCAGAGACATGTGTGGAGGGAGTCAGACCAAAGGCCGCACCCCTGTGTTCACGAGGGGTCTGCACCGACCAGTTATTTGCCAAGCGAAGGAAATAACGGCCCGGGCTGGACAACCTGGGGGTATTCGGGTCCCTTAGGTAACAGGCGTGGTGGGCTATTTTATTGAAAAAAGGTCTCCCAAACGTATGTTAAAAAAAAAGTCAAAACCTCTTGATGTTGAGCAACTTCTCATGTTCCTGTGGGCATCTGCATTTCCTCTTTCGGAAAAATGTTCAGTTCTTCTGCCCTGTTTTTAATGGGTTGTTTGCTTTTAAATTGAAGTACAGTTGATATAAAATGTTGTGTTAGTTTCTGGGGTGCAGCATGGATGGACTCGGAGGGCATCATGCCGAGTGAAGTAAGGCAGACAGAGAAAGACAGATACTGTAAGATACCACTTACGTGTGGAATCTGAAAAATACAACGAACTAGCGAATATAGCAGAAAAGAAACCAGCTCACAGAGGCAGAGAAGGAACTCGTGGTACCAGCGGGGAGGGGGAGGGGCAAGGCGGGGGGGTAAGAGGTGCAAAGTCTCAGGGGAAAATAAGCTGCACGGACGTGCTGCGCAGCAGGGGGAACGTGGCCAGTGCTTTAACCCTCGAAACTGTGAATCACTATCCTACACACCTGTAGCATGTAACATTGTACATCAACTGTACTTCAATTTTTAAAATATGGTATTGTAAAATGAACATAAAGTTTAAAAAAATAAACAAATATTTTCAAACAATCAAAACCCTTGGCTAAGACATTCCTCAAAGAAAATGAATGGATTCGGCCATGGGAAGAGCCTTGAGTTGGCTGGAAGAAGAAGGAGGGGGAAAAGCTCTATGAAGTGTGAGAAAACTTCAATTGTTCCTCCCAAATGGACAACTTCACTCAGGTTGAACGGTGAGTGTTTTCCCGCTGGTTTCCTCTCCTCTCTTCTAAGTGAAAACAGGATTTTAAATCTGTGAATGTCGATACAGAATCGAGGCTGCACAAGTTCATCCTGTACCAATAAACAGATTCAGCCCAGCCAAAGCTTTGGGAAATCAATCAATATCTTGTTTTTCTCAATTGAGGCTAGGAAAAGAGCACTCGTCCTTCAAATGTCAGTAACATCTGTGTTGCAACTCAGTCACTGACATCCAACTCACCCCAGCGGCCCCACACATTTCCGTCCCGAGAAGCAGCCAACACTTCCCTGCCCGCGACACCCCCACCCCAACGCCAAAGGCCTCTCCACCTGAAGGCACTTTGTTCTGAGGTGTCCTTCTATGAACGCGTCACTGGGCCTCAGACCACAGGGAAAGGGCAGGAGGGAAACGCTCCCCCTCCTTGTGGTCCAGCCGGTTCACGCCACGCTCCAGGGTCCAGTGGACACTGTCCCGCCTCTTCCGAGCACCTCTTTGTGGCCGTGCTGCGGGGAACCACAGGGGACTAAGACACACACCCGCTCCCGCAGGGTTCATGGTCTAATCTCACAGCCCTGGCACTGATTACTAAGTGCTCAGGGAGCAGAGAGCGTGTAGGAGAGCAAGGAAGGGGAAACCGTCTCCTCCGGGGAGGATCCTGGTGGGACGGCTGAGCCGAGCCGGACGTGAAACGTGGCACCGCTCCCCCAGCCTCTGTTCCAGGAGCACACCTTCAATAAATACATGTTAACTCTTGGTTTTTGCTGCGTAAGATGTTACAGCACACGGCAAACTGGGCTGACCTCTGTCATAATAGTCCACGTCTGCTGATAATTATGTGTTTCCTAATGCAGTTCCACCGAGGGAGCTCATGACTGTGTGGTTTCTGCCCTCCCAACACCCAGCACGGAATCCAGCCCACAGAGGGCTCCCCGTAACCGGCTGACTGGTTGCTCGATTGCATTTGGTATATACCCCACGCTGGTGATTCCAGGGCACTCTTCCTGACTTCCTAATTCACAAGGAAATAAATTACAGGGAAGGAGACTTTAGTCCCTCCCAGCTTGGTTTGCCAGGACCTGAGGGAAAGAAATCAGAAGAGACAGGCTGAGGGGGCACAGCATTATGCATACTTTTGGGCGAACGTTTTTATTCAAGAGTCTGTGCTCACCAAAATAGTGCCGACTTCCACGCACCAGAAGACGAGTCAGAAGAAATGCAAGGGGTTACAATGCAGTCTCTCCCAAAGCCTTGCTGCTCGAAGAGTGGTCCAGGGACCAGCGGCAGGCACGGCGCCTGGAGCTCGCTAGAACGCAGACTGGGGTCCCCAGAGACCTGCCTGATGAGAACCTGCAGGCTAACAGATCCCTGGGGGATGTGGAGGAACACGTAAGTCCGAACGGCACTGTTTTCAAACCTTCCAATTACAGAGTCACTAGCTTGCCTTCACAGAAAGGAGAAAGCAGCAGTGGGAAGAGCAGACCCGCGCACCCCCAGGGCAGAGCCCCCGCCCCGCCATCATCCACAGGGGCACGCGCAGCGCACCTCCCAGCAGCGTGCTGGGCTCCCCAGGAAGAGGGCCTCTGTGGTCAGCTCCTGGAAGGCATCCTTTCTTGAATTTGCTGTGTGGATGCTTTCCCAGCTCAGGAAAGGGACACCACAGGGTCAATCAATCAGTAATGCTGAGCCAAACGAACGCTCTGACGCAGCAGCCGCAGGTCATGACCAGAGAGACGACAGCAAGCGTGACCACCTGCCGGACACGTACAGGCAGACGCCCGTCCTCCAGCTTGGCTCAAACCATCAAGTGCCTACGGAGCAGTCATGTTTGATCCAGCAAACCTGCTCTGCGGCATTAGAGGAGCTTTTATTTCTGCAGCTACATTTTTGAGAGACAGCAGAGCAGGGCTGGGGGCTGCAGCAGGCCGGCAGGGGTTTGGCGGTACCTCCCCAGGTGTCCGCCCCCAGGTGGGGTGCAGGACCAGACAGAGATGAAGTCCTAGGAGAGCTCTGAGGCCTGCCTGATGGTACACACTGGCGAGTGCAGGAGCCAGTCTGTGCGCCTGCATCTATTTAATATGGTTGAGACAATTCCATCAAAAGAGCGGGGAGCAGACAAGGCAGTGAGGGACTCGCGCTACCACAGAGTTCAAATCCAACATGTGGGACACAGTGCGTTTACTGCTCAAGCACAAGATCATAAAAATATTTCTAGCCTTACTTAAAATTTTTCAGTATTTTAATTATACACACACATATATTCTTATGTCTTCTTTCTGTGAGTTTATGCAAAAATGCTTAAAACATCCAAAGGCAAGAATGGGAGGAGTGGGCAAGTCAGACTCTCAGAGCTGGAGATGATCTTCAGCATCATCTGATGCTTTCTGGGTTGTCTCCCCCTGTTTGAGGAAACTGAAGTTCAGAGAAGATTATAACTTATTCCAGGTCCCATGATGAGCGGCTGAGTCAGAACCAGAACTCAGAACTTGTGATCCGGAGACTGGACTGTGCCCACATCACACTGCCTTTAAAATTAAACACACTCACACACTTCCTTAATGACAGACCAAAGATGGTTCTGGTCAGTCAGATGACACACACTAAAGATGACTCTAGCACATATTTGGGGTGGGGGGTGGTCACTAAGGAGAGAGAAGTCTCGCTCTTGCTACGTTCTCCCGGCTGGAGGGGGAAGTGTGGACTCTTCTACATTAGACATGCTTCTCTGGTTCCTTGGCAAGGATCTCATGTCTGACACCATTAATAAAGTGTTTAGAGCTTTTTGAGAAAAGCTATGGAAACAGGAATATGTTAAGTAAACTAGCAGCTTAAGCCACAATGCAGTGTCCAGCACCCAAACGAGCGCCCAGAGCCCCTGGGCAGGAGATGGCAGGGCACCCCCCAGGTTCCCTGTAAGATGCCAGCCTGAACGAACGGTCTGAGGCCGTGCATCTCAAGCTGTGGTTCAGGGAGCCAGTCAGCATCTTCTGGGACTTTCCAGAGATGCAAATGCTGGGACCCCACCCTCCGGATCAGACCAGCTGAGGGTGGGTGAGGCCCAGAGACCCGCATTTTCACACACACACACCCCTGCCCCACCAGTGCAGTCTCAAGTTTGAGCACCTCTGGCCTGATACAAATGAGGTTTCTGGCTTTCTGTGTAAGGCAGGTCTGAGGTAAACACTGCTCCCGTCAAACATCGGTTTACACTCCCCGTGGTTTGATCCTTGTCACTGGTACTTGTAATCAACCATTTTCATCCCCACGAAAGCCACAGGCTTCTCTCTGGTTAAGATGGTGGTTACGCTGGTCAGTGATTGAACCGTTACTGACAAAATCAAGCTGAAACCATTTTCAACCATGATTTACTAGCATCAGTGTTCTGTGTTGAAAACCAGTTACATATTCAACAAAAACAGTTATGAAATGTTGCCTTATTCCACAACAAGAGCTGAAAATTAAGGCTCTAATAATAAAAGACATTTGGGGGATTCTCACTGCTCCCAAGTAGACGGACAGTGGTTTAGTGTGCCAGTCACTGGACGTGGCCCCAGCTTAGAGCCCTGTAGACCTGGGTCCACACCACCTGGGGGCTTGCTAGGAACGCCGAGTCTCGGGCCCCACCCCAGACCCAGGCGTCCGAATCTGCACTTTAACAGGATCCCCTGGGAATCTGCATTCATGTCGGAATTTGAGAAGCAGTGCATTAAATGAGACTCGATAAATACTTGGTGGAGATGCTGGATTTCCTACTCTTTCGCCTTTTTTATGCAAGGAAAAACCCACTGCTGTTAAAAGAGGTCTGTCACTGCCCACAACAAAACTGAACAATTCTTACGTGCTTTCACCAAGTATGGCCTTGGAGTGGGCCTTCACTTTTTTTTTTAGGGGGAACTCATTTTATCTTTCCTAAATAGACTGGTTTAAATTAAACTAACAACTGGCCACCTTTTCACAAAGGGGAAGGAAATTTTGAAAAGTCTCTTGAAGAAAGAAGCCTGTACCAACTATCTTCAAGTTAAGGGAAATCGGAAATGTAGAAACCAGCAGAAAGAGAGGTTTTGAAAATGCAAGCAAGTAGGCGGGTTACTGGGGCCGTCTCCACGCAGAGCAGGGGGATGTTGACAAAAGCTGAGTCGGGGAGGAGGAAAACGGAGGCGCTCTCTGGGTGTCAGGTGGCCTCCATGCCATCTAGTGAAGTCGGGGATGAGATCACTTGCCCAGGATACCGGAAGCAGCTGCTGCGGTTAACCCCGCAGACACCGCGGGACAGGGGTAGGCGTGGGGGCGCCCAGCCGTGGGGCTGAGCCACCCAGAGCAGGGATCTGGGGAAGACCCTCGGCGCGGACGCGAGCTTCTCCCGGCGCTGCTCTGCTACCCAGAGATAAGAGCTGGGAAAGCTGACGGCTTTGCAGAAGATGAAAATCCATGTTTTATGTAGAAGGGACTCAAAGCAGCCCTGCTGAGCAGCCCAGCCTCCTCTGCTGGGAGGGTTGTTCCCTGCTCAGAGTAAACGCATCTGTGATATTCTCTTTAGTGAGAAAAATGCCCTTGCCATCTGCTGCATTATTGATGGCTGTCCTAGGGGCTGCCCTATTATTTTGATGCCTCTAATAGTTTCATCTTTTCACTTGCTTGCAGGTTGCTGGGTTTGCTTTTTGACACAAGTCTTCCAAGACGAGCCGTCTCCGTAGCACCTTGCTGGTGAATCAAAGGCGTGAGTAGCCCTGGTTTAAGAATAAAATGTATTGACTGCAAGAGTACAATATTATTCTCTGGCCTTATAAATAATGTTCCATTTCAGGTGCTTTTCTTACAGTCTGCCTTTCAGAACCAGTTTGGATCAACCACATGAGTTTCAGAGACAAGCTTCCCAAACGCCAGGTGGGGGCAGAAAAGCCCCCTTTGCAGGCACTCTGTGCCCCGATTGTGTCGCTGTCACAGGTCTGTCCGAGATCCCCAGCCCTGCCTACGGCTCTCAGGGCGCCAATTACAAAGAGCTGTGGCCAGGTAAAGAGCAGGAGGGCTGAGAGGCCATGGCGCGAGGAGCCAGGTGCACCCCAGAAGTGGGCGCCTCCTCTTCCTTATAATGTAGCTGCTCAGACAACCACAACCATATCGGTGTAAACGTCACACAACTGTAGCTTAAGTAGGCGGGGCAAACAGGTTGTTTTTTTACAGTTGCAAAGCTTTTACATTTATGTGAAATGATACAATGTTAACTCTAAAGAGACAGAGACAAGTGAAGGATGTACACTGTTACCCCTAAAGCAACCACAGGGGAAAAAAGCAAAACAGACATAGCTCCAGAAGACAATAGATAAGTTAAAATGGAATTCTAAAAATCAACTCAAAAATAAGACAATCAGAAGACAAATAGCAAAAGGACAGATTTCCTGTCCTATCAATAATTACAGTCAATGTAGAGAGTAAGACTCTCCGAAGAAAGGCAGAGATACTCAGAGTGAATGTAAAAAAGGGAGACCCAGTGATATGCTGTCTACAAGCGACGCACTTTTAATGTAGATGCACAGAGGGGTGTGGGTAGAGCTCAGTGGTAGAGCACGTGCCCTTAGCATGCACGGGGGTCCTGGGTCCAATCCCCAGCATCTCCATTAAATAAACAAAATAAATAAAGGAGATCAATCAAGTTGGGACCAGAGTTTGTTTTTTAAAAAAATGTAAATACACAGATAAGCTGAAAGCAAAAGGATGGGGGAAGGCACACCATTTGTCACTATATTAACATCAGATCTAAGACACGTGAAGACAAGGTATCACTGGAAATAAAGAGGGACATTTCATAATAATGAAAGTGTCAATTTATCACGAGGTCCTAACAGTCATAAAAGTGTATGAGCTTAACAAAAGAGCTCTGAAGTATGTGCAGCAAGACTCGGCAGACAGCAGGGAGAGGCGGACTGGTGCGTGTCCGCACACAGGCACCGGGCTCCGTGTCAGCAGCCCCTGGGCATGTTCTGTACCCGTCGCCCATGGATCAAGAGAAAATCCCTTCCCACTCTTGTGATCAGGGATCCCAGCCAATCAGAAGGAAGCTGTCTGCTCCCCACCCCTCGCTACTGTTACAGGAAGTAGAAACTTGCAGGTGGGTTTGTGGTGCTAAGTCTGGTTGTGAAAGGCTTACTGGGTTCAGCTGCTGGCGGGTCAAGCAGGTAGGCTGACACCTACTGCCCCCGCACGGCAGTGGGTGCTCTAGAGGTGGTCCCCCTCGCTTAGAGGTGGGGGTCATCTCCTCCATCGGTGAGGTCACAGGGCATCCGACACCAAACTCCTCGTGGTCCTTTCCCCCTTGGGAGCGACCCTCTCATCAGAGAATAGCAATGACCCTGAATTTGAAGAAGGATGAGGCTCAGCTCTTAAAATACAGAAATTTTTAACCCAAAACCCCCCGTCTCTGCGGAGGAAATTAGTCCAATACTAACTATAATTACTAAACTACAATTCCCCCAATTTTTTCTTATTGCAGAAAGGAAGATTCCATTAGCAGATTAAATTACTTTTCAGCAAAATTAAATACGTAACAAAAGCAAACGAAATCCGGTGAGGTGTGCCTATCCTGTTCATCAGCAGCCACGAGCTTTACACACTCTTATTTTAAAACAGCAACTGAACATTGAAAAGCATAAGCAGTTGAAGTGTTTCTGGTTAAACCACAGTGTAAGTGATTTAAGCTCAGCTCTGATTTAAAAAAACAAAACAGGACAGGCAAACAGGAAGGCATTGTGAATGACAGTAAGAACAGGTGCCATTTGTCCCCCGACTGATGGACAGAGGATGAAGGAGCCTGGAGAGGTGAGCGCTAATGACACCATGCTTACATGTGAGGAACCGGGGGCACAGCCCCAGAAACGAGGACAGATAAGGAGTATCAGTTCCACAGTCAGACTCAGACTGACTGGTGACATGAGGTCAAGAACTGCACACTTTTGGCTGGATGTGCAATTGAATTATTTTTATCAGAAGACCACGTTGGAATTTATCCTAAGGAAAAAGGATGAAGATGTGTTTAAGTATTTAGCTATGAAGACATTTGCTGAAGCTTTATGAAGCTGAAAAATACGAGGCTGTCTATAAACGTCCAGTGATGAGACAGGTTAAGAAATCACTCACTCACACACACACACACACACACACACACACACACACCAATGCAGCAGGAAACATGTTGAGAAGGTCTGTTTCTGATCCTGAACGATGTTCGCCCTGGTTTGTTATGGGGAGGGGTAAACTGAGACACAAGACAGAACATCACGAGCAGTCTAGTCCTAATAGTGAAATCTCGTCGGCAAACTTGCATGTGTAATTATACACGTAGAAGGGTCCGGTCGTTTAAACACCAAAACGCTGTCCGTGACCACCTCTGGGTTTGGGGATTTGGGGCGACTTTTATTTTCCTGTTTTTACTTGCGTTTCCTGCACGAACACGAGGTACTGACAGAATAGAGAACACGCGCGAACAGTGGTAAGGCGGCCTGCCCGGGCATTTTCTACTTTCACCCTCCGTAAGTTCTTTATTAAAGGTTTTATCCCAGTGAAATTCCCACAGTGTTTTCAGGGCTCTTGATAAACGTGTTCTCTGCACTCGGTGCACGCCAGCCCGGTCACCCTGAGCGCGGCCAGCCGCCTGGCCTCCATTAGCAGGCCGTGCGCCCTGGCCTCCCAGGCGCCGCGCCCGCCGTCGATGGCGCGGGTCCTGGGTGATGTGACTGAGTCCTCCAGAGGGCACGCCAGGTCCTGACCGCCGGCACCTGTGACGGCGCCTGGTGTGGAAGTGGGGCGGCTGCAGATGGAGCTAGCTGCGAGGAGGCCACACCGGAGCAGGGCGGGCCCTTGAGCCGTTGTGACTGGCGCGCTCGTAAGGAGAGCGAGCGGCGGGAAGGGCCCCGCGCGAGGGCACGGACACACGGCAGGCCGGCGCCACGCGGCGGCAGGCGCAGGGCTCGGGTGGCGCCGCCGTGCGGCCAGGGCCCCGCAGCAGGGAGCCGCAGGTGGGGTTCTCCACGGGGACCCTTGGAGGCAGGGCGGCCCTGCTCACACCCTGACCTACGGCTCCCCGCCTCGTCACCCGAGCAGGCCCACTGACGCAGCGCAGCGGGAGGACACACCTGGGGCTTCCCTGCCGCTACCGCGGCCGCCTGCTGCGGCCCTCGCCCCTCGACTTGCGGCGCCCGGCGGCTGGGCCGCGCCACCCCATCTCCTGCGAGGCCTGAGCACCACAGCAGCCTTGATGAGGCCTTGGGGACAGTTCTCAGAACATCAGTGTCATCCCGGGTAACCTGGACTGAGAGCACTGGCTTGCGGCCCTCTCGGAGATTTCTGGAAGCCTCTTGCCGGGAGCGGGAGTGGGGCAGGTAGCGGTGGTGGTGGTAGCGCCACGTCCCAGCAGGAATCACAGTTCGCCCGGACGGACAGCATTAACACAGAAGCTTTGCTGAAAATACTACTGAGAGGGGTGGCCGGGGTGAAGGGAACAAACGAGGGACGCGAGACATCTGGAGACCAGCAGCAGGGGGCCGTTTCGCCCCGGAGCCGGTGGAGCGGGCGCACCTGAGGGCATGGTTGTGGGCCCGTCTCTGAGGACAGTCCGTGCTGCACCTGGTCTCGGCACCTCCGGTCCGTGGCCGGTCTGACCATCTTCCAAAGCAAACGAGAGCATGACTCCCGAGCTCCCGGGGTGCCCCACGCCTGGAGCAGCAGGCACCCCAGGGCTGCACAGACTTCTAAGAAATCCAGTCCTGTAAACTTTCAGCATTCAGGTCACCCACGGCACCTTCGCTCAGCCAGACTGTCCCCTGCAGGCCACCGGCCAACATGGTGTCCAGGTGGCGCACGTGGGTCACACCACTGTGCAGACGGTGGCGGACCTCAGTCCGAGGCTGGCCCTGCAGCTCCTGGCAAGGCTCACAGGTCATCACGCCTTAAATGCTGCTTCATACCCCGTGTCCTTACGCTGCTGTGTATAATAGTAACGATGATGGTGATAAAACCTCCACGGCTCCCTGAAAAGGAGGTAGGAAGGGGCCGTGAGCGTCCTTCCTCCAGGCAGGGCTTGTTGCACATCTCACGGCCAAGTCCTGAGTAAACGCAACCCGAGCTTAAACACAACCTTGAACACTATGTACTTACCAGGCTGAAATCCAGGCGGCTGCAAGGGGCGACAACAGCCACCTGGCTGAGATGTCTCTCCTGGAGCCGTCTGGACGCGGGTGGACTGTGCTTCAGGGTCACTGTACAGGGCCTGTGGCTCCTCCGTCCCCACAGTGTCGTCTGGTCTCTGTTACAGGAACACAGGGAGACCAAAACAGGACTCAGGAAGGCACTCTGTCTTCAAAGAGAGGACCCAGAAGTTGCCAGTGGCTCATCTGCTCGCATGGCGTCAGCCCTGTGACCACGCCTGGGCACACGGGAGCCTGGGAGACGAGGTCGTGTGTCCAGCGACAACCCAGGGGTTCTGTCTGTAAACACCTGGTTTTTATGTATCTTGTAACGTATGCGCGATGTCAGCACAGCCATACACGTGCAATTCACAGACACACTGACACACACATTTAGGGTGACAGCCAAGCCGGGTGTAACCAACGGGAACATGTGATCACAAGGGTCGCAGAGGGAGGCGCTGCTTTGGGACAGGTCCCTGGCGCTCCCCTTACTGCTGCAAGTGATGACAAATCCCTCCTTCTCCCCAGGGAAAAGGGGCTTCTGCAGACATCAGCCCTGGGTATAAGGGCTAAGCCACACAGCATGGCCTCGGGTTTGGCCACACGAACTTCCCCCACTTGTCTAGATGCCCTACCGACTGGCCAGCCATGCTCCGACATTTGGGGTGCTCACGCCAAAGCCCCCCTTCCTCTTCCTCCCTGTGATTGGACAGGCTGGAGCGCCACACCCCCGAGGGGCCCTCTGCATGAACCTCTACAAGGAAACCTGCCGGGATGCGGCGGACGGTGGCCCTGTGTCTCGGGCAGCAGGACACAGGGCTCCTCCCATTTGTCGACGTCTGACCTCGTGAGCCTGTGACCGCGGTATCCCACGTGCCAAGGGGACTCTGCACGTGTGGTCGAGTCAAGGCTCTTGAGATGGGGGGATTCTCCTGGGTCACCCAGGCGGGTCCTGTGTCACACGAGGGTCCTCATATGGGAAGGAGGGAGTGATACACGGCAGCGGCCGCGAACCGAGGAGTTGGGGGTCTCCCCGAGCCTCCAGGAGGAACACAGCCTGCCGACCCCGTGACTTTAACTCACAGAAGCCTGCTTGGTGTCTGACCTCCTGAGAAAATGTGCATTGTCTCAAGCCACCAAGTTTAGGACAATCTGCCAGCCCAGCGTCAGGAAACCCACGCGACGTCCTTCTCTGGGAGCTCGCAAGCCCGCAGGACACAGGCAGGAGCCGAGCCTCTGTGCGCAGTGTATGCAGCAGATGCTCAGTGAGCGCTTGTGGAAAGCAAACAATGGGGGTGGGGGGCAGGGAGGGCAGTAGCTTTCGGCTCAGAAGGACCAGGATTTGAACCCCTGCTCTGACGCTACTTCATGCACCCAACAGCTCTGAGCACACTTCTCAGCTCAGGACTCAGCAGCTGCACCTGCAACGTCGCAAATGACACCTCCTTTCTGGTGCCTGTGACGATTAAACAACAGAGGCTGTATTTTGGGCAATAACCAAGGAAAACAGGCCGTAAGCACGACGACCTCAGACGCTGTCCCCCGCCCACTCTGCTTCCCAGCTCCACATCCTCCCTCCCACTTACGCCCCCTTCACCCCAGAAACCCCGTTCTTGACAGTGAACTCGCCTACAGACCTGGCCTCTTCCCCAGGTGCTTCCACACTCCAGGCCTTGGCAAAACCAGCCTCCCCCGTGGACACCGCTGGGCTGCTGGCCGAGGTGGGGACGCCCGCTCTCCCACGGACCTTAGTCCACGGTCTGTAACGTCCACCCAAGCTGGGCGGCTTCAAACAACAGAGCTTATTCTCAGTTCTACAGGCTAGAAGTTGGAACCCAGGGGCCGTGAACACCAGGCTCGCTCTGGCGGCCCTAGGGGAGGAGGCTTCCCGCCCCCGGAAGCCCCCGGGGGCTCCGGCCATCCTCACATCCCCTGGCCTGGAGCTGAGCACTTGACCTCTGCCTCCATCGCTCCGAGGCCCCGTCCTGTCATACTGGATTCAGGGCCAGCTAGACTCCGGGTGACCTCCGCTTGACTACTCACAGCTGTGATGACCCACTTTCCAAATAGGGCTGTGCTCTGAGGTCCTGAAAAGGACACGATCTGGGGGACACGATCCAATTCAGCGCACCCTCGCTGCCACAGCCACTTGCTGTTCTCTGAGTCACTGCCTTCATTCCCCGGGACCTGGGGACCCGACATCCCGTCTGCCTCCACATCCCAAACCTGCCATCAGCCTTTGTCCTCCACAAGCATGACCCGTCCGGACCTTGGCCTCTCCATCCCCTGACCTGCAGGGCCCTGGTGACTCGCTCGACACCAATGCAGTCACCTAACCCCAGGGCCACGCTGTGACTTTGTCATCATCTGCAGCTGCTGGCCTCTGAAACCACACATTCATAACGCCTCCTGTGTGACCGGGGGCGCTTCTCCTCCAGACTGTGTGTCCAGGAACAAACGAGCAGGTGCCTGGGTTACGCCAGTGGGCAAGTAAAGATCCCCGCACCGCAGAGCTGACACCGGGTCCTCATGGCATTCTGCACGGTTCTTCCTCCCGAGAGCACAGGAGGTGCCCGTCCCCTGCCGGCCTCCCCTCTGCTGCCTGCCTGCCCTGCTGGGGCTCTGAGACCCCATCAGCTACCAATATGCTCACCTGCCTTGTCCCAGTGTCCTTTTGTCCCACCTGGAAAACCCCAGGTGGTAGCAGAGGAACCATCACACCCCCCTGCAGACCGTGTGAAATCCGTCCAGACCTCAAGGAGGCTCTCAGCACTGAAAGGAGCTGTGCTTACTTCTAACCAGCTCTGCCCTCACTGCACGGGCGGGTGGCCTCTGCTCCTCCAGGAAACACTGAAACTGCTGGAGGGCAGCGCCCCAGCCCGCCACCGCCTGTGGCCCCTGGCCTTCCTCCGCAGGGCACCCTCCAGGGATGACCTGTCCAGCCTCCGCAGGACTCTTCAGGTGATCTCCCACACGCTGTCCTCCTTTTTCTATGTCGCTCTTTCTGCTGGAGGCTTCTGTCAGCATTTACATGTGTGTCTCTCTCACTTAGAAAGCAAAAGAAGACCCCTCCAGACCACGTTCTCCTCCAGCCCCTTCCTCCCCTCCTTGTCCACACTTGCAGGGTCTCCTTGGCACCTACCGAACCTCTCCCCAGGTCTGCATGGCCCCACATCACTGTGTCCTGCAGACATGAGCTGGTCTTTGTCTCCGCTGACTCTCCTTCCTGGAACACACCTCTCTGGATTTCTATTTTTTCCTTTAACGTGGAATACATCACGAATTTGCGTGTCATCCTTGCTCAGGGGCCACGCAAACCTCTGTGTCATTCAAATTTAGTGTCTCTGCTGCCAAACGGGGTCCCTCCTTGGGTTTCTTAACCACACACCGTCTTCCTGTGTTCGGACCTTGCTTCCCAGTGCCCTCTGTGGCCTCCTTCCCCCCCTGCTCCCCCAGGGTCACCGAGGCACACTCATTTCCCACCACGACTCCCCACCCCGCACTCTGCTGGGCCCGTCCTCCAACGGCCCGGGTCGGTGCTGGCAGTGTCTCCCTGCCTGACTCACCACCAAGAAGCTTCCACGTCAAATGGTGGGTCTCTCAGCTGATCGTGAATCTTCCACTCCCTTTCCCAGTGACTGATACAGGAACGGGCCCACAGGAACAGCTCTGGGCTATTCCCACCAAGTGAGACTCCGACCAAGTGCTCGCTGCTGGCTGTGGGCTGAGTCCCAGAGTGGGGACAGCAGCGGGGGTTAATGGCCCCAGGGCAAATCTGACCAGCTAGAGAAGGGAGACAGAAAGCTAAAAGACACTTTTCCTTTTCTTTTCCCAAAAGACTGCTCTTGCAGAACATGTTGGCTCTCCACAGGCCTGCCTGGAGGACAGCAGCAGGCAGCTGGATGCGCTTCCGCGGACAGCTGCAGCCACGCGGATGAGGCGTCGCCTGTTTCCTCCTTCTCCTCGTCCCCTCACTCTTGCTGGGATGACACTTGCCAGTGAAGTCTCAGCAAGTAAGCTAAGGCACTCCCCCCCAGAAGTAGTGTCATCCTGCTATCAGAACGATGACATGCACGCTTCACACCCACTGGGATAACCAGAATCAGAAAGGCAGACAACGGCAAGGTTGGTGAGCATGTGGGGGAACCAGAACCCTCACACGCTGCTGGTAGGAACATGGCGTGGAACAGCTGCTTTGGAAAAGAGCCCAGCAGATCCATGATGACAGAGTTACCACGTGACGGGCAGGTCCACTCCCGGCAGCTCTGCCCAAGAGGCGTGGAAACACGTGCCCACACAGACACTCACACACCAGGCGTTCGTAGAAGCATTATTCATCACAGCTGAACAGGGAAAACAACGCACTGGTCCATCAGCTGGTGAACAGGTAAACAGAATGTGACTGTCTCCACATAATGGGGCGTCACTTGACCAGGAAGAAGAAGGACTGACACGCGATACAGACGAGCCCTGAAAACGTGACGCTAAGGGACAGAAGCTGGACACAAGGACCACAGGTTATATACTCCCATTCATGCAGAACTCCAGAACCGTAACCAGACTGCACAGGGAAACTGCACAGCCAGAAAGGGGTCACGGTTGCCTAGGGCTGGGGAGTGGAGGCCGGGAGGGTGAACTGGGGGTGGGCAAGGAGGGTGACGGCTGAGGCACACAGTGTCTTTCTGGATCAATGAAAATGTTCTCAAACTGACTGTGGTGTTGGTTGCACAACTTTGTGGATATAATACTAAAGGCTATTGAACTGTACACTTTAAATGAGTAAACTTCACGGCTTGTGAATTTTATCTCAATGAAGCTGTTAAAGTAGGATGATATGGAGGAGGGTGTAGCTCAGGGGTAGAGTGCATGCTATAACGCCCAAGGTCCCGGGTTCAATCCCCAGTACCTCCCTTAAAAATAAATAAATAAACCTAATTACCTCTCCCCTAAAAAAAACAAACAAACAAAAAAGCAAAGAGAAAAAAAAAGGACGGCACAGTCTTTGCTGATTGGCTTCGAAAGACATTCCTGCTCTGCAAAGGACCAGCTCTACTACACACCAAGTACACTCCTATTTGCATTTTTTAAAAACACGCATATACATGATATGGAAAGTATCTGGAAATACACTCCCCAGAAAGTTACACTAAGTGTCCCTAGGTGGGGGGATGGGACCTTTTAAAATATATTTTTCCATATTTTCTGAATGTTTTACAAGGAGCATGTGATGTTTTTCTATTAACAAATAGTATAACCATCTACCCTATTTTAAAAAATATTATAAAGTCATTAACGTTATAATGAAAAGGATAGTAGGAACACAGACTAAGGCAGTAGATTGCTCACATGACATCTCAAAAGTCCTTAGAACACGCACCACCCACACCACAGTCCCAGGACTCACCTGTGTCTAAACGAGCTAGTGAGTACTGTTACGTCAGTGAGTGACTGGGGAGAAGTCACGGCACTGGGTTTAGTTGCTAAACAACAGGAAACACTCCTTGTGCAATAGCACATCCATAATGATTAATACAGAGCAGGACAATTAAGAACTAAATGGTACCCTCATGAGCACACTTCCCCAGACACTTAGCTCAGAGTAACCAACTGGGGCTGCAGAGCACAGATCTCATTATGTTTAACAGAGAGCCCACATTGACTAGGGAAACTACATCAATAAAAGCCTCGCTGGAGATAATGGAATTTCAAACTCTCAAAACATTTGAACATGGTTTCAGTTACGGAGGCTGCGGTCTCCAAGAGAGCAAATTCAAATCCTTCCACGTTGTTCCCCTGGACTGATTTCATTCATGGGACCAGACTCCAAAGGCATCTGGGCAAACCACACACACCTGGGGAGGCAGTGACAAACGTTGCCTGAGACTGGGGCCACGCTGACAGCCCTCGGCAGGGACCCGGCAGAACACAGCCCACAGGCAGCCCCCCCACCTTCCCACAGGTCCACAGGGCCTCTGCATGGCCCGGGGGGCCCCTGGTTCATAAAGTCTCAGCGCGGATACAAGAGGGATGGAGAGTCAGAGGCTGCCTGTACCAACATGGACTCAGGTAGAGGGAAAGGGTAATTGAGTGAGCAGACCTCAACACGCCAGTTAGCGAACGGACTGACAGCTCTCTTCCACATTGCAGACAGACAGCACAGGAGCCCACAAAGTCCTTTTATAAGGTATGCACTTGGACACAAGGGGTATTAGAACCGAAGGATGCTGGGTCTGCATAGCTGGGCAGGATGGCAGGGGACAAAAATGAAGAAAACCACCTTAGATCCCAGGAGACAGATACACTGATTTCTGTGCTGTCAGGAATCCCTGTACATGGCAGCTCAGTACAAAAGCAAAGAGCTGTCACCCTGGCTTACGGGGCTCCATTTGTGTGGATAAACCAGGTTTTGAAAGCAGACATGCTAAAGAGAAGCTTCCTGCATTTTCTGCTGTTTCCCAGTTGAATCCATGACATGCCTACACTTCAGGGTCAAGGCTGTGATGTACACGGATCTCTATGAGGTTAAGAGCTCAATTTGTAGCATACATAACAGGTTAAGACTGTCCGGGACTTGAGGCTGACGACGTGGTAGTGGAGACCCAGCACAGGCTTCTGGTGGCTGGACTGACTCTCAGCTACACAGTACCCATCCTGTTATCTACATGATCATACAGTGTGCCATCTCTTGTCTAGCCAGCATCCTATCGGCTGATAGCTGGACAGCTTTCTATATTTTTGCTACCGCAAAGTTCCAATGTTACTGTGATAGTACGTGTATACACACACACACACACACACATTTCTTCACGCACTCATGCCAGGTGGAGTGGAGATAACGGCCAAGACCCAGATTCCTTGAAGTTAAAACTGCTCTGAATTTTGGGGAACAAAGTACAGAGTAGTGAATGGGGCAGAGAGGAAAGCCTGGTTCTGTCCACCTGCAGGCAGAGCTGAAGATGGAACCCCTCCTCTCCATCCACTCTTGCTTTGTCTGGGTCATGCTCGAGAAATGAAGACAAGGCACATGGCTAGCAAATGCTGTCTTGATTGAACATAACCGTTCCTGAGCAGTTTTCTATTCTAATCCATAGTGACGACACTTTTAATTTATGCTTTCACAGATCAGATTAAGTTCGTGCCAGGTTGGCATCATGTACTGGGGATGGGACATCCACACAACCAGGCTGTGTCTGGTCTTTAAGGTGGAGGTGACAGAAAAGAGAAACTGGTACTGATGGCAGGGGGAGGGGAACAGTAACAAACTAACAAGGCAAACATCTCTACATAGTGCTTTCCATGTTTCCTAATGAAACACCATTACGGTTCCGGAAAGAGAACACATCCACTACAAGCATTACTCATCCGTGAAGACTCCTGGGTACCATTACAAATTCCTGTCCATCCTCCCCCGCAACTCCCTCCAGAATGAAATACAGATACCTCAAGAAGATGTTTCAGGGTTTTGTTTTTTTTTAAACTTCGGGCATAAAGCGACAAACCCTAATGCTGAAAATGCCACACAACGTGGTATTTCAGGCTGCCTAAACCTGCGGGGTCTCTTGGCCGTGAGGTTTGCTACTGAGAGCACAAACATCGCCCCAGTCTCTGCTTCCCCGCAACCACCACAAAAGACCAGACTTTCTCTATCGTCGTTCACACACACCTTAAACAATGTGCTCTTGCTCAACAAGATGTGGGTTTTCAGTTGGCGTGGGGCCTGCCCTCCTGTTAGGTGGCGTGGCCCACGCAGCAAACAGGATACACATATACCACATCAACAAGGTAAAACTTAATTTTTCCTGACTGGTTTCCATGGTTTGTTTTCCAATGGGAGGAAAGGCAATTAGAAACTAGAAGACATTACTTTATGAATGAAACTTCTATCATTTACATTTTTACAAAGGGTCTTATGTGAAAAAAAAGGTTTCTGAACCACTCTGGTCTGGGAGACATGAAACATCCTTCGTGTCTGACATACATCCTTGCACACGTAATAAACAACTCCTGTCTCCGGGTCCTGACTACGAGCCAGCATCTTCTGGTCACTGCTTGCACGAAGCTGCCTGAAATCAGCAGGCGTGGTGACCATCCGGAGGCTCGGGACGTGGAGGAGAGCTCGGAGTATCATCAGGAGACACGCAGGTGCAGAGTGACCAAGCGGACGGCCTTCCCCAAGGGGAAGCTTACGAACGGGCCACGCCTGGGCGAGGATCTGGACCCAAGGTGTGCAGCCCGCGCGGACGCTAGGCCCGCGGCTGCCGAGGGCTGGAAATCGCCCTCCGCCGCCGTCCGGGCGGAACCTGCGCGGGGCGCCTCCCGCCCGACCCAGGGGCGCTCTCTGCCGGCCCCGCTCGTCCCCTCCCGCCCCCGCCAGCCACGACCAGCCCCAGCCGTCCGTGCCTCCGTCCGGCCCCCGCCCACCCCGAGCCCCGGCCGTCCCGCCCGGCGCCGCCAGCCCGCCGTCCGTCCGCCCGTCCGCGCTCCCGAGCCAGCGCGCCGGGCGCGGGGCGGCGGTGGCGTGTGATGACGTCATATGGGCCGCCCGCCCCCGATTGGCCGCGGACGCCTCACCAGACCCCGAGCGGACGGGCGCGCGGGCGGGGCGGGGCGCGCGGAGGCCACGCCTCCAGGCGCGAGGGCGGGGCGGCGGGCCGGACCGGGGTCACGTGAGCCGGACCCCCGCCGCCTGCCTTATAAGCTGCGCCGCGCGCCGAACGCCGCGGGCCCAACTCCAGGCGGTCTGGGCCGCGACCACTCCTCTGCGGTTTCCTCCGTCGGCGAGCCCGCGGGCGGGCGCCCCTCGGCCAGGTATGCGGGGCTCGGCAAGGGGACCGGGCTCGGGGCGGTGGGGAGGTCCGGGGGCGGGCCGGGCGGGGATGTCGGGGTCCCGGCGCCTCCACTCCTAGCAGCCGCCCCTCCAGGCGGCCTTCCGTTGGGGCCCTCGGCACCAACCCTCGGGCCTGAACGCATGCCCAGATCCCAGCCCCAGCCTCGGAGATGGGGGCTGCACCCCCAAGCCCGTGTTGGCCCGGCTAGTGCTTCTCTCCGTCCAGGAGGGCCCCAGCAACTTGGGCTCTGCCTCCTGCAGACAGACGAGGTCTGGAAAACTTCTGGACTGGACGGGCCAGAACTTCAGGGCTTACGGAGAGGGCATCGCCGCAGGACGTTAACACTCAGGTGTACCTAACACCTGGCTGCCGCTGAAAGCAGCCTGTGCACCCCTCAAGGTGGGGCGTGTGGGCAGTGTCCTTGCAGTCCTGTCCCCGTGGTCCCTGCCCGTGGGCTGCCGCGGAACCCGCTCTCTGAGGGACTTGAGGGCTTTCCTGGACGTGCCGGCAATGAACCTGGGCAGAGGCCTCCCTGGACCTGGACCTGGACCTGCTGTGTGTTTTGGAAGTGAACTTGATGGGGATTCCACCTCTCCACCCCTTTTTCTTGTAGGAAAGCCCGTCAGACTGGTGGCTGATGCCTAGACTGGACGACCACCTCTGGAGCTGTCCCTGTGCTAAGGGCGTGAAGCACAGAAGCCACCTGAGGGCCGGTGCCGGAGGACTGGAGACCAAAGTGGGAGAAATGACCACGTCCTCAGTGTCCGGCCCCTCTCTGCTGGTGGCCCACGGTGCCGGGGGCACTGACCCTGCCCCCGGGCCTCAGAGCTCTGGCTTGGGGGGCCACAGCTGGCACCACCACTTGCTGCAGAGGAGCCTGGTGCTGTTCTCAGTGGGGGTCGTCCTGGCCCTGGTGCTGAACCTGCTGCAGGTCCAGAGAAATGTCACCCTGTTCCCTGAGGAGGTCATCGCCACCATCTTCTCCTCTGCCTGGTGGGTTCCTCCCTGTTGTGGGACGGCGGCTGGTGAGTAGAAATGGAAAACGTATGTTTGGTTAAGAATGTTTTTCAGCCTTTGAGGACCATTTATTTGAAAATGGGACCATCCACAAAGGAAAAGTGTACATCTCCAGTGACCGTGTTTAGGGAAGGAAGGAGAGGACAGTGACCCTCCCAGCTAGTCTCTGGAGGCCAGGGGAATCCCAGGGATGGACACAAGGTGGGGCAAGAACTGTCTGTGCCAGGCTGGCCGAGGTCCTTCCCTCCTACTGACCTGGCCCTGAGGACAGCGTTGGGGGAGCCCCGCAGCTGTCATCCTAAGCGCGCCGCCTGGATTGGCCGCAGGCGGAACTGGTGAGCGGCGGGACTGAAGTGCGATTGGCTGCCCCCAAGAACACGCTACACCTCTGGGTGACTGAAAACAAACCGTCACGTGGGCTGGGTGGGCAGAGCTGCTGGCCTCCCTCACTTCCTTTTTCGGGATGGCCCAGTGAACGTGGCCAAAGCCAGGCTTTCCTCCCAATACTGCTGGGCCCTGTAGATGACGTTGGTAGGGAAAAGGAACCCCTGTTCAGAGTTTAGATCTTAGTACACTCGGCCAGCCACAAAACACAACCCAGGATCAACAGTCTATAAACTGAACAGGTGGATTTTTTTTTTTTTGAGTAGAATTTCTTGGTTTTTTGGCCGGTTTTATAAAATGCCAAAATGATCTCGGCCCAGAAGAGCACTTAGAACTTGTCTGCACGCACAGCATTCATTGATCTGTCTGGTGCTTGCTGTTTCAAGTACCGAGTGAGCAGACCAGCCCCTGTGGGGCATCCCGTGGTCGGCAGGCAGGACAGGTGCGGACCTAAGTGACTGCAGTACTGCAGGAGGGGCACCCTCCTGTGTGCTCTGTGACTGATGGTCACGGACGGCTTACCTTGTGTTTTATGTGCTCTGCTTTAGTCCTTACAGCAGGCCTCTGCTATAGCTCCATTTTACAGACGTAGAAACTGAATTACAGACAGGTTAAGCAACCATGGCCAAGGGGACACAGCAGAGTGGCTCGCTGTTCATAACTACCTGCCGCCCCCATGGAGTCTGGGTGTGTCCCCTGCACTGTAGAAACATGCTGCCTTCTGGGCAGACTCACACCAAACAGCAGGGAAGCCCCAGACTTGGAGCTGGAGAACTGTGTTCCAGCCAGGACACATGAGGGGAGGGGTGCTGTGCTTACCAGGCAGTGGGTAGAATGTTTCCACCTTTGTTCTCAGAAAGACAGCATCCTGCTTTGTTTTTCTAAATTCTAAGTATAAGGTTATACTATTAAGAATAGTTTTTGAGAAGCAGATCTAAGTGCAGAATTTTATTTTTCACCCCATTTGGCACAGTAGTTTCTTTCTCTGAATCAGAAACTTGATCTTAAAACCACTGAACCGTTTTAGTTTAGGCTATCTTTGTAATTGAAGCTTCAAGGAATTCCAGGGATATCTGAAACACAATTGCTCATACCCTACTTCCTTTTTTTAACCATCAGTTAAGAGTATAAGGGAAAAATTCCTTAGTACATTTCCACCTATTTAGCTTTCAACCTTAAGGGCAAGATTAAGTTGTAGTGACTAAAGTTACAGAATTGTTTGATTCCATTTTCCGAAACGCCAAAAATTAGAACTTGATAAAATGTAATATGAAATTGAGACAGAATCTTTCATCAAATGTTTGGCTGAAACTGTGTTTCTTTCTCTGTTCAGGAACCTAAAATGGTTCCCTCTTTCGTGGACACCAGGTGTAGCTCCTGCCTGGCTCAAACCGCAGTACCTGGGCGACTTTATGTAGTGAGTTTGTGTCCACAGTTGGGCCCCCGGTCTGCACCCCACCAGTCACCACGCGCCCTCTTCTCTCTTGCTTTTATTTTTCCATTTTCTCTCATGGAATGCCAGTGTCTGCCCTGACTGAATTCTCTGTGAACTCTCATGCTTTAGAATCCTGTTTCTGGGAAAACTTGCTCACTATTCCAGACCACGGCAAGCTCTTCCTCCTCTGTCTTCTAGTTACATAATCCTCATCACTTTACACACGAGGAAACAAACACGAAGAGCCAGGTTCCACCAGGTGAACTGGGAGCGAGGCCTTGTTCCTGTGCCTGGGCTCAGGGACCGCCGAGCGTGGTTGTCCAGTGCCCCACGGGTGATGCCCAGGGCACACTCAGGGGCTCCTGCAGAAAATGCTGTAACCCATTAACCGTCAAGTGCAGGGCCACCCTCTGGGAATGTGGCTTTTGTGACCCAGAGGGCAAAGTCAGAGCAACACAAAGGTGCCCAGAATTGGTGCGAGTCTGAGGAATGTCAGATCTTGTGCTGTGGCCTCATGGCACTGGTGGACGCTCACCTCTGCACTGTAAAATGGAACGACACTGACACAAACACAAGGCCAGCTGCACAGGTGTTTGAGTGTTTTGTAAGTGAGTAATGAACCCCCTGCTCTGTCCCTTCCATGGTTCAAACCAAAGAACTGCGTTTTAATTTTAAATGTTTCAAAACAGTGTGTTTTTTTGTTGTTAGTACTCAAGGAGAACAAAAACATAAAATCTGTTTAAATTTGAATATTATACCGTAGCTGGTAAATCTTCTAGGAAAAGGAGTGGTTTAGTAGCTGCCACGTGGAAACCACGTCACTTTAAGCTGGCAGCGCTGACGCCGCCCCTTCCTTCCCGCACAGCTGTGGTCGGCCTCCTCTACCCCTGCATCGACAGTCACCTCGGAGAGCCACACAAGTTCAAGAGGGAGTGGGCCAGCGTCATGCGCTGCGTGGCGGTCTTCGTCGGCATCAACCACGCCAGTGCCGTATCCTTCCGTGGCTGTGCCCCCCGGGACAGTGTCTTGCCTTACATATCGGGTGTTCCGTTACTTATAGTAAATGTCTGTTACCCTCCTGGTGACTTGGACAGTCTTCTTCCGAGTGTAACTTCAGAGTGTGTTGCCCAGTTTGCTCTAAGCAGAGTTTTAAGAGTGGTTTTTGGAGTCCTTTCAGTTCGTTTCAGGGAACAGTTCAGTAACACCAGGACCAGAGCGGACGCCCCGACTCTCCTCCCTTTTTGGTTTGGACTTTGTTCTGTAAATTCTACCTTAAACATACTTCCATTGTGAAGACCTGGCTCCTTGGCCCAGTAAGGAGCTGTGTCTTCCAGAAGGTTGAGGAGAAGCCTGGCTGTGAGCACGGAGGGCGCAGCTGGGCACACCTAGGTGGACAGCGTTACACAAATGTACATAGTGCAGCTTTCAGAAAATGGGCCATAGGTTACCAGGTCTCAAAAGATTTACGGTTTCCTTTAGTACAGCTAGATTATGTTTTTAAATCCTGGAGAAAGGCATTTTTAGAGTTACTGCTTCTTAAATCTGCTCCACTCCAATTTTAATGATGAAAATGTCAAAAAGGAGTATTAGAAGATATCTTGGCTCTGACAGATTTGTTTTTCACAGTTGATAAGTGTGTTGTGATCAAGCCAGCTGTGTGTCCACCAGCTGTGTCGTGGTGAAGGCCACTGTGATGAGGTGTCTGCTTCTTGCATATGTGGGGCGAAGACCGTGCTTGCTCAGTTCAAATTACTAATAAAAAAAGAAGTAAAAGTGGAACTATAGAAGACTTGCTAGTAAAATATGTTGATTTGTGGCTGAAATCCCTGTAGAATTTTCTGTGTGGCTTTCGGAAAGTTTACTTGTAAAGTCGAGTTTGACCCAGTGGTGCCGGAGGAGTTCCTTGTAATCTTGATCATGGCAAGGCAGCCTTGTGTCCAGCAAGGCCTTTCTGCGGCTAATCGGGCAGCTTCTGTGGATGGAGAGCTGTGTGGTGCAGACGCGTCGGCCCTGGAGGTTGTTTGGTTTTGGTTGTATTAAAAAGTATTAAACTTTTCCTTAACTCTGTGTCACCAGAAATTGGATTTTGCCAATAACGTTCAGCTCTCCTTGACGCTAGCGGCCCTGTCTTTGGGCCTTTGGTGGACATTCGACCGTTCAAGAAGCGGCCTCGGCCTTGGGATCACCATCGCTTTCCTCGCCACTCTGATCACCCAGCTGCTGGTGTACAACGGTGTCTACCAGTAAGCACGTGCCCTCAAACGTCACCGCCAGCTGGAAGCTGTTACCTGACTTTTATTAGGACTGCCCACTAGGCTGGGGTGTATTATCTGTGTCCAGTGACATAACTTTAGGCATGAAACTCTCAGAAACACTGCTTGTCATTGATCCACGTGTTAAAAATGCACTGTCTGTAAAGGTTGTAAGCATAAAGGAAACCTGTGTGGATGTAACACACCTGATGTGGAGGAAAACCAGGCAGTCACGGTGGACACAGCGTTGAGGCATTGTTGGCGGAGCGGGCGCCGGGGAGCCGGCTGCGCGGGCTCACGTCTCCCTCTCCCTCCAGGTACACATCCCCAGACTTCCTCTACATCCGCTCCTGGCTGCCCTGCATCTTCTTCTCGGGAGGCGTGACAGTGGGAAACATCGGGCGGCAACTGGCCATGGTATGTGAGGTTGTCGCCTTTGCGCTGGCTCTGGTTTTTAGCCTGAGACGCTTGCTTTACATAGCACATTAGAACTGGTTGGTGCCTAGCTGAGACTCAGTAGCAACAATTATTCAGAAAAGCGCGTTTTTGTTTTTTTTTTTTTTTAATAGGGACAATGCCCAGGAACTTCTTTGCTAAGTTATACAGACTCCGGGATTCAGGGATCTGTCAACTCAGGGAGGGCTGGATGGGAACTAGGGTCCTGGCGCCGCCCTCACGGCTCAGACACGTTCAGCAGCTCTTCTGAGCTGCTGCTCCCGGGGTAACTGTCGGGAAAAGGCAACTGAAATGGCTGAATGAACCATTTATAATGAGTTCCCTCCCTGCCTTCACGCGGGGCAGACGATACCAGGGAAGGGCGTAGGACCTGGGTGGGGGGTGGCCTGGCTCACTAAGGGGGAACCCACAGGCACCGAGCCGTTTCCCGGAGCCAGGAAGCCAGACAGAGTCAGAGATCACTTAGTCATTCTTTTCTGGAGTTAAAGGTCAGCACGTGAGCACTTCTGTAAAAGAGAAGGAAATGTGGACGTTTATTTAACGGTTGTCTCAAGTAGACTGACTCAGAGGCTTAAATAAAATGAACCAAAAAAGAAGCTGTAGTCTTACGAGAAAAAGGAACTAAGCATTTGCCTCTGAGAGGAATGGTTTCTCGATTGGGCTTCTTCAGAAACTTGTCTTGGTCCCTCCTCTGTGCCGGCTGATGCTCGTGAGAGCTGAATCTGAGGCTCCTAGGCCGTTCACAGAAACAGAAACTGTTCAGAGGGCGGAATTCGTAGTGGTTTGCCTGGGCTCGTGGGTGTGGATCGTCCTTCCCTCCCTCCCTCCCTCTGTAGTCCTTGACGATCTGCCGCCAAAACAAGACTCCACTGAGAAAGCTTGTTTCTCGCGTCCCCGATGAGTCAGAGGACTTGGCCCTTTTTCCGCAAACACTGTGGTCACGCGGCCTCGGGGCACGTGAGCGGCCCCTCCAGGCGCCGGCTCCTCTCCTGGCGCCCACCGCGCTGGTTCAGGGTAGGACGAGCCAGTGCAGGGACCGTGTTGGTCTGAGGTTTGTGTTTCAGTGCTGCTCAGTGGAAGGCTTCTAGTCAGGCTTCAGGGGTGAACTGTCTCCAAGCACGTGACTCTTCACAGACTTAAAACAGACGACATTCAGCCAGTTGGTTGTTAGACCTTTGGGAGGACGGCTGGGCTGCACTGTTAGACGTTTACGATGCAGGGCTCTGAGCCAGCTTCAGTAAATGCACATCTTTTTGATAGAGGTGGAAGCTTCATGTCACGCACAAGCTCCCCACACCTGGAGGGGGGAAGGAGACTCAGGAGAGCGGTGTGGTCACTCCTTTGACGGTGACTCTGCGGGGAGGGAGTTTCGTCAGCCATCCTTCTATCCCTTGCAGACATTTTTGTTTTTTGAAAAGATGGTTGAAAGTTTTTAAATATCACTTCAAACAGATAGTTGGTATAGCTGTAATTCTCCTTAAGCTTTTTCATCGTTTTTATTGTTTAAAATTGGGGAAAACTCCCTCTGTCCAGCCTGGTGTCTGCCTTTTTGTTTCTTCTTCCATCCCTCAAAGTGTCTGTGATCGAATCTCTCCTGAAAGCACTGTAGAGAATCTAGCAAATTGTGGAGTGTGCCCTGCACGTTTTTGTATTTGTGACCCGGAACTTTTAACCTTAGAAATGCTCATCCTCTTACCACAGTTTTGTGGAGTCTTGAAAGTTTGGGCTATGACAAAGCATCTTTCTTGTCCGAGAAAGTCTTTAAAAAGAGCAAGTTAAACATTATCTTTTTAAAGGAGTTGGGGTGCTTCAGCCAAGTCCTTATTTTCATCTTTCAAAGAAATGAAAAAAATTAACAGCTTATAAAGTGAGCTCTACTCTTTGTTCGGAATTTGAAAATTATTTCCACCCTAAAAACCCAGTCAGTGGCTCGGTGTCCTCGGGCTGTGCCCACGCAGGCCTTTGCTCCCAGTGTAGCCCTCCCTGTGGCCCTCACACGGAAAGTGCAACTGGCCTGGTGTATTAGGGGCAGCGTTTAAGAATGAATTCTTGGTTTAAAACTGGCATCTTCACCAAGTAGGGCTTCTGTGATGGGAGGTGACAGACCAGAGGAGATGAAGGTCTGAAGGTGAGGAGACCGGGGTGGGCACTGGTCAACACTGACCAAAGCTGGCCGAGCCCAGTGGGGTGTGAGGCTCCTGGTCTACCTGGTGACGCGCCCCCCACCCCGCCACATGCCGCTGCGTCAGGCTCCCTCATGCTCCTCTGGTCACATGACTATGGTTCCTGCCCTCAAAGGGAAATGTAATTACTTCAAGGTAGCCAGGCCCCAGACCTACAAGTTGGCCTTAGGTGGTTTGAGTAGCTTTTCCTGTGCAGTATTTGCTGTCAGTCTGAGTCTTAACATCATTTTACAGAATCTGTATTCGTTGCACTTTGTAGCTTCAAGCCTTTTGTCAGAAAAAGTAAGGCTTCCAGCTGCCCCAGCGAGGAGTGTGGCCCTGCTTCCTGGAGCCCAGGCCCCGGGACGCCAGGTTACAGCCCTGCTTCCCGGGCAGGTGGAGCTGAATTTGCTGTTTCTGTGTGAGATTCAGCAGCTAAAGGTAGTAGTAACATTATCGGTTTTGAGGGCTGCACTGGCTACACCCGAGGTGTTGTGCTAAACATTTCATTGCCAGCTGATTTCATCCTGTAACAGCAGTTTGGAGGTGGAGAAATGGCAGGTCTGGGAGGCTGCCCCGCCCGCTGCATGGTTGCAGAGCGGGACTGGAACCTCGGGTCTCGGGACCACATGGCCTTCTCTGCCCTCCGTCCTGGAAGCAGATGCTGTGTGGGTGCTGCTCTCGGGCAGCTCTCCTGGAGTCAGCTTGTCAGTTCCTCAGAGTCCGAGCGCCCCAGGGCAGGAACCAGCCCCCAGCTCGCAGCGTGGCTGGTCTGTAGACCAGGGCTCCTCCACCTCCTCGAGAAGCAAGAGGAAAGACTGCGTCAGGAGAAAAGGTTCCCCCTGAGGTGCATCTGCCCTCCGCTGCTCTGTGGCCTCAGGAGAGCCATCTGATCTTGGGCCTGCCCCTCCATCAGTGAACCGCTGTCCTCTGGGGATCGACTGGGCAGGGCCTGGAGGGCAGTAACAGGTGCAGGTCAGGTGAGAAGCGAGTGTGGACTCGCATTCTGAGCTGTGAAGCTCTGTCGGTGAAAGCATTCTGGAGCGAGATCTGCTTCAGATGTCTGTCTCACTAGACTGCTGGTAGGGTGAGTTATGGCAGAAACCAGGTGTTCATTTGGTCTGTGGCAAACACCTCCCTTTCCCCAGACAAACCGACTTACAGAAGAGACGGTGCTCCTTTGGCTGCAGAGTGAGCAGATGGGCTAGCCTGTGCTCTCAGTAGCCCCAGGCTGCCACTCGGCTTGGGGGTTGCGCCCCGCCCGCCTCACTGCTCTCAGTGGACAGGTGGCTCCGGCCTGGGCCGGGGAGGACATCCCACTGGGGTTGTCGGATTGTGTTTGCTGTTCTGCATTTCTTGTCTACGTCATCTTATCCCATTCAAGGGAATTTTTCACCGTTCACTTTTTTGGGTCCACTTTCTTGCTAGTTAGAATGTGTTTACAGTTAGTGTTAATTTTCTCTTGCTGTTTTTCTCTTTTCGCACATAGGGTGTTCCTGAAAAGCCACACAGTGATTGAGTCTTCAAAGCCACTGATCCTGAAGAATCGCAAGATTTGGGAAGAAAACCTGTGAGACTAGATTGTGACAAAGGTTCCCTTTTTTCCTCAATGATGTATGTGGACTAGGCTGACTGTGCAGGCGACCCTAGAGAAGGTGGCATCTCTTCTGGAACAGCAGGGCGGGAGGAGGGACCGCTCGCGGTGAGGCACTGCCATGCCGGCGGCCCCGGAGGTGCCAGAGCTGGGCCGCCGGCCACAGGGTCCCCAGGATTCGGTTTCATTCGTTATTAAAACAAGTTGCCATACTTCAGGGCCTCGAACTGAAGCCTAACTACCAGCTCTGGTTTCGTACCGGTGCCCCGGGGGTAGCTCGATGGTGCTTACAGAGACGAAGAGTGGTACTATAGGAATATTACTGATCCAAAAGATTTTTAAAAATAGGGTTGTGTGAAAAAAGAGGTGGCAGGGGGTCAGTGTAGGGAGGCTGGGCTCCCGCGGCTGTGCACGTCACGGTGCAGGACGGGCCTCCCGGTCCCCCCAGGGTTTCGTGCAGACAATCTGACTGCGGCTGGGCCGTGAGGGGTCCTCGTCCTGCACTGTGACGTCCTGGACTTTCCACCTCCGTTTGCGGTCCACCCAGAAGCCCCAGTCGTCCAGGAGGAAACCACTGTCTGCCGTGTGTCTCAGTCTTAGGAGCCAGGACCGTCTGTTCCTTTGATGCTTTGGGACAGAGGTGACGATTTTTTCCCACAGCCCTATAGGATTTGCAATCTGTGATTGCCTTGTAGAAAGAAGAGTGCATATGTCACTGCATTAAACATTTGGTGTTTCTAAATACGCAAAGACGTGTGAGCACAATGTATTCATTTAATGGCATAGACCATGTTAGACCCAGCTTGCAAGTACTGGGTCTTCAACTTCAAGTGCAATGTATATGAAAACCAATCTGAGCCTTGTATTCTCTTAAATATTTATTTTTTTTTAACGTATAAGATGGTAAGGAGGGTTCTCCATTTCAGTGCTGCATGGAGGCAAATCCAGCAATAATTTCTCTCGGCCGCGAAGTTACTTTGTTGTTTGCCCTCCACTGAGCTCTGGTCCTTTGAAATACTCCAGTTCTGTGGGTTTAGTAAACGTGTCATTTTTACTTACAAATTTACCTTTTTGTATTTTGCAATTCAAATGTTTTTGGTTGTTTCAAATTCTGTGAAAGTGGCTTGATGAAAGACTCCTTTACAGCAGCAGTCGGCAGTCAGCGGGCCGGGCGCCGTGGCTGTGAGCGGTGGCCGCGGCTCCACTCACATGATGGTGGTCCTGGTTGTGGTTTGGTTTTTGTTTGGAGGAAAATATCCTGGAGTAAACTTTAGGTTGCTGTAGCTAATCTGTCCTAGAGGAATTTTGTTTAAAAGAAAGTGGGATCATTCCAAACTTTGCAGTGATCCCTTATACATTTTCTGAAAACCAAAATGAATGATCAGCTATGCGAAAAGATTTTTCAGTGAACATGTCAGCATTTTATGAACAACCAGAAGTTATTAGATAAAAGCAGTAATTGAATCAAATATACTTGATCGTGCACGGATGAGTATTTTTTTTCTCTTAAACTGGAAATAAATTTATATCTGTTGGAAACAATGTAGCCAAAAGATACGGATCTGAAGAAACTTTGTTGCTGATACTTCATAGCAAGTATATGAGCCAAAGTGATTTGAGTTTGTAAAATGTAAAATAGTACAAAAAATTTGCACTATACCAGATTTGAACATCTAGTGAAATTCACATTCATACTAAGTTTTCAGCATTGTGTTCTTTTGCATTCTTTTTTTTACTTTTATTAAAGTTTCAAAACCAACCATTGTATTTAAAGGCTTTTCTTTAAAAGGGTTGAGGATTCTCTGTGTAGGATGTTTGAATTTGGAATGGAAGAATATTTTATAGCTCTTCAAAATTTACTGTTTCAGTACAACCATTTCTTGGGGAAAATATTTTTTTCTTACAGTTTAAAGTGACAGGTAGAAGCCCTGTGTAACCTCCTCCAGTCCCCTCAGGGCCTGGCTCTGCCCTCTCCCAGGAGTGCTCTCCTTGGTCTTAGAGTGAAAGGGCCCCTTCTCCCTGTTCTGGGGGGGAGGGTCTGTGTGTGTGTTGGGGCATCAGAGGGCAGGACCCTCCAGCCTCCCAGCAAACAGCCCAGGAAGAGGGTGGAGCATCCTGACCAAGTAACAGCCGGCATCACCAGAAACCCTGGTAACAAGCGGCACATCCAGGGACCCCAAGTAACAGCCGCCACCTCCGGGGACCCCGAGTAACAGCCACCACCTCCGGGGACCCCGAGTAACAGCCGCCACCTCCGGGGACCCCGAGTAACAGCCACCACCTCCGGGGACCCCGAGTAACAGCCAGCACGTCAGAGGGGCAGCATCTTGGCTGAGGCGCGCGTCCCTGGGTGCCTGCTGGGTGGAGAGCCCTCCCAGCTGACTCTGGAAGGTGTCGTGCCCCCCACCCTGCATGGTGCCCTCCCTGCACGGTCTCTGCACAGATCTGCAGGACGCGCTCCGGCGCTGGGTGGGGCTTTCATCACGGCTCAGGCAGAAACAGGCCCGCAGGGCCGAGCCAGGGAGTAGGCTGAAGGCACCGCCCAGAAAGGGCAGGGTGCATGCTGTTTCATTCTCTCTAGAGAAGGGACCACACAGGGTGGCACCTGGAGTGGCCTGGGGAGGCTTTCCAAGAGGCTGGGCACCTGGGAAGGCGAAGGGTTCCCGGGAAGAGGTACTCAGGAGCCGCCCTCCTGCAGGCGCTCGGCAGGGAAGCCTAAGAGAGAAACCCCTCTGGGAAGAAGGCAGGGCTGGGCCTGAGCTGCGGCCCCTGCTCCGCTGACTTGCTGGGCCTGGCACAGACTTCCCAGAAGGCAGCCCTGCGCCCGCGGAAAGGGAGGACACCCGGGGCCCATGGCACTGATCGTGGAGAAATCTGCCTGATTATACTCTGCCTAGTACATTTTATAATACAGTCCAAGCCCACACGCTTCTCCTACGTGGGACGCAAACCTGCTTATGTACGGAAGATGCAGGGCTGGTACCCTGCCCTCACCACACAGACTTGATTTTGCCTGAGATTAATCCAATTTACATGGCTCCAACACGTGGAATGCCCACGCCCAACTAGTCCAAGCCTGTGTTTCAGAGTAAGTTTGGAGAGTGAAACAGCTCCCTGGACTTTTCCTGGTCTGGATTACCCCACTTCACTAAAGGGAAGGCATGTAATTCACACTGGACCTCCCTGTCCAGCCTCGTCAGCGGTGTGAGCGAGGCTGAGGGAACAGGGACTCGGGATGGACCAGGGCGCTGTGCTTAGCCGGTTCTCAGAGGCTCCTGAGATCTCATCTGAGGAGTGTCTCTGGCAGTTAGTCTGAAGACTTGAATTAGACATAACTGAATCATCTGGTGCCCAGGGGCCACCACCCTCGAATTACAGATACTCGTTTTACCTTGGTGTAAAAAGAGGGGAGGGGAGCGGGAACAAATCTGAATTCGCCTCTGCTACTTCATGTTCTAAAAGAGAACTTCTGCTAACAGTGTTCATTTACTGATGATCTCTTTGTAACAAGGTAACTGGCAGATACAGTCTTAGAGTAGGAATATATTTTTGGAAAGCATTAATGTAAAATATTAATAAAGATATTAAAATTCAGCTCCAACACATTATCTTATGCAGTAAGCAGCTGGCCCACCACCCACTGCTCTACCTTCAGGCCTGCCCTGAGAGAGGAGGCAGGCTGATAAGCAATAAATTAGCCTTGAGGAGGACCTCATATTGATCCCTAAAGCAGCCAAAATATTCAAAGAAAGATGTGTTAACCCTGCATCCAAGTCCTAGGACCCAAATCTAGTGCTCTGTGGATTTTCTCCCTAAGAGTCACCCCTGAAGAGTGTCTTACCTGAACGTTTGTAACACCCAAGTGCTGGCATAAGCCACTGGCTCTGGAAGGAGTGGAAGGGCTAGATGGTGCCCTCGGGGTGGGAGTTCCAGTCCCAGTCTGTGACTGCAGACAGAGCTGGGGTGGCAAACAGCTCTGCACTGCACTTTTCATGCACAGAGTATTCCTAGGGCGCTGGCACTGTCTCACAAGTCCTCCACGGTCTTGGCTGTTCCAGTGACGCACACTCTCCAGTTCAGGAACATGAGACGGTCGAGGAAGATGAAGTTAAACATCCACTAAAGTAATTTCTTCACGAGAACCAAGCTCTTCATGTTTTTCCTGTGTCTTCTCTCAGGTAGGTTTTCCATGTAAAATTATAGTTTTTTCTCATTCATCCTTCAGACCTCAACCCAGTCTCTAAGGCCCATCTGGCTGTTCCAGCCATGCTGTGCTCTGGTCCGCCCTCAGCTGTGAGTCCCCGAGGGGAGGACTGGCTGTCTTCGTCCTGCTCTTCCCCGAGCCTCAGGGTCCAGCTCCTCGTCCACAAATGCCTGAGGAAGAATGTGGGATAAATCACTCACTCATCCATCCATCAATCATTCAACAAACGTTCTCAAGCACCTGTCGCCTGACAGGCAGCAGGCACTCTGGCTGCCCACTGTCGTATTTGCTGCCTCTCCCAATGCGTGATCGCCAACCTGCTGTGAAACTAAGGTTGTTAAGGTCACTCATAAAATGAGAGCTCTGAGAATAGCCGGGAGGAGGGCTCCTCCAAGTAAAGTTTGATGATTTTTTGTTGTTGTTGTTTGTTTTCTAACGGAGGTTCTGAGGATCAATCCCAGGACCTCCTGCATCCTAGACTGTGCTCTACCAGTGAGCTATAGCCTCCCCGCCACCCACTTTTTTCTTTTTGGTGCTGAAATCCAGGAGTGAATCATAGTAAAGTTTTAGTGCGGGCGCAGTTTCCAACAACAACACTGCTTTACTTTCCTCACCAGCCCCCAGACGAGGGTCTTACTGCCCTTGGGTTACTGTGTCACAGATGCAAGGCCCTGTCCCCGGTGAGGCGAGCTGCTTTCCCGGGCACGGGGTTAGAATCGTTCACGCCCTCAACCTCCCTGCCCTGGTACCAGCATCTGCCAGCCATCCCCAGGCAGCAATGCCGCCAACCCAGGGCGACCCGAGGGCCTGGGGTGGCCCCCTGGCTTGCTCGGCCTTCTCAGTGTGCATTTACATCCCTACACTTGTCTCTTCCAGGCAGGACGCTCCGACATGTGAGAGGGAGCTGCATCTGCCATCTGACTGCCTTCAGACCCTGCTACTCCCCCTTCACACCCAGGGGCCCAGCACCCAGGCCCCGGCTACTCCCACCTCGCGCCCGGGGGCCCGGCACTCAGGCCCCTGCTACTCCCGCTTTGCGCCCGGGGGCCCGGCACCCAGACCCCTGCTACTCCCCACTTCGCGCCCGGGGGCCCGGCACCCAGGCCAACTGAACAGTGGGCCTCGATCGCTCCCCGATTTTGCATCACTCGCGTTAGCTGCCAAGACGCAAGGAGGGCGGGGGCGCGTGGACAGATAAGCCCTGAGAAACATTCCAAGGTGAGGAGGGCAGAGTGGGCTTGACAGAACCCTTCGAATCACGTCTGCATGGCTCCTAATGTGTTGCTTCCCGGCTCCCAGTTCTTGTGGCCCCAGAGGTGTGTGAGCCTGGCCGGGGGCATCTGAGAGCCCCCCATGTGACCGACCAGTCAGCCAGTCCTGAGGCTCTGTCACCTGGCCTTGGAAGCTGGCCTCCAGAAAAAAGTCAACATGCCAACTGGTCACTTGAAAGGTCACCTCAGCGTTTCCCGTGTCCGAGGAGAGAGCATCCGCACATTACACCTTAAAGAACTAGAAACAGACTTCAAAGTCCTCTTAGAAGTCCGCACGCATGGGAAAGCTCTGCCCAAGGGCTTCTCATAAGGAACCTGTGTTTCCTCAGATCCGTACACAGGTACCTGCATTTGCTCGGTTGGTTGTTGAAAACCATAGCCCTGATGTTAGAGTCCACCTGCTCCTCAAGGAGATCTAGTGTTTGCTTCCGGGGACACAAAGTTCTCTGGGGACACTGTCTCTGTTTCATCTTAGTAACCCCAATCCTTTGTGACAGGGATTCTAAAGGATTTTCGGATGGAGAGGGATGGGTGGGTAGGGAGGGTGTCAAATACTCAGGTGCTCCGAACCCAATTCTTAGCTTAGCCTAGAGTTTTAAATCCAGCAGCTGAACTTGGTCTTTGGTTGTCAGTTAAGAGCATCACAGGTGATTGCTCCCTGAGGGCCTGGGCTCCTCGAGAAGGGGAAGAAAAGGTGGGGAAAGCTTCCTTTTTCCAAACAGCGTTGCCTCCTGTTTTTAATCCAAAGGCTCTTCCTCGTGGGCTTGTTCCCCAGGACGGTGTGGTCCTTCACCCTGTGTCCCCTCCACAGAAAACAGGGAAGGAAGGCCCACTCCCAGCGCCTCAGAATGTGCCCCAAGCAGGAGAGGCCCGGGGGCGCCTGCCCCCCTCCCCCGGCTGGGGACTTCTGGCCCCTAGAACGGGAGACATACACCTCTGCCAGTTTGTCTCCTACAACCGTCACTTCTCCAGGCGCGCGGGAGGCTGCCTGCTTACTCACCCGCTTCACCTGAACTTCCTAAGGCGACACACACACCCCTTTCTTTCCCTGCACGGTATATGGACATCTAATGTGAGCTGCCCACACCTTCCCAAGGTGGGGTGCCCACTCTGCACTACAGGCACCTGAAGTGGCAGTAAATATCTGCTGCAGAATTTATTACTCTCGGTTTCTATTATTTGGAAGTATTTCTTGTATGGACCCGCTTTCTTTCCCAGGGAGGGAGGGAGGAACGGGTGGGGTGGCAAACTAGGAGGGAAACTGAGAGGCCCTACTAGGAAAAGCTTGCTGGTCTTCCGTAACCATAGCTGGTTTGGATTAAAATCAGCCCTAGGCAGGCAGAATTTCACCGCCCAGTGTCAAGATTCTTCTGCTGGGGAGGTTGGTTAAACTCCTCCCCGCAACTGGCCCTTGGGGCACCTGACTCCAGAAAACAGAGCTCTCCCCTGGGGTGGGGTGGGGCTGACCCCAGGCTCCATCCAGGTTTGGGGCCAAATCCCCTGTCCTACTGCCGTACAGCTCTCCCTCTCCCTCTCCAGGGCCCAGAGACACTCCAGTCATGGGAGTGCACGGCGGGACTTCTCTATCACTGGAATTCGATCACACTAGGGAGCTGAACGGCTCCCCTTTCCCAACTCCGCTTTGAGACAGGAGGGAAGGGGGCAGGACACCACCATTAATGGAACAACACAGCAATTAGCACCAAGACTGCGGAAGAGGCAACTCCCAGGAGCCCCTGGGGCCAAGACAGGCGGGGGTGGGGGGTGGGGCTGGTCCTCCAGTGGACCTTGAGCTTCATTATACACATGGTAGTGTCCTACCCCTGGACACCGACAGGCGCCAGGACACTTACAAAGCCAACATGTCCCACCCTCCTGGGCCCTGAAAGGTCAGAGAGAGGGCGGTGGCCCAGTCCTGGGGATCCCCGCCCCTTCCCCAAACTGGAATAATCCTCCACTTGTTAGCATATAAAGACTGGCCACACCGTGCCTGTGCCTGGCCATCTCTCGCCTTCTGAGGTGGTCTATGGAGTGTGTATCTACCTTTACTTTAACCACCACACCCACCCTCTGCCTGTGTACATCTCTCTAAATAAATACACTTTTATTCAACTGTGGTTCACCGTTGAATTCTTTCCTGCGCGAAGCCAAGGACCCTCACTTGATGGGGCATGTCTCAGGGACTCAGCCGAGGTCTGGGTCACGGCCATCCTCTTGCACCCACTTTTTCCTGTATCAGCTTCACAGCTGAGGAGCTGACTTCCCAAAAGGAGACTGGATGTGCAGAGCCCTGTGGCCACAGCAGCCCTGTGTCTGAGCCCAAGGTCAGGGTAGCACCATGTCTGCCTCTCCCGTAACTGCATCTTCTGCCTCTGGTCCAAGGGGCTGCCGGTGTCCAAGCCGTCCCTCCCGACAGCGAGACCCAGCACTCTGGGCAGCACTGCTCCTGGTGGCCCTGGCAGCTGGGATGGCCAGGCGTGCGGCAGGTATGCTCTCTCTCCTCCTGATGCAGGAAAACGGATGTGGGCGTGAGGAGGGCCATGTCCCAGGTCTCGCCTGAGCCCCTGGGACGTGCCCCGCCAAGTGCGGGTCCTTGGCTTCGAGCAGGAAAGAATTCAAGGGCGAGCCACAGTTGAGTAAAAGGTAGATTTATTTAGAGAGGCACCTACTGCATAGTGTAAGGCAAGAGAAAGGCCAGGAAAGAGGTGTGGGAGTTGGGTGCTCAGGATAAGTAAAAATAGGTGCACACTCCATAGACAGAGCGCGGGAGAGCGCAAAGAAAGGCCGCTAGAAGTGGTGCTGTCACTTTCTATGGGCTCAGTAGCTGCACACGCCTGCAGGTGGGATCAGGCCAACTGCCCTGGGGGAGGGGCTGGGGTTCCCGGGGACTGGGCCACCGCCCATTCTTTGGCCCTTTGTGGTTATCCTTGGGGCCGCCATGGCGCCTGCGGGCATGTTATTTATCTCCGTTACACTGAGCGTATAATGAAGCTCGAGGTCTACTAGAAGTTAAACCTCTTAATCCTTAAGGCCAAGTAGGAGGTGAATCTTCCACCATTTTGGTGTTAAACTGCTGTCATTCCTTGAGTGGCTGTGCCCTCCCCCTTCCCTCCTGTCTCACTCCCCTGCACGGGGCGGGGGTGAGGGGGTTGTTGCCACAAAAGGGTGGAGGCTATGCTGTTGTGCTCCCACTGCAAGCACTGTGTGCCCCAGTTCACACCCCTGGGTCTGCCCCCAGCAGCCCGTGCCCCCCAGCACAGAGCCCAAGCCTTGACCCAGCTGCGTCCCCCCAGGGGCTGAAGCGCTGACCCTCCAGAGTGGCTCATGCCCGTCCCACCCTCCCGGGCTCTGAGGACTTCTGGTTTTTCTTGACAGGAGCCACCCTAGTAAGTGTGAGGTGATACCTCGCTGTGGTTTTCTTTTTAATTGAAGTATAGTTGATTTTTTGTTTGTTTCTTTGGTGGGGAAGTAACTGGATATGTTTATTTACTTTTTAATGGAGGCACTGGGGACTGAACCCAGGATCTCATGCGTGCTGAGTATGCGCTCTAGCACTGAGCTCTACCCTCCCCCCTTACCTCCCTGTGGTCTTGATTTGCATTTCTCTGATTTCAGTGACGCTGAGCATTTTTCCATGTGCTTATCGGCCACCTGTGCGCCATCTTTACAGAAATGTCTATTCAAGTCCTTTGCCTGTTTTTTAATCCAGTTAATTTCTGTTGTTGGACTGCAGGCATCCTTTACATATGCTGGGTGTTATCCCCCTATCTGATATGCTATTTCCAAGTATCCTCCCCACTCTCAGGTTGCCTTTTCACTCTTTTTGATTGTGTTCTTTCATGCACAGAAGTTTGAAGTTTGCTGCAGTCCTGTTTGTCTTTTTCTTTTGTTGCCAGTGTTTTTAATGTCACATCCAAGGAACTGCTGTTAGGGCCAAAGCCACGCAGCTCTTCCCCTGGGTCTTCTGCTAGGAGCCTTATAATTGGGGTTTTATGCTTAGGTCTCCAACCCATCTTGAGGTTATTTCTGCACACAGTGTAAGATAACGGCCCGGCTTCATTCTTTTGCACTTGGAGATCCAGTTTCTCCAGCACCATTTGTTAAAGAGACTGTTCCTCCCTACGGAGTGGTCTTAGAACCCTCCCTGGAGATCACTGGCCATGTGCACAGGGTTTACTTCTGAGATCTCTATTCTATTCCACTGATCTGTTTGTCTTCTAGTCTCACAGTGTTTTGATTTCTATGTTTTGCAATATGTTCTGAAATCAGAAAGTGTGAATTCTCCAACTTTGTTCTTGTCTTCCAAAACTGTTTTGGCTATGTGGGGGTTCCTAGAGACTCCATTTGAATTTTAGGATTTTTTTTTCTGCAAAAAATTGCCATTGGGATTTTGATAGAGATTGGGTTGAATCTGTAGGCAACTTTGGGTAGTAATGAGATCTTAACAATATTTAGTCTTCCAATCTATGAACACAGTATGTTGAAAACTATGCTTTTACTCAACAGTGTATCATTAATATCTTTTCACGTAAATCATACAAATTTATTCCTCTATTTATTCAATGGGTGTTTTTTTTAAGTGCCTACCATGTTCCAGGAACAGGAAAGTTCTAGGCACTTTGAGATACACCTGTGAACAAAACAAAGATCCCCGCCTTCTTGAAGTGTGTTTTCCAGCCAGAAGACACAGAACACTAAACACTAGACTGAAAAAATAAGCGAAATTTTAGGAGACAGTAAGTGCTATGGGGGAAGAAGCAGAGCAGAGTAAGGAGACCTGGGGGGAGGTGGACGGGTGGGCTGCATTTTAAGCAGGTTGACTGAAATGAAAACCTACTGAGAAGGTGGCTTTGTCCCTGTTCCCTGGACACACAGCCCTGGGTGAGGAGCAGTGCTGATGCTTCCTCCGGAGGAGCAACCCCAGGGCCTGTCAGCGAGGACGGGGAGCCAGGCCAGGAAGGCGCAGAGGCCAGGGGTGCTAATCAAGCCAGCTCTGGGCTGAGTCTATCTCGTTACAGGCCCAGCAGCTGCACACCAGGCTCCAGCACGTGGGACACCTGCAGGCAGGTCATACGGAAAAGCCACAACTGGGATCGGCCCACTGGAGACAGCAAGAGAGGAGAAATCCAGCCATCTGCCTCTGCCACCCCCCGAGTTGCAGTTAGCTCCATGGGAATTATGTCCCCCTCTCCAGGCTGTGTCACTGGACACTCCAGCAGCTTCCACAGGAAGCGGGTTCTTTGCCTTGAACTTGGTGCTTGACCAGACCAGATAGGCTGGGAGGAACCTGTAGGCGTGGCTGGCCAGTCACAGGCAATGGGCCCCCAAACACACAGTCAGTTTCCAGGTGGCAGAAGCCAGGCAGGTGTCCTCAGGCCTGAGAGAAGGCCAGGCTGAGAGAGGCCCAGGAGGGGCGCCCAGCACAAGGATTCCACAAGACCCCTCTGTCCAGCAGCTGCACACTCCCTCCTGTCCAGGCGGCGGCTGGGTCACCTCCATTGCATACCGCCATCACCGACAGGCAGACAGGCAGGCAGGCAGGCTTGCCGTCCACCCTTGGCACTCCACCTGGCTGCTTCCATCACCAGGGCTCTGGAAGTGAAACTCCTGGGTTCATGGGACAAGCATACCTGATGCTTTAATAGACGCTGTGAATTCTCCTTCAAGGAGCTGCCTCTTCATGCTCGCACGCCGGGAGTCGCGCACCTGGGCCAATACGCGGAACCACTTCACCTTCCAGTGTCCGCCAGTCTAAGGGGGAAAGTGGCCCCTCATTTTGTCTTGCACTTCTCTCATCTCTAGGAGATGGAATCTTTTGGTATGGTATGTCTATTAACCATTTGTATTGTCCTGCGAATGTTCTGATTAGCCCTGGCCCACTCTTCCACAAGGTTGTTTCCTCTTTACTTGTTATATCTGCTCACCTCAAGGGCCCGTTTGTGCATCAGGAGAGCTCACTCTGACTTTTCCGTCCAGGGCGACTGTGCGTCCAGGCTCACCGGGGCCAGTTCCCGCTCTGGCTTGTTGTCTTAGGATAATTACTAACAGCTCCCCCGTCACGCTCCAAGTGCCTGGGCTGGAGCGATAAACCGTATCTAATGCAGCACCCTGGTTACGTCTGCCTCTCTCTGGGTTCCTGAGTCTCACTTACAAATCCAAGTATGAAAACACACAACAGACTGCCTGTAAGTTGATGAAGGTGCCTGTCTCTGGAGGTGAACATTTCAGTTCTCCTTTGGAGAAGCTCTTAGCTTTAAGAAAAGTCACTAGGATAGACCCCTCGGCCATATAAATACAATACGTTATTATATTACTTAGCATAGATCATCAGTAAGTATTTGCTAAATCAATGAAAAAACGAGCAGAAGAAGCAAGCAATAGGATGTTTCTGTGGATTAAGTTTTGACTTTAAGGTGAAATTGGTGGAAACGAACCAAAGAAAAATTGGATGTGAACCAAGAGCTCGGAGCTCAGCAGAGCAAAGCAGCACCTCAGCGCCCCTTCTCCCAGGTGTTCCGAAGAACAGGACTTCTGCCGTGCGCTGTGCCACCAGCCAGCCACACGCTCTCCTGTGCAATCAACAGTCTCAGAGAAGTCGGAGAAACCGCTGAGCGAATGAGAAGTTCGGAGAGTGCGGAGGCAGGGCCTCCTTGCCCTGGGCACCCAGGCAAATGCTGGTGTTGTTCTAGAGCCTGATGGATAGGCGCACGAGAGACACTGATGATGAAGGTCTGATCTAAAGCCACAGATCACGCCAAGTGACTGGAGGCGGCCGGCGCGGAGGCCACCAGACGGAAAGTGGTGATAACCATCACAACCACAGTGGATTTACTGGGCACGCGACATGAGCCGGCCTCTGTGTTAGCACTTGGTCTATATTCTCTCATTTAATCCTCATCATAACCTGACCTAGTAGGGATTAGTTCCATTTTCAGATTAGGAAACGGCACAGAGAGGTCAAGTAACTTGCCCAAGGTAACACAGCAAACGGCAGAGCTGGGATTAGAATCCAGGCAGTCCAAGTAGTAACCACATGCCAGAAAAAAAGAGTAGTTAGTGCAACCACTGATTTTTCAACACAGATGAAACTTGGGGGCCAAGAACAAATAGAGCAAAGAAGACAAGGGAGTGCCTATTTAAAAGCATCAGAGGACTGGCTTGCAGTCCAATTGCACAGAAATGTCTTTACAGACTGCATTTTCTAAGTCATATCCACTTTAAAAATGGCATTTTGGCAGGGAGGGTAGAGCTCAGTGGTAGGGCATGTGCTTAGCATGCACGAGGTCCTGGGTTCAATCCCCAGTCCCTCCATTAAAAAACAAATGAATAAATGAAGTCTAATTACCCCTCCCCCCAAAAACAAAACAAAAACCAAAACACACACACACACACAAAACCCTTGCCTTTCAGGACCCAGATCAACCCAAATAAAGGCATCCCTGTGCCCTGGAGCTCAGGGACCAGTTATCAAGATCTAATGCCTGGCCAACTTAACCGCTTGTATTAATGGAGAAAAGGCGTGTTTTGATGTGGGATGAGAGCGCCCGCGGGCCCCCAGGGCTCAGGGCCAGGGAATTTCCAGCCCTGGGGCTCCAGGCAATGAACTGAAGTCAACCCCAGACTCCCTGATTCGCTTGTAAGTACACCCAGGGGTGGGCTTTGTTTTTGTTTCTAAGGCAGACCACCACCACGTGAGCTCTGCTCTTGGCTTGAGAACCTTGAAGGCCACGTTCCCAGAACTGGTGTTGACGGAGCTGCAGCCAGGACACGGGGTCGGGGCCCTGGTGACACAACCGGCCAGCACCTGCCTTCACGTCTGCTGGGGGCCAGTCCGCTCAGCTCAGGCCCACAGGCCGCTGGACCAAATCTAAGCAAAGCCCTTCAAGCTTCCAGGAACAACGCAATGTCAAGCCTTAAGGAGGACGGTCTTCCTGGTCACTTAGACCTCAGCAGCTCCTCAGACCACCCTGCCACACGCAGGAGGCTGCACAAGCTCCCCGGGGCATTTCCTGAGGGACAGCTGTGCCCTGCTTCTGCCTAAGCCCACCCACCTCTCCACCCTCTGTGGGGCGAGGGCAGAAGATCACAGCAGACACGAGCAGAGAGTGAGGAGACTCAGCCCTCTCTCACAGGCGTGGAAGCTGTGCCCAGCCCACAAAGCGCTCCCCCACAGGAGGCCCTCTGTCTAGCATCTGAAGTGAAGGAGGCACAGACGTCTCGGACGGAGCGGGAGAGGACAGGGGCGGGCCTGGGCAGGAGTCACACCTTCCAAGGGCGCAGCCACGTAGCCCGGGGGTCACACGCCGTGCAGCCTCCGTGGCTGGAGGTGAGGAAGGTGAGAGCTAGAAGCACAGACGCCCACAGGGCCACGGCGACGCACATGGGCTCGGCTGGCACCCAGCCTGCTCCCCAGCAGCGCTGGATCCGGAAGCCCTGTCTTGCCGTCCTTGCTGTTGGTTGGCTCGTAACAGAGTATTCCAGTATCTCCTCAATATGGAAAGTGAATTTTGAAATAATCCAAACTTTCAAAGCATATGTTAAGGGTTATTATCATTAAAAGCTGATAATTTGTTTTTTAAAAAGTGATTCACCACACGTGGTCGGCTGAAAGAAAAAGAAACCCACGTCCTAATCTCTGGACTTGTCAGTGTTCCCTAACACGGCAAAAAAGTCTCTGCAGGTGAACGGTTAAGGACTTTCCGATGTAGACCGTGTCCTGGGTGGGCCTCAAATGCCATCACGTGCATCCTCATCAGAAGAGGCAGAGGGGGATTTGACACAGACACACACAGGGCAGAAGCCCCTGTGGAGATGGAGCAGAGATTTGGAGACCGCAGTGACGCGGCCACAGCCAAGGAAAACTGGCAGCCGCGGGACAGGGCGGAGGCCAGGAGCAGGTCTCCTTCCAGCCTACCGGGGAGGTGGTCCTGCCGACACCCTGACCGAGACCCCGAATGGTGAGAGAATAAACTCCTGCTGTTTCAGGACATCAAGTACTTTGCAAGTTGTTAGAGCAGGAAAAGACACAAGACTGACGCCATGGTGACTCTGATCCCCTCCAGGTGACTGCAGTCAGAAGACAAGGCTCTCAGGGCCCACAACCCTACAGCCTTCCCAGTCTACCCCAGCCTGCCCCAGCCTACCCCAGTCTACCCCAGTCTACCGCAGGCTGCACTGGTCTGCACTGGTCTCTGAGTGTTGCAGAACGGCAGGGCTCTTCACCGCGTGGTTGGCTTATGAGTCATGACAACAGCAGACGATTTCATCTTTTGTTGAGACACAAAGGCCCCTCTGGAGAAAAGATCCTGAGCTCAAGGTCCCCCTCCGGTCACATAGCCCTGTGTGAGTGTGCATCCCTGTGAGAGTGCGCAGCCTGGTGTTCGTGCAGGTGCCGTCCTGTGTGAGCTCACAGCCCCGTGTGAGTGCAGGTGCTGTCCTGTGGGAATCCGCACCTGGTGATCTTTGATGAGGAGAGGATGACACTCTGGTTCCCACTACTGCTGCGAGGAATCCACTGTCCTTTGTCTCTGAGCATGAGTCTCCTGTCTTTTGTCTGCGGCCCTGAAGCTGGGGCAGGTGACTTGCTAGCTTGTAAACAGACTAAAATCTAGACCCTTCACAGTTCTGGACACATTTATAGAATCAAAAGAACAAAACAGAATGTAATGCAAACAAGAATTACAGTGCAGTTAAAGGAGCTGGGGTCTCAGGGTTCCTACAGATGGATGCCGTCCTGGGCTGCCTCCCCATCCCTGTCAATCTCCAGAGCCGGAGTCGTCAGAGGCAGCAGCCTGCTTTGGTGGGAGAGTCACGCCCTCCCCGAGCCCCCGGCTGCTGCGCTCCCGGCACCAGCAACAGGAAGGCTACCGGTGGGTGTCTCCCTGGCGAGGGCAGTGACGGGGCACCCGGGCTTTGGGGAGCCTGCGCAAGTCACACCATCCCATCCAGGTCTCCGCACAGCCTGAGGGCTTGGTCTTGTCCCAGATCAAAGTCACACTGCTAGAAACTAGCACAACTCGGTTTAGACTGAGCTGGACATCTGACCAGCAAGGGCCTCAGAGTGTGTCCTGTGCCTGAGGGGCATCTCGGGAGGAGAGGCGGAGGGTGCTGCTGCTGGGTGCTCCTCGGGTGCCAGACGATGACATGTGTGGACAAGACGGTCACTGCTGTGGCCATGGGCCCATCCGGCTCCTGTCTGTGGTGGCAAAGGTGACAATCAGGGTGCTGGGCTGTGTGCAGACATGTGCATGGCTCCCAATCCCCGGGGGAGGAGGTGAGGGGGCCGTGCCCGCTGTCGGTCCTGCTCACGCAGCACCCTGTTGGGCGCCCGAGGGCGGAAGCTGGAGCTGGACCACGTCTCCCCAACTCACCCCAGGAGGACCTTCACTGAGACTTCACCCTCCACCCCCTCGTCCTCCTTTCCTTTGTTCACATTCCTTCTTTGCTTTTCTCCTTCCGTCACGGGCTGAATTATCCTCTGAAGACATGCTGAAGTCCTGAGAAAGGAAGCCTACTATGGAAGCAGGGTTGCTGCAGGCGTACTTAGCTAAGATGCAGTCTGGTGGGTCCTTGACGCATTATGCCAGTGACCCACAGGGAGAGGAGAGACGCACAGAAAGGACGACGTAGGCGCCCAGAGCAAGGCGGGCCCCCGACGGTGGTGGTGGGACACCAAGCACCACGGGCCACCCCAGGAGCTGGGGGAGGGGGCAGACAGGTCCTCCCTCTGAGCCCCTGCGAAGGAGCCAGTCCTGCTGATGGCTGGATTTTGACTTCTGGCCTCCAGAACTGTGAAAAAATACACGTCTGTTGCTTTAAGCCACCCACGGGCGCTGGTAATGAGTGAGGGCGGTCCTGGGAAACTGCCACTCCCTCCAACTCTTCCTTCTTTCTGCTCCTTCTTAACATCTTCTCTCCTTTCTTCTCCCTCCCTCTCCCATCCTGTCTCCAGGAAGTATAATATTTGTGCTGAATCACAGCACCCGGGGAAAGTCCAGGTTGGGCCCAGTGGCCCCCACGCAGGGTCACGTGGTCCCGCCGTGCAGCACCGCCAGCTGTGGCTTTGTTGGCTCAGTCATGCGATGGGTGTCACGCGATCAACGCGGCCTCCAACCTTCTGGGAGGCTGTCGAGAAAAGGCTCACTTTAAAATGGAACCTTCTGAGATGACGCTTTGGAAATCCTAGTGCTCTGTCAGATACACACAGCTGTTTCATGCATCTAAGTTTTTAAAATTTAAAGTTCAGATGCAGAGCTGGAAGCAGGTCGTTCTCCTCTCCTCGGTGGACCGTACTTTATGGAGATTTCCACGTGCAAAGGGCACAAGAACTCTGGCATCACCCCCAGCCTGCCACGTGCAGGGGGCAGAGGAGCCCCGTGTGTAGAGAGGAGGTGAGGAGCGCCCCCTCCCACAGCAGGTGCGATGTGAGAAAACGGGGTCTTCCCATGGCGGGGACCTAGAATGAGACCCCTCCCCACCCCACCGACCCAGGGAGGCCCTCTTCAGCCCGCACTTCTGGTGGAAGCCGCCAGTCTCTAACTCACTCGGAGTGTGGCCGGCTGGCCTGTGCCACAGGTGGCCAGACATTCGGGGCCAGGCTGCCCAAGCTCGAGAGAGCCCCCAGCCTGCCCTTCAAGACCCACAGCTGAGACCCACAAGCCTGGGTCTCCAGCTGCGCCAGAGCTGACGCGTGGGCCCTCAGTCCTGGCCGCTGCACCAGCCAGCTCTCGATGGAAGGCCAACGGCTCCTGCCAGTTTAGGGAAAACAAGGGGGCAGGAGAAGGGTCATCCCAAAATGTGTCTGCCGGGAGTCCTTGTCCCCAGAGAGGGGACTGCCCACAACCCTTTCAGTTGGGGGTGAGGGCAGGATGGCGCCTGGTGGGAGGGGTGGGGGAACAAAAATGGAATGAGGGGGGAGCAGGCACCGTGATCAAGAGGTTCTGACCCTGATTCCAGGTCATAGGGACAGAGGCCCAGCCAGATCCTGTCCCAAACCCACACCTTGGGGTCCAGCTTGGAACCCTGGTCACTTTCAGGGATCCTGGAGACTCTGAGGCAAAGATGCCAGTCCTGGGCCTCAGACCACACTCCACCACCCTCCAGCCCGATGGCCACACAGACAGAATCAGGCCTGTGGCTGATTTGTTTGACTGGCTTGCGTGAGGTCCTGAGTGAAGTCCCAGGAACCAGGAGCGCAGGCCCGGCAAGCCTCAGAGACAGAGGAAACTTCGGAGGTCTGTGTCCAACACCCCAACTGCACAGAGTCCCCCAAGTTTCCAGACAGGGATGGGGACCCACTGCCCTTCTTGCTGCCTGTCTTTCTTCAGACTGGCCAATAGCATTGTCTCACCAGCACTTTTTGACTGCTCTTTTTTTTAAATGTAGTAGAATATATACATACATATATATATACACACATACATGAATCACAAAATACACCATCTTAACCATCTTTAAGTGCACGATTTCATGGCATTCAGTACTTACATACTCTTGTGCAGCCATCACCACCACCTGTCTCCAGAACTTTCTCATCTTCCCAAACTGAGACTCTGCCCCCATGAAACACCCTCCCCCAGCCCCAGGCACCTACCACTTCACTTCTGTGTCATGAGTTTGACTAGGAACCTCATACACGTATAAGCACACAGTGTTTGTCCTCCTATGTCTGGCTTATTTCACTGAGTGTCGTCCTCAAGGGTCACCCGTGCTGTGGCAGGCGTCAGGATGCCCTTTTCAGGGCTGCATGATACTCCCATGCACGGATGGATCCCACTTCTCTCACCCGTATTGCCAGGCTCTCCCTATCTGTTTGCAGCCTATGAATGTGCTCAGGTTGCTTGCATTCATACACACATACACACACGCAAACCACAAAACAACAGGACAAAAGCCCAAGACGACCCCCTCTGCCACGGGAATCATGCAGCAGGGCTGCTGCAACACAGCAGCAGTCCTGGCAGCTGAAGCAACAGGAACGGACACTCCCATGGTTCTGGGGGCCAGAAAACTGGGGTCCGGGTGTGGGCGGGGTTCCTCCTGAGGGCTCTCTCTGTGGCTCTCACACACCGTGTTGGTCTCACATGGGATCTCCCCATGTGCGTGTCTGTGTCTGACCTCCCCTTTACAGAGGGACACCAGCAGTCATGGGTGAGGCCCACCCCAGGGACCCCATTTTATCCTTGTCACCACTGTTCACACTCTGCCCCTCAACCAGGTCCCATCCCAAGGTGCTGGGGTCAGGACTCTGTCGTGAATCTGGCGGGACCAGATCAACCCTAACATGTCATAACCACCCCCCCACACCAACTCAATCAGCTCTCTTCCTTCCCTGGAAGTTCAATTTTGTTTTTAATGTCTATTTGTAACGTATTCTTAAACATCTTTGTCTCCGAGGGGCAAGAGCTAACGGAGCTATGAGCACACGGTTCGCATGGACATCGCTTTCCCACCACCTTGCCCACTTTGCCTCTGCCTTGCTTCACGCAGGTTCCTCTGCGTCCGGCCGGTTGCCCCGAGGGTTTGTTATGGGCAAACGTCTGTGTCCCCAAATTCATACGTCAAAGCCCTGCCCCCTGACGTGGATGCATCTGGAGACAGGGCCTCTCAGGAAGTACTCAGGGTTAGATGAGGTCATGAGAGTGGGCTCTGACACTAGAAGATCACAGGAGAGGCCCTCCCCAGAACCTGACTCAGTGGGCACCCGAAGCCGGACTTCTAGCCTCCGGACCTGGCGGGGAGGAAGCCCGTCTGCGGTGTTAGTTACAGCCCCCGAGACCAACACGGACTCTAACTGTCAACAGTAAGAACGACGTCTTCGTTGAGGCCCCACCAAGACGTTTCTGGTATCTTCACTTCCCTACTTCTTCCTCACTCCCACTCCCAATTTCCTGGTATGTTAGAGATTTCATAATTAAGTCGCACATCTTCTCCTTCAGGATGCTTTTTAATGTCTGCATTCAGTGCATAAGTGTTCCCCAGTCCAGGTCACTACCTCTGCATCAGCACAGCCACTCTGATGTCTTCCGCTCACTTGCCTCCGGACAAGGAAACTGTCCAGGCCCCGTACTGGCCACAACCTCAGCACAGCTGCGGGCAGCTTTAGGGTCCCTCCCCTGCGACTCCACTGCCGAGGGCAACACCCAGTCTCACTCCCTTGGCCGCAGCTTGGCACAGAACAGGTGCCCCGCAGGTGCGCGTGGAGTGACAGTGTGTGGAGTCCAGGTGTCATGAGGGAAGGGACAAATCAAGTGTCCCAGAGTCCAGGGGCGAGGGAGCCATGCTCCCCTGCTGCCCAAGGGTGCATCTGGAATGCGACCCCTGTGTTTGCCCAGCCCTGGGGACCCACTATCAAAGCATTCCCTTCAGACCCAGGGCCCCGGCTCAGTGCTGGACATTTGGACAGGAGAACCATGAGCTGTGGGGCGGTGCTGGGCCATGCGGGATGCCTGGCAGCACCTGTGGCCTTTCCCTGCCTCCTCTGTCCCAATGAGAAGTGTCCCCAGATGGGCCCAGTGTCCCCTGGGGTAAAGTCTCAGGGACTGAAGCACCTTTCTGCCCAGCACAGCCAGCCCCACAGCCAGTGTCCTGACCCTAACTTACCTGCCCCCACATCAGACACCTGGGGGAGCGAAGGGGGGCCTGCTTGACCAGGGGTCCCTCAGATCCAGTTTCCGAAAGATCTGCCCACTGGCATCTGAACCTGTCTCTTGCCTCCTAATGCGCATCCATGGATCTTTGGTGACTCGAGACCCGTCCAGGACCCCCCTCAGCACCATCTCCCTGAAAACCCCTTCTCCCCACTGTGGGCCGTCAGAGAGCGGCCTGCCTCTGCCTCTCAGTCATGCCCACTGACAACTCAGAAGTTGTCCCTGAGTTGTTTTTGGTCAGTGTGTTCTGTGCAGCCAAGGTTTCCTGTAACACCGGGTGGCTGTGCTCAAGGGGAAGGGGCCTTTTTTTTTTTTTTCACATTCACTAAGTTTAATGACAACACTTAAATCAATGAAGCACAAAATAAGATAATACATCTCCTGGTAACTAAACTGTCGTTTATTCTATATCATCCTATTAGAGTACTATTATTTTTACATCAATACTGTGAAAGGATGAAGATATAGATTAGTAAATAAAAGACAGTAAGAGATATCAGTACAGAAAATACATTTAATAAATTAAAACAAAAGACAAAGATCTGGATAGAGCTAAGAGAACAAGACAAGCCTTTAACCAAAAATTTTTGGAAATACCCAAGGACCTACTCTTTTGAGCCAAATGCTCTTAATTTCCAGTGACCATATTTAATTAGCACATTAGCCAAGAAAGGCCAGCAAAAGGTTTAATGTTTTAAAAGATAATTTTGTAATACACAAAGTGCTAATTTCAACAGATCCATTAAAATAGAGAGTACATGAGAAAGATCATTAATAAAAGTAATGATCACTCAATCCAAATTAATGTTACACATCAGTGTTTACAGCACTTTTTTGCTAGTGTTTTAAATCTGTAAAACGAGTTCAAATACTTGAGCTAGTTTCTTAAACTTGATAGAGAACCTTCTACAACTCAAATGCTTATCAGCATAAGCACACATGAACTACCTGTATAATAGAAACAGTTGTTCAAATGTTAACTGTTAAATGTCCAAGAACCACCCCCATCACTTCACCCCCTGCACCCCATCTAGAATCAGGCCAACACCCACAGACACAGGGCCCCCTGGTCCCGGCTGGGGCTGGGATGCAGGCAAGAAGGCCCCCCAAGGTTTCTTCTGTGCAGCACAGGGAGCTGTGTTCACTACCTTGTGATAACCTTTAATGAAAAAGAATATGGAAACGAACATGTGTGTGTATATGCATGACTGGGACACTGTGCTGTGCACCAGAAACTGACACATTGTGACCGACTGCACTTCACTAAAAAATAAATTTAAAAAAGGGGGAGGGACTTCATCCCTGGGTGTGCTTGGAGATTCCCACTGAGCTGCGCCCACGCCCCCTGGTGGCCGCTTCAGGCCCTGCGTCCTCCCCCAGCCCAGCCCCTCCTCGGAGATTCACTGGGGGCTGCAGATTATTTCTGAAAGGGCAAATCTCCATGGGAATTTGATGCTGAAAAACTGCTGCAGGTGCTCTATTCCATTTCTTAAGCTGCACGTAAGCTGGATGGAGTTCCTGGCAATTTATTCACTGAGGCTATGGGAGACTGGAGCTGAGGTTTGTTTTCCAGACTGCTGAAAATGAAGGTTTGAGAACAGGATGACAAAGACATAAACCACAGGAAGGTTGAGTTACTAATGCAGTAGAAAGAGCCCCCCAGACCCCGTCCCCAGCCACCTGACGGTCTGCTTACCAGCTGCTACACCACATTGTAAACTGACTTCCTTTCGTGAGTCTCCAGGGACTGCAGGGGCCTTGGAGGGGTCCTGGTGCTCCAGGAGGAATGTGGATTCTCGCCTAAGCCCCCAGGTGAGGGCTCGACCCAGAGGAGTCAACGCGGGAGGCACTGTCAGGATTTAGATCCGAGGGAAGGGGTGCCAGGGCTCCAGCCCGGTGTACACACCTGCCTTCAGGTGTCTTTGGCTGCCAAACCCATCTGTTTGACCTGGGAGGGAAACTGGGCCTCCTCCACTAACCCCTAGCTGCTCCCACCTGCTGTCCAGACCAGGAAGGGAAAGAAGATGCTTATGCGCGATCATCTGAAGCCAACAAGGTAAGAGCCTCCGCCCTTGAGGCCCAGGTGACAGTGATGACAGATGCTGCAGCCTCTGCCAGAATGAATTTTAAATGAGTCACTCAGGTAGCAGGGCACGTTAACGAAGAAAAAGACACCTTGTTTTCATTCATGAGGGCAAACAGACAGAAATCGTAACAGAAAGGGGAAAAACACAGAGAAAAGGCTGGAATTTTTCCCGCACAACCCCTGGAGGGGCCCCGCAGCGCTGGAGGGAGATGATGGTGCCCACTCATCCCTGCAGACCCCAGGCTGGCCTTCCTCTCCCATCACTGCCGTGTCCCTGCACAGCTCTGCCCTTTGCAGCCAAGGACAGACCTGTGGGCTGGAGGAGTGACAGAGCCTGGAGCGCCCAACACAAAAGGGTGGCTCTGAGCTGTCCGGGACCCACAGAGGCGCTGAGAACAGGAAGGGAGCTCCAAGGAAAGGCGCAGAGCCCCTGAATGCTGCACACCAACCCCTGCCAGCCACGTCGCCTCAGGCAGCCCTGACTTTCCCCTGCGTCCTCGCCGCAGGCATAACTGGGTACCAGAGAGGCTGCCGCTTCAGATATAGATCCCGAGGGGTCCACAGTGGGCTTCTGACCGGAGGCACGGCCGTGGGGACAGCCCCAAGAGGCCCAGTGTCCTGTGGTTTGTGGCCAAATCAAGACCAGAGCAAGGATGCAAAAGAGGGAAGACACCCTGAGGTGTGACTTCAGGGTCTCTTACCACCCTAAACACCACCCTTCCGGACCCACGTGGGTCCCCAAGCAGGGCCTCCCTAGCACAGCCAGGGCCCAGCCAGGTCTCCGGCACAGGCAAGAGGCCTGGGCGACCTTGGGCTCCGTCTGCAGCCATTCTTAACTGTCCCGACCAGGGACACACTGCTGGCACCTCTTTCCCAAGGATGAGTCAGCCACGGTCAGTGCTCCTGTGTAGCCAGGGGTACCAGCTCTCAGAGTCTAAGTCCTTGGGGCTCCCCGCCAGCTGCACCCACAGGTGCCACGTTGATACATCCTCCTTTTAAATCATGTCAAAGGAGCCAAGGATTTTATCTGTTTCATTTTATCAAAATACTAAACGTTTTCAAAGTCACAGTTTGTCAGACTTATAATGCAAACGAGCAGCCCCGAGCTGCTCCCCAACCTGGTCCCTCTGCCCCGGAACCAACGGCAGGCTCTCTCACGGTCTCTCCTCCTCCTCTCCTCCTCGGTTTCTCTACTGCTTCCTTCCATGTTACGTCGCAACTTTTTTTTTATTGAAGTACAGTCAATTACAATGTGTCAATCTCTGGTGTACAGCACAACGTCCCAGTCATGCATATACATACATACATTCGTTTTCATATTTTTTTCCATTAAAGGTTATTACAAGATACTGAACATAGCTCCCTGTGCTATACAAAAGAAACTTTTGAGACTTTTTTTAAATCTATTTTTATATATAGTGGCTAACATTTACAAGTCTCAAACTCCCAAATTTAGCCCCTCCCACCCCTCTTTCCCCGGTAACCGTAAGATTGTTTACTATGTCTGCGAGTCTGTTTCTGTTTTGTAGATGAGTTCAGTGTCCTGTTCTTATTTTTATTTTTAAATTCCACATATGAGTGGTATCATATGGCATTTTTCTTTCTCTTTCTGCCTGCCTTCATTCAGAATGACAATCTCTAGGTCCATTCCTGCAACTTCTTAAACTGACACTGAATGTTGACAGTGTTGTAATCGGGAGAATGCTGTTCACGGCTAAGCCCCTCAGTGTATCATGATGACGTGTTTTCTTGTGTGCCTTGACCCCAGACTTCTGGCCTCCAGACTGGGAGACACTGAATTCCTGTTGTTCAAGCTGCCCAATTGTGGAGCTTGGTTTCCGCAGCCCCAGGGCCACCGACGCCTCCCTGAGCTGGGCACCCACCCCTGGCCCGGGAGCTCCTCAGGCAGAGCCCTTCCCAGGAGGGCCTGGGTCCTGAGCGTCCCACCCAGCAAAGATCCTGCTGCCCACGGGGCAGGAAGGGCTCTCTCCAGCCCTTTCTGATGCGGTACCATGGTCCAAGGGAAGCTCGGTGTTGGGGTGTGACCGAGAGACAGGGACGTCCCCTCAGGGGAGGCTGGGGGACAGCAGTGGTTCGGTTGATTGTAACTGCCTGCCCCTCGGTGGCTGTGGCAGAGACCACTCCTTGCCCCCAGAGGTGTCTCTTCCTCTCAGAGCCTTCTAGAACACAAGTTGCACCTGGTGCACACTGCAGAAGGCCTCACTCCCTCACAGCCAAGTGGACACTGTGAGCTCCCGTGGGCCAGCAGGTGACTCAGAACTCCTGGGCCAGTGTTTATAGGAAGCGGCTTCCCGTGTGCTCTGCCCTCTGTGGGGACACACACGAGACAGCAGACCCGGCGGGTGTGGGTGTCAGCGCCCTGAACCCGGGGGGATCCTTCCAAGGGAGGCTATATTGCCAAAGCCCGGGAGGTCAGGGCACCGGAAACTTGTGATGCTCACCACAGCCCTGGGGGCACATGCTCTGCTGGGGGTGGAGAGGGGGCGGTTCAGGGGTTTTTCTCTTTAATCTGAACAACCGTGATGAGAGGAGCTTCCAGCACAGCAGAAAGGTGAAGCCAGTCATTGTTTTTCCATTAAGAGAGTCCAAATTACAGACCAGAGCAGGTGCAATATTACTTAATTAGTCTCTATTCCATTTTTCAGGCAGCAAGGGCTCTCCTGGACCCTGGGAGGTACCAGTCATGTCAATGCTCTTAACAACTTCAAAGCAATGAAATAACAGAAACTCCCACCACCAAAACACCAACGCAGTTAACTCCCTGGACAAGACATCATAGAATATTACTTAGTGCTTTATTGAGGCTCAAATGCAAATTCTGTCTCAAAAGGATGCTACAAAGATGGTTTCCTCCAGAGCACATCCAGTTTTGCCCAGAGATGCTCAGATGTCCAGGTGCAAAACTGAGTGCTCACCTTTGGGAAGGACCCCCAGGGGCACTCCTGCTGTGCTTCCGCGTAGGGTCTAGGCAGCAGACCTGCAGCCAGGCTGGGCACAGGGGGCCCCGGGGACCACTGGCTGCACCCCTCACCATGACCAAATCACCAGTGCTCACAGGGCAGACGGGCTGGAACCCCAGGAAACCGGATGTCCATCCCGGGAACAGGTACAGACTTCCCTCCCAAGTGAGGCGAGCTGCCACAGGCGTCCCGGACCCGTGGGATGGAAGCAGGGGTGGGCTGCTCGGAGGAGGTGAGCAGGCGGACCCACCTGGCATTCCCCACACCTTGGGTTACAGGCCTGCATGGTTTGTGCACGGGGACCCCCACCTTTCACTCCATTTTAATCAAGCATGATCCTGTTCATATTTCAGATTGCCTATTGAGGACGATACTTTTAAAGGACCGTGTGATAAAGAGAAACGGGAAGCACACGTTAAAACTCATCCCCCCCCAGAGTAACCCACGGGCCTGTGTGCTCGCCGACAAGGAGGGCCCGTCACAGCCCCTTTCCTGCCGCCAGTCCCTCCCGCCCCCTGGCCCAGGGCCTCCCGCCCCCTGGCCCAGGGCCACCCGCCCAGACGCCGGTCCCCGCTCCGCTTACACCGACCGGCCCGGAGAGCGAAACGGGCCTGACTGTGCCCCTCACCGAGCCCCGCTGGTCCTCCTGCTGAAACACGGGTCCTCTGTCGGCGCAGGGAGGCGCGGCCAGAGCACGCGCACACACACGCACACACACGCGTGCGCACGCCCTGCTCACAGGCCTCCCGCACCCACGCACCGCCTGCGACACTGAGCGTCACCAGCAAAGCCTGCTAACTCCCGGGGAACAGACACAGAATCTGGGCAATAAAATCAGTCTAACCTTTTCTTTTCCTTTGGGCTTGAGTCCAGTTCCACTTGCTCACAGAGCGCCGTGGGCAGAGGCCTCACACCTGTCACGTCAAACCAGAGTTCCCGGCGGGAAAACGCCTCCCGACACCTCAGCCTGCGGGCGGCCTGCGGACGCTGCGCTCCGCACTCAACCCAAGATGGCGGCGGCGGCGGCGGGCCGTGTGCAGAGAGGCTGCGCCCGGCACCGCGCACTGGCGCGGGAGCACGCCTACGCCTGCGCCTGCCCTGCCCTGCGCCTGCGCCTGCGCCTGCGAGGCCCCGCCCCTCCCCCTGCTTATAAAGGAGCCCGCCCAGGGCCTGTCGGGAAGAGCTCCGGCTCCCGCTAGGCGCTTTCATTGAAGAATGACGCTTTTCTTTGTTTCTGAACTCAGCTCTTTCCCGTTCTGTAGACTCAAGCGACCCCAGGCAGGAGGACTCTCATTAGTCCAACTCAAGAGGGTCAGTAACAAGAGCAGGACATAGGACAAGAGTCACCAAGGTGGGTCCTTTGCTCCCAGCCAGGTGCCCTGGCAGGGACCCAGGACGGCGCGGAGCTTCCTCTCCCACTGGGAAGTCGGGGCCTCCGACGCCCCTTTACCTACCACCCACGGCCAATGCGGGGACACCTGGGGTGGGCACCTTGTCTGCCCCACCTTTCTTGACGGGCTTCCCCTGCAAATGCTGCTGCTCCAGATCCCATTCTGCCCCCAGCTGGGCCAACACTGAGCCCCCACGGAGGTGTGGACGGATACCTAGGACGTCAACTGGTGCTGATTCAGGGCAGAGGGTTGAACTGAAGATGTATTTGTCTCCCAAGTAAAACTCCAGGCTGGTGATGATCCAGGCTGGTGGCTCTGCTCCCCAAGGTGCCCAGATGCCTCCAGCGTGCCCCTCTGCTGTGTCCTAGGGTTGTTGTTGCCAGTGCAAGTGGCACACCACCAGCCACAGAACGAGAAAAGAGGGAGGGACCCTTTGCATTTGCTGCCCACCGACCCAAGCTGCTCCTGACTTCCCCAGCTGAGAGCAGATGAGATGCAGCTCCTGTAGGGAGCCAAGCTCCCAACACACACGAGAGCTCATCTGTGATTAAAAGGAGAGAGGCTGTGTCCAGAGTGACAGTTCCTGCCTCCGACACTGAACAAGACCTTATGCCAGCTTTCTGGGCTGATCACCACACCATGGGACACAGTTGAGAAAAGGAATACTAAGGCCCAAATGCACTTGAACTTGAGACTTAGAAAGTAAAACCCTTCCTGTTCCCAAACACCAGATGGTGGGGTCAGGGAGCTGCCTCATAGACCTTAAGGACAGCCAGGGAAAGGAGGGGGGTCTTGTAGGTGGACACCTGGGAGCCCCACCTCCTTGCCCCTCCTCCGACAGCTGAGGCTTGTGGTCCTGAGACACAGGCTGTGCTGCTGGTCTGGGCTGGACAACCTTTGGTGAGCCCAGGGGACTGGGGCAGGCAGAGAAGACAGAGGGGAAAGGATGTGGATGCTAATTTTTCAACAAAGATCCAGGAATCATGGGAGAAACCCTCACCCAGGATGCTGCAGCTGTCTCGCCCCGTTCCCCTTCCAGAGAAGCGTCTTCTCTTTCCTCTCTCCTGGGAAGAATGGTGCCAGGGAGATGCTCACACTGTTCACAGCAATCCTAGGGAAGTTTCAGTGGCCCAGGGTGATTTACAAATAGGTTGTTTGGAATAATAACTGTTTTCTAAATTGCTGTACAAGTCAGGGTTCTCCATAGAAACAGAAGCAATAGGGTGTGTGTGTGGGGGCAGGGAGGAAGAGGCAGATTTATGTCAGTAATTGATTCACTTGATTGTGGGGGCCGGCAAGTCTAAAAGTTGCAGGGCAAGCTGGAAACTCTGGTGTTACAATCTTGAGCCCAAGTTCTGAAGGGCAGCAGGCTAGGAACTCAGGCAGGGCTTCTGTGTTACCATCTTGAGGCCGAATCCCTTCTTTGGGAAGCCTCAGTCTTTGCTCTTAAGGCCTTCAACTGATTGGATGAGGCCCACCACACTGTGGAGGGTAATCCGCTTCATTCAAATCCCACAGATGTCAATATTAATCATGTCTGTGAAATACCTTCACAGCAACATCCAGACTGATGTTTGCCCAAATAGCTGAGCCTCGGCAGCCCAGCCTTGTGGACACACAACACCCACCATCACAACTGCCATCAGGAACTTCCCTCCTCTGTCCCCTAGATGTTCACCAATACTTTTTTTTAAATTGAAGTATAGTCAGTTACAATGTGTCAATTTCTGGTGTACAGCAGAATATTTCAGTCATACATGTATATACATATAATTTTTTCATATTCTTTTTCATTATAGACACCAATACTTTTAACTTTTTTGTTGTTGTTTTGAAGGAAACCATAAACATTCTCTAAAAACAGTGTCCTCTGATGGGCAAACCTCCATCATCGAGTCAGAGGTCTGGGCCGGCAGTGACCCAGGCCAAGCAAGCATGGTCCTTCCATCTCTAAAGGATCGTCAAAAGGCAGAGAAGAACACGCAGGGCCTGGGGGCGGTGTGCACAAAGCCTCCTTCCTGTACCGAATTTAAGTGATGTCAGCAGGCTAGTCATTTACACATTAGTATAAACAAGCTTCCATTCCGGTCATGAAAGATAATTTCAGGGAGAGGTAAGATGGGCAGAATCACAACACTGGGGAATCCTAGCCGGTCGGACAGAGGGAATGTGGACAGGGAAGAAGTGCATGAAAAGGGAAGCCCACTGGCAGTGGAGCAAACTGTCTCTACTTTATCATTTCCCTCAGGGTTAGCCCGGATAACAGCTTTTCAAACCTTTCAGTGGGCAAAGCTGCTAGTTTATTAGGTCATAAAAATGGAAACAAAACGCGCTGTTGATTTGCTCCCAGACCATCTGCCTTCAATTTGGTAAAACAGGATTCTCTCAAAGTGCTCCAGAACCCCAGATGCTGAGGCACCTGGAGATACTACCCAGGGAGAGTTTCCAGAGAAGATGCTGGCTTAATAAAACCACACAGGTTCTTTACCTCAGGACTTCTCAGAGCCCTTACTATGCATACAGGAGGAGGCCACAGATGGTAGTACGCACTGACTACTTCTTCCATGGAAACACCCCTTTTTTTCTGCAGAACATACAACATTAACACCAGGAGAAAGGACTATTCCCAGGGAACACCGTTTGGGAAACACCGAGAATCGTATTAAGCAGAAAGCTCCCTGGGATCCCAAGGAGCTGCCTCACTTCAGGGGTGACTGGGCACAGGCAGAGCTAAGTGGATGGTGGCTCCAAGTGACATTTTCAGCCATTTTGATGAAGATGCTGGAGGTGCAAGACACACGGCAAAGATGCGCACACTCCGACAGGAAGGGAGCAGAGAGCAAGTGTGGAGAAGGCAGGGGAGGGAGGAGGCTGAGGGGCAAGGCTAGGGCGCAGGGCGGCCTACACTCTCCTGCTTCTCTGTACTGACCCATCTCCTCCCCGCAGCCCTCGGCTCCTGCCCCCTGCAGCCCAACCGTCAGGAGGTGGGGGGCCCAGGCCCTCTCCCCCAGCCTGCTGCTGTGCTGGCACTGCAGGACAGCACCTCCCTTTATCCGCACACCTCCAAACAGAAGTGCACCCAGACCCTGCCTGCCCACTAGAGGGGAGCCCGCCTCGTCCCAGAGCTGCGACCCCCCTTTCAAGGTCATGCGGCCCCCGCTCCTCCCTGCTCTAACCAAATGCCCACAGAACACCAGGGGAGTGGGCGGGCGGCAGGCAACAGCAGATGGGCAGCAATGTCATGTCCTCGGGCACCAGGCTGACACACCCCTGTGGTCTCTGAACCGAGGGCACCGAGTGCTCTGGGGAAACAGTGACACTTGCCTGCAAAGCCAGCAGAACTCTGCAGATAAAGCCAAAGCCACCAACACACCCAGGCTCTTTCCTGTGAGCCCTCACCCTGCCCTTGGATACCCCTCAGAGCCAGTGCTGCCGGGCCCCACACACCCTCCCTCCAGCGGGAGGCAGTTCTGCGAGCCCACGGGCACCACCACTGCCTGGGCTGGGTGTCCTGACCGCAGCCCGGGTCAAACACAGGTCCTGGTGAGCGCAGTGGCGGACGCTCAACACCTGCCTGTTCTGATTCCCTCTCTCTCTCTCTCATTCCGTCTCTCTCTCTCTCTCTCTCTAAATAGATGTATATATATATATATATGTATGTATGTATATATATATATATATATATATATATGATTTTGTCTGTGTATTATATTTGACATCTTAAAAACTTTCCTGGCTGGGGAGACTGCCCCTCCCGGGGAGACAGCTAAGGGCCCAGTGGGATCACGCCTTTGACATGCAGACCTGCAGATGGACCATCTGGGGCCACACTTCCCCTCTCTGCCCGGGGTACCCAGGAGGCAGCAGGCCTCCACTTTCATCACCCCAGGCCCAAGTGACAGGCAGCTGAAGACCTCCCCTTGGCCTGGAGCCCACCAGGGTGGTTGGAGCTAGCCAGTCCCAGGCCGCTCACCCTGCCCGCCTTCCCCTGGGCACCTACGCTCTCCCTCAGGCCGGCCCCTCTGCCTCCCCGCGGCCCCACGTGGTACTCTATAGCCCCTAAGTGTGAGAAACATTTTCCTTCCAGGCCTCATCCTGGTCTCCTCCGATGCCACACCGCACCCACCTCGGATGCTCCTGGGACACAGGCCCGCCAGGCAGGAGTTGTTAGGTGGGGGCGGGGGCTGGGGGCCGGGGTGGGTGGAAGGAAAAGGCAGAGGGAGCTCCCAGCATCCTCAGATCACACCCTTGTGCCCCAAGGGCCTTGCACTTACCCTTCATGGGGACAGATGGCATCACCAGGACCACAGTGAAGTCACAGCCACCAGGAAGGATTCTGAGCCCCTGGCCTCACCCACTGCACCCTCCCCTGCAGCGCATTTCAGCGCCACACGGGGTTTGCTGTAACAAAGCCCCACGGACTGGGCGCCTGAAACAGCAGAGATATATCCTCCCATGGTTGGAGGCTGGAGTCCAAGGTCAAAAGAGTGGGAGGCCCTCGTGCCCTCTGACGCCTGTCAGTCCTCTTGCGGCTTCTGTGGTGCCGCCACTCTCAGCTCCCTTGGCTTATAGACGTCACCCCAATCTCTGCCTCCATCGTCCGGAGACCGTGTCCTCTGGGTGTCCTCTGAGGGTCTCCCCGGGTCCTCTTTTCCTCTTATAAGGACACCAGTCAATGTATTGAGGGCTCACCCCACTCCAGCATGACCTCATCTTAACCTAACTGACAGCATCTGCAACGACCCTGCTTCCAAATGAGTCACATTCTGAGGCTCTGAGAAGGACATGATTTGGGGGAGGAGACACATTCACCCCAGTACAGGCATCTTCTGTTCAGGACCCCCACCCTGCCTCTCTGCCTCATCTGTGGGAGGGACAGTTAGAAACCACAAAGTGGGGCGTGTGCAAAGCTGTGTCCTCTTGAACCAGAGCTGGCGGTGGGGTGGGAGAGGAGTCCCCCAAACCCAGGAACCTGGGTCCATGCGTGGCTGGCTCCCTTCTCTGGTCCCTGGAAAATGAAATGCTGCAGTAAGTCATAACCTCCCCGTTTCTCCCCAGACCCCACATTCTCACTGCATCACCCAAGGGAGGCAGGGGGCCGTGTTGCAAAAGAAGTTACTGGCCAGCCTGAAGTCACACGGTCGACTGCAACAGGGCAGGGATAAAACTGGCACACAGGGTCCTGGGCCGGCGTTGGCCAGCGTGGAGGGAAGGAGCACTTCCATCCCAGAGCCCTGTCCCCAGCTCCAAGCTCTCAGCTCTCATTCCGACCATCCACCTCTGATGTATTTCTAGGCTCGGGGCATGGGCGGCAGTTCAGTTCCTGCCAGCAAGTGTTCCTCGAATGAAGACACAAACAGGTAACTGGCAATTGCAGGGAGGTGGGTGGTCCTCCCCCAGCCCCTCCCAAGCTCCAGCTGTCAGGGCCCTGCTGAACTAGAACTGTCCATGGACACCATGGTGACGCTGCTTGGCGTCCACTCACGAGACTACCCGACAGCACGGAATCCGGAACGGCCTGCACCCCCCACCACAGCTTCATCGCAGAAGAACGAGGACCCCAGCTTCAGGAAGGAGGAAGCCAGCTAGCGCCCCGTTTGTCCCCCACCCTCCCTCCTCCGGTCTTTGCCAGTTAGTTCTGATCGTCTGTTTTCTCCAAACGCCTCGGAATGGATCCAGTCCTTAAATTCGCGAGGGCTGAGTGTCAGTCATCAAAGTTTGCACCGGGCACACTTGTGTAAACCAGATGCCGGTCAGCCCTGCGCAGACGGCCTCCCACGAAGCTCCAGGTGCCCAGGTGAGGAGGAGGTGCCAGGCTCCAGGCGAGACTGAGTCCACCTGTGTTGTCACAGGCATTAAAACAAAGCAGCTCACGCGTGGCACAGGTGATAACAGACGTCAGGTGTGCTTCCTCCAGGTTGTGGAAGCCTCCTTGCTTCATTGGCTGGTCATCCGCCGGGATGAGAGGGGCCCCGCCCTCAGGAAGCACACACTCCTCAGAATCACTGGATGTGTGCAGGCGTGTGTGGGAGACCTGCGGGCACATGGCCCCCTGGTGCCACAGAGACCTCGAGGGGCGCCTCCAGGACCTCAGGAAGCGCTCTGCATTTATAGAGCACATTTGGATGTAAACACCCTCCTGGGATGCTGACGGGAAGGTGGGGTTTTCAAGTTCCTGCCACAGAGTGGTCCACCTGGCCTTCTACTGTGGGGAGTCCCTGGAGGAGAGGGATGGAGGGGAGGTGGGGACACTCCCCGGAGGAGAGGGACAGAAGGAGGGGCCCCTCGGCACTCGGGCTGGGGGGGGTCTGACCACACTGTTCTGACTGGGTCCCCGTGGACCAGCACGCCCTGGGAAGCTAGTTCACCTGTGGTCACCAGCCCTCTGTGCTCTGCCCCGTCTTCTCACATCAGCCACCCTCTCAAGGGATTTGATTTTCTCTGAATGAAAATCCATTTGCCACCGGCAAGGTGAGAAGGCATTCAGCTCCCAACTTCAAAGGCTCCCCTCTCCCCATCCCCACACAGCCTTCCCCTTCACAGCAAGAGCTCGGCCCTTTTTAATTTAAACTGTAATTTCCCAACTCTGGATGAAGTCACTATCAAGAGTGTTTTCCCAGGAAAGGTCGTGGGAGGCTGGGTGAAGGTGACCCTGGAAGCAGGAAGGCCAGGGGAGACGCCGACAGATTTTCATTTGTTTTTGTTGTAAGTGAGAAGACACAGGGTCCAAAGGCAGGGAGTGGGGAGTAGGAGCTATTCCTTGGGGGCGTTGTGGTCCTGGGGACTAGAAGTCCCCCGCCTGGGCTGCATCCCAGGATGCTGCACCACTCACCAGCGCCTCCTTGAGGGGGTCTGCAGAGAAGGTCACGAAGGGGAAACCAAACCTGCCCGATTCGCCTCCAGTCGCATGGTCCATATTCAAAACCAGCTGCATCCATGTATGTGGTTTTGGATAAAGGAGGACTTGTCCATCTACTTGGTTTTGGATAAAGGGGAACTCATCCATTTACACAGTTTTGAGTGAAGTACTTGTCCATCTACGTGGTTCTGGCTGAAGGAGATCTCGTTTGAAGCAGGCAGTCTCCCCAAATCCCATCAAGGTTGTTCCTATCCCCGGTCTCTGAAGCTTTGAAACCTGGAACCCGAATTGAAGTGCAGTTTTGTTTTACAGGCAACTAAGGTGCAGTTTCCAACTAGCAGATAAGGGGGGGTCCCCTCGGGGCTGGGTCGCTGGGGGAAGGTGTGGACCTTTGCTCTACGCAGGCAACGTAACTGCATGGATGAGATGGCATTCTTAGCGGGGATGAGGTGGCGCACCCTGAGTTCCCCGGCTCCACGGGAGAGGACAGCTACACAAGGAAAATGAAGCAGGGGCAGGTGAATTGTCACATGGATTCTGTCACACCTGGAGGGGGCAGCAGTGCACACCCTGAGGCCCGAGTGTCTACCTGAGAAGGAGCGCAGGGAAAGCCAGCAGCACAGGGCTCCTCCCAAACCGAGGTCTTTGCTTGTCCTCTGCCAGGCACGCCTCCTGTTCCTTCCTCTCCTCCCCTACCTGCACCTGCCCCGGCATCCAGACCTGTGGTGCACGGACACCGCAGGAACCAGGTCTTGCTGGAAAGAGGAAAGCAGTGGTGGCAGATATTGAGTCCCAAGCACGTCACTTATATTCTCTGGTGTATCAGGCACCCTCCTCATTACTGTTCCTTCCCCACTTGAAGGTGGGAGACAAGGCTCAGAGAGGGTGGCAGACTCATGCGAGGTCACACAGCTAGTGAGGTCAAAGGCAGGGCTCCAGACCAGATCTTCTGGGCGCCAGAGCCACGCTGCAAGCCCCCATCCAGGCAGGCTCCTAAGTCTTCACTGGTGTCGCAAGGGTTGAAAAGCTCTGGAATGAACTAGAGCAAAACCCTTTGTTTTCTTGGGGAGTTTTCTAGATGTCTCGTAAGACAGCTTCTCAACTTTGAGCACGTTTTACTCACTTTGGAGGAAATCATCTAATCTCTTGTTAAACACACCTTCTGCCTTTTCTCTGCTGTGTATCAAATATGCTTGACTTTCTCTTGGTGGTTGAAGGGACATTTACTTGGGGGAGGGGAGAGTGACAGCATCACTCCAGCTGTGTCTGTGACACTCTGTGGGAAGGCAGGAGGTTTCAGGGAAAAAGAGTCGCTGCTGGGAACAGGTGTTCAGGCCAACGAATCCCAAAGAGGCTGGCGTTGCTGCCTGGATAGTGGACGGAAACAGATGGATGGAGGCCAGGTCGTCAGCAGGGATTAAGACTCATTAGATCAAAGCAAAGGATGAGGGGGGACACTAGAGCCGGAGTCAGCATCTGGAACCTCTCCCAGCAGGGGTCGGGGGTACTGGCGTGTGGGGACAGCTGTGCCCTTTTATCTGAGAAGATTCGAGGTATCCTGCAGCAGGCCCGCCCTCCGGGACGGAGCCTGGAGACTCAGGGTGAAAGGCTGGGTCCCAGCAGCCAGGTGGGTGGCTGGAATTTGCTTGTCTCTCCTCATCTGTCCACGCTGGGTGGTGGGGCTTCTCCTGGGGACAGGCATCTCTTTGTGAGGTGATGCTGTGCAGGGCCAGACTGGTGACACACCAAGGCTCTACCACTTACCGGGCAGGGTGACCTCAGGCAAGTCACCAAACCTGTGCTGCCTCGGTTTCCTCACCTGCGAAATGGGAAGACTGAGAATAGGACCCGTCTTCCAGCTTGGTTGTGGGGCTGCATTCACAAGTAGGACGAGGGTGAGGCAGGTAGGGAGTGCTGTCCAAGCACGAGTTGCTGGTATTAGTGGACAGGGCTCCACAATTCCAGGCCCTTGGCTGGGGTCCTAGTAGTTGATCATTTAGCCCTTGCAGGATCTAATTTCCCATCCATAACCTGGAGATGGGGGAACAGGCCGCTTCTGCCCAAAGCCAGGCCCTGGGAGAGCACGGTGTCCGTTTCTCCACCGCCCCCTCCCGCCTTCTCCCTGGCACCTGCCCTGCCAGCTCCGCGCGTCCATGGATGACGCGCCTGCATACTTGGAGTGGTGGGAGGACGGACGTTCCCATCTCCTAGACCGGAGAAGGCCTCTGCAGTCAGCGGATGTGGATGAGGCCAGGCCTCAGGCAGGGCGGGTGGGGGAGGGGTGGAGGTAAATCAGCATCCGGAACCAGGGAGACTTCACCAGGTAGCGCTGTGCTCAGACCCCAGGGAGGTATAAAGGGGCTGTCCGCTGCCATGCGTGATTGTTCTGTGCGCATCCTTCATAAACATCTCCCAGAGCTGCTGTCCCCTCACTTGTCCCTCACTCACGCGTGTGTCCCTGAAACACTGCAGCCTGAGAGAAGCCGCGCAGCCGAGCCCATGAGGACTGAGCTCTCCTCACGGGCCAGGCACTGGACCAGATGTGAAGGTGAGAAAAACTGCCAGTGTGAAGCTGACAGGGTTAGCGAGCAACGGGCAAGCCTGCTGGCACAGACGGGCCGGCGGAAGCTCTGTGTGTTCCAGCTGTGACTAGGTGGCTGCGCTCAAGGGCACCTCTTCTGGGTGGAGGATGCAGAGGCCGAAGCAAGCTGGGGGCTGAGGCGCCAACACCCTGCGGGGCCCCCAGTGCACCAAACGCAATATTGGGCCCATGGCAGACGTTTAATAAAGTTGGTTGATTGCTGGCACCAGAAACCTGTGGGTCCAGCCTGCTGCTCCCATAGGACTCCCCCCTCTAGCTGTCCCAGCTCCGAGACTCACCAGCTGACTGTGGATCTCTGACCATTTCCACAGTTTAAATCATCAAAGTGCCAGGTGCTGCCTGCTGGGGCCCCACTGGTCCAAGGGGGAGCAACTGCGGTCAGGAGTGTGCCCACACCCCGCAACCAGGCTGCCCGAGCAAGGAGGCAACCGCAGTCTGTTCCACCCCACTGCACGCAAACCTCACGTGCTGAGGTAGTTCTACTTTCCAGAGTGAGCTTCACTCCACGACGACGTCAGTAGGTTGGGCTGATCACCCTCACTTTACAGGCCAGCAACCTGAGACCAACGGCCCAGAGCAGGCTCCAGGCGGGGTCCCAGAGGGGATCCCAGAGTAGCAGCTCTAGAGGCAATTCTTGGTCAAATTCAGCCACTTTCTAGCTGTGCAGCCCTGGTTCCCCAGCGGTACGATGGAAATAGTAATGTACCTGTCAGTGAGTGGTTGGAAGGATTTAAAAAAATAAATCATCTGGAGAGAAGAGCCACCCGGCCTGCGCCAGCACTGGGTGAACCCTGGCGATCGCTGTAAACGCGGGGTGGTTCCACATTCCCCAGCCACTGCCCTCCTGCTCCCGGCCGCTGGGAAGCAGGCTCCTCCCGCGGTCACAGGAAGGATTCTCAGCCTCAAGCCCTGCTGAAGGCCCTGTTTTGCACGGACTAGGTATCTTTGCCAGGATTCTGCAAGGATTCCAGCGGGCGCAAGGGAACAGTTTGGGGCCACAAAAGAACACGGTCAGGATCTGAGGAGGTGCCCTAACCCATGCTCAAGGGTTCAGCCCAGCAACCCCGAACCTGCAGAGGGGCGCGGGGACCCCCTGCAGCCTGGCCCATCCCAGCCGGCCAGGGAGCTTTCCGGTCTTCGTCAGCCGGACAAAGGCTTCTCCCGCTCCCTGCACCCGGGAACTGGGTCGCGGCGCGCTGAGTCGGAGGGAAGAAAGATGAGCGGTTGTTGGCGGAGAGCTAAACAAACTCCCATTTCCGCCTTCTGGCTCCGGGTTCGAGGATGACGGAGCGAGCCGGAACAGAAAACAACTCCCGCTCCGCCCCGCACTCCTTTGTCCAGGAAAGGTGCCGCGCGGGGTTCGGGCTGCGCGCGCTCCTCTCCTCTGGGTCACCGAGGCCGGCCAGAAGGTATGGCTGTGGGCCGGGGCGCGTCGCTCCGCCAGGTGGTGGGGGCGAAGCCCGGGTGCCTAGCGCACCCTTTCCGGGGAGCCATCAAAGGCCCCAAGGCCTCGTCCGCCACAACACCAGCCGCCTCATGGCACCGCAGAGCTTCTGGAAAAGTCTGGGCCCCTGCGTCCCAGCCTCCCTAAGCTGGAAATGCCCTCTCTGTGGGGCCTGCCCAACCTTTGAGCAGGTTCAGGAGGGCGAGAAAGGTCAGATCTGGTGGGACAGCGGTGCCGGCGCCACGCAGGACCCACTGGGCACCCCCAAGTGTCCACCCCGCCTCTCGCCCTCTTCCCGGCCTTCCTTACTCCGGCGTTAACCGTGGAGACCCGGGCTTGGGTGGAATCAGACTAGTATGGGATTTATTCGAGAACATTCTAGGGAGAAGGCATGTCCTCCTCTGGAGTTGGCCTGAGAATTTAGAGCAAGAGTGGAGACGGGGATGCGAGGGTGCCAAAGAACGTGCGTCTGCAAAGAACTAGGGTGTGCATCTTGGTGGCGGCTTGGGGAACCTAGCGCTCTTTCTTAGGATCCTGGGACAGCCCCAGGAATCCGAGCCGGGCCACACCGAGCGTTGCCAGCTAGGTGCCCACTCCCGGGTCCTCTTCACTGGGACGCCAGGGCGCGCACCCCTTCTCCCAATCCCGGGAAGTGCCCCGTGGGTAGAAGCCCCCCGGGTGAGGGCCAACTTGAGGGGAGAGACGCTTGAGGCTCCCTACCCACTGCAGCCCGGGTTGCCGGCGGGGCTGGAGGCTGGCGCGGCGAGGGCGTCCCAGCGCGCCCCCTGCCGATCGCACGCGGTGGGGGCAACGCCGCCTGCCCTGGGGAGGCCCGGTCTGGCTGCAAAGAGGAGGGAAACGTGTGTTGGTTACCAAAGACCATCGTGGCTTAGAAACAAAATCTCTCGAACTAAACAAATACAAAAAACAGCCAAGTGAGAACAAAGCACGGTCAGTGTTTCCCTCTAAGTGACGTTTAGCCAAAGGAGAGAGAGAACTGCCCAGTCGGCCACCCCCAGCAGGAGGGACAGGAATCCTCTTCTGCTCACCCACCCAGACCCAGTGCGTCTTCCGTAAGTCAGGTTTCCACTGAGTCTACTGCTCAGACAAAACTTAAGGATTCTGGGCATTTGTATCACCTAAATCTTCAATAACTGAGAAAGCAGAAAGTGAGTTTGAAAGGCCATCTTGGCTCCAAACATCAGCCCCACAGACCAGAGGAATGGCCTGCTCCCTGAAAAAGACCCCACTGCCTGTGCCAACCAACTGGAAGCAATAATTTGGTTAGGACGTGTCTACTTCGGAATGCAGCCCCAAAGTCATCAGCATCTCAATCCTTACACTCTAGGCACCAAACCAGAATCGCCACCACCCCGAGTTTTGCAAACCGTGTTTGCTGCATTTCCCCAACTTTCCCTCTGACGATCCCTCTCCCCTAGACCACCCCTCTGCACCCACACCCCTACCCTCACAGCCCCTTCCTAGGAAATAACTTAGACACTCAGAATCCTTGAGAGATCGGGGCGTCCTCCCTCGTCCTAAGAACCCTGAAAGCCCACATTGCCTCTGCCTGGTCCCTCGGAGGATGGTGCACATCCCGCCGCTGCAGCGCTCCTGCGTGGAGCCCTGACTCTCAGGTCGTGAGCCTGAGTTCAACTGCTCAGGCGTCCTCGCGGCCGTTTCAAACCTCTGGTCGCAGATTCATTTATTTATGTTTTTTAATATAGTAAATGGGAAGCTAAATGAATTGCAATTTGTAATTTCTATGGTTAATTTGAAATCTCGCTCTTGTTGGATAATCCTGTTAGTTGGTGGCAAAACAAGGAGAAACTCATGTTACAGCAGCAATAATTCTAATAGGCATTTTATGTTAAATTACGGCCACCGGCCAGAACAAAAGGCGCGGCCGGACTCCCAGGCGGAACAGCCTGGGCCGGTCCGCGCGGCTCGCGGGAGACCAGAGAGAAGCGATCCGAGTGCGGGGCCTCGCGCGCCCGCGCGCTCCAGCCACACCCACCCACCCCGACTTCAAAATTAAGAAGCCCCACTCGGCACCCCGATTATGGTTGTGGATGTCCTGAGTGCCCCCAATCCGCGCTCTGCCGTCTCCGAGCCTCCCCTGCCTGGCCCGGGGCGTGAGGCGTCTGGGGGGCGGAGGACCGAGGGCCAGGCGCACGCCAAGGCGCTTCTCCCTTCCCCCGTCTCCTCTCTGTTTTCATTTCTTTCCTTCCTCTCAGAATCTCGGTCTGCTGTTCGCTCCGGCCCCCTCCAGGAAGGGAATTGGGAGCGCGGAGATTAGGGGCGACATCCCTCCTTCCACCTCCCGAGCACCCCAGCCCCGGGCTCGCCAAGAAGCGCTCGCCCAGTTTGTTACGGAGCCGCCAGAGACTGAAGCTAAGGGCACGGGAGCCGGGACGTCCCTGCATCCCGGGGGCGACCCTGCGGGCCCCAGCTCCCTCGGCGATCGGCGCGGGCGGGATGGGGTCCCCGCGAGCAGAACTCGTGTGGGTGGGGGCGCTGGAGAGCGCGGATCGGCTTGTTCGCGCGTTGTCTCTCGTGCCGTGTTTCTTGTCCCTGGTGCCTGCTCGGTGCCATCCCAGTGCATTTGATTGAAAAGCGGCTGCGAAAAGGTGTCGAACAGGGAACGCGGCTTGCAAGGCGGGAGGGGCGGGTGTGGGGACGGAGAGGCCCTGGAGGGCGGCGGCCGGTCACCGCCGCGCGGCGCTGCTCGGGGACTGCTATTTTGAAATCGGGCTGCTGTCCCCTCCAGGGCGCAGGATGCAAGGGTCAAGTGTCACTTCCTCTGGCAGTCAATCTCCAATATTCCTTGTAATGTTTCTAAATGGACGAATTCATTACGAGAGGACATGTGAATGGGGCGAGGCCGCCAGCGCGCTCGGTCAGTAGCGTCCACTAATGGTTCATTTCGCACCGCGGAGCGCGGCCCCGTGGAACCGAGCGAAGGAGCTAATCAATACTGTTTACTTCCTCGCCGCCACGGGCGTAAAGGTCACTTAGGGAAGGCGGGAAAGTGCAGACACCCGGACAAGTCCTAATGGTCTCTCTTCTCCCCTCCGACACGTTTCCCCTCCGACCTCCTCCGCCCTCAGGCCGCCTTTCAAACGCAGTCCGCGGTGCCGCCGCGCGAGGAAGGACCGGGTCCCCACCGCGGGCGCCGCGCCCCGCCTCCCTGCGCGCACAGCCAAACCTCCTCGCGTTTCAGTGTGGGGAAGAGGGGTGGCTTTTTTAAATACAGGGGCTCTTCTTGCTCAGGGGAAGGCAGCAGGGGTGGAAAGTAGCAGGTGAGCGCGCTTGTCTACTCTCCCTGCTGTTGTTAAGAGAACGCATTGAGTAAAAGGGGAAGTAACCCCTTCCTTCCTGCTGGGCCACCCCTTTCACGCCCCAACCCCACCAGGACAGGAGTGAGCCAGGAGTGGGGCACAGAGGACTTGCTGAGTCCCCAGTATAGCAACCTGCAGATCCCGGGGAGCAGATCCAAAACGATCCAGGAAAGGCAATGCCAGAGGGGCAGCTGCCTTTCAGCTGTGTGACAGGGAGGGCTTCCACAGGGCTGTCCTAGACCACAGAGAAAGGGAAGCTTCTCCTGGTAAAATTAAAATGGTGTTGGCTACAGAGTATGTGGTTGAACGAACTGCCTGGTGATCTGCTAAACCCCTGAGTTTGGTGAGAAGAAATGACTTGCCCCCTAGGGGCCTCTCCATCCCTACCCACCTTGGGGACTAGAAAGCTGTGACTCTTTCCTTTCCGGGGAGAGGGGGGGCCCAGGAAGGGGGAGGGGGCCTCATGGACTCAAGCTGCGTATCCAACCCACTAAAACCTATGTAGCTCTAGTTATACATGGCCGCCTTCCCTACATGCGTCTCATGCAGGAGACATGTGGATGCCATAAAGGGCAGGCTTCAGACAAACCCTGCTTGGCTGAAAAGAGATGTAAGCAGTTCAGGGCACTCTGGGAGGTGCAGCGGGCATTACTCATGGAAGTTAACACCAGGTTTAGGGGAAGAAAGGGTCCTTGGTGTGCGTCCCGTAAGAAACAGAAGTGGGTTCCCCATGGTTCTCTTGTGCTGTCGCTGTCAGAGACCCAGACATAGGTAGGTGGCATCTTTGCTTCCTTTAGACGTTGGAGGATGAAGCAGAGAGGTTGTAAATGGCATACTAGTTAAGATAGGTAACTAGTGGTTGCTGTGGCGGTTATGCATTTCTCTCCTCCCCAGGTGTTAGGCGCGCCCATTCCCCCAGAGGCTAGAAGGTCAGGTGTGAGGGTGTGGGGGCACCAGTTCCTTATAACGCAGTCCACTTTGGTTCACGGTCAGCCGGTGCCTTTTCCATCACATGCAAGCATTAGTTTGAGCCGGGTGTTTTAAACTGTTTGCAATTTGATTTGCCTGGAAACACCCCTCCCCAGAGGAAGTAGTTTTCTCTGGTTCCATTCCCAATGGTGTGCGGGTCCTGTGTGAGGTTATTTCCAAACCTGTTCGTATTCTCTGCATTTGGTTGCTCACAGTGAACAAAAGCACTTTGCTTAATTTAAGAAAGTGGCAAGTATAAATAGGTATATGAAAAATAATGCAACAAAGATAAAATATTTGGCAAAGTCAACCTTGAAATTCTTTACAAAATTCCAAATTTCTGCATTCCATCTTCAATTATAATATTAAAAAGGACAACAATTAAGGTGACTTTGGTGCCAATATTTTCTGTAAAACAAGCCCCTTTACAATTTCCCACAAAAATACATTCTTTTACTTAAACCTGCCTATAATCAAGCTACTCAAATAATAATATGAATGCTGTGTCCTCACCGTCCTGCCTCCTGTCCCAAAGCACTGTGAGGGCAAGCACTTGCATTTTGTTTATACATATTAAAATTTCTTTTAAGAATGGAGTCTCCAAACACATTGTGTCAGGACAGGAAGCCAGTGTGGTTTCAGGGGAAGCTTCTAATAACAACCCCATTTATGCAAGCACATTAGAGCAGAAAGAATCATTTCTGTTAGTTAACATTTTTGAGCCAGAAAATTAAAAACAAATATTTAACTTCCCAATTTGGAATTCGGGCTGGCATTTGACTGCGAAACTTTTACAGTGCATACTCAATGAGTTAAACAAAGTCTTTACAAGCCAGATAAAACTGCCTTCATGGGGTTCAAAAATAAGTTTGAAAAAACTGAAGGATAAATAAAATGTGTGGGGATGCCCAGGGAGAGAGACGATGTGTGTGAACTTGGCCAAGAGATAGCTTTTGGATCTGGCTCAATTCAGGGGGTTTAGGACATCCAATAAAGCCATATTTAGAGAAGACAAATCTGAAATAAATACACATACTCACAAACATGAACAGATTTCACTAAACCTACTTTACAGCAGGCGACTGGAAATGCGTTTGCCTTTCTCCAACTCTCATCACTAGAGTGGTGGGTTTCCAAAGCTTCCCATTTCTCCCTTTCTAACTGGGGTCCCTTCCCCTAAGCAGGCCGGGGCGGGGAGTGGGAATGGGAATCGCAAGGCTCACTGGGCCCCCTGAGCTTCAACGCTCAATGCTCGATACTCACACTTCGAGTCTGCAAAAGAAGGAGTTTCCTAAGGCAGGGGCCGCCCTGAAGTGTCAACCCCACAGACCTAACACGCTGCCCCTCCGGGCCCAGCACACACCTGGCTGGCCTTCCCTAAAATCTGGCTTAGCTGACCTCCCCGGATCTGGGGCTGAATTCTTGCCCAGTTTCTCCTAGTATTTTCCCTGCGCTCTGCAAGCACTTCGTGTCCCCAGGCACCCTCTCGACAGAACAAAACCCGGAGGAGCTCGGGCTCAGGCTCAGGCTGACCCCCACCACTCAGGCGGGCAGTGCCCCTCGAGGGCCTCTGCACCGAGGTTGGCTTCTCCACCTAGGACCCCGGACCCTCAGTAACCAGGATCGCCCAGGAGAAGCCCACACTCCCCCACCACGGTGTAGCCGGCAGCCCAGCTAGACCGGGACCCTGGGTCACTGGAGCTTGGGTCCAAGGGCGAGGACTGCGGGCTGGGGACTGCTAGTCCCAAGGCCAACAGAGGCACAAATACAGGGCCCCCCTGCCTCCACGGTAGTTACTTGCGGTGTCTGTCTGTGGGCGGGAGGTGGGGGCAGGGGGTGCAAACTAAATGGCCTGAGTCTGGGCTCCTCCACCATGCCCAGATTTACTACAAAAAACACGACTCCTTCCCGCCCCCCCCCCCCGCCTAGTCGTGCACCTGGGGCAGAGTTGCTGCTGGTTTTGTTTCTGTTCAGGGGGTTTCAGCGCACACACCCTCACCTGGGAGGATTCTTCAGCTTTACTTTCAGTTTCTAGGTAAACAAACAACGCTGCTTGCAGGAATACAGACAGCATCCCCCTAGTACGCACATCTGCGCCGACAAGCTCAGTGAGGTCAGCAGAGGGGTGTGCATCCCAACGCAAATAGAGGTATGAGAGTGGGGGCACATGCTGATGCTTTCTACCCATCTGGTCAGCTCACAGCTGCTACGGACCGCTGCTTCCCCTCGGCTGGCTCTTCCGTGGTCTTCTGTGGGAGCAGTTGTTCAACATGCCCCAGTCTGGGGACCCCCCAAGGCACATCAGGCTCCAAGTTCCAGCAAAATGAGGCAGAGGAGAAGGGTGAGTGCAGAAGGGGAGCAGCCAGGTGTTCTGGGCCCACTTCCTTCTGCCACAGAGCATCTGGACTCAGGTAATGATGCTGACATCCGAGAAAATGGAAACCTCACCATAGATGTGGGCTCAAGTAGAGGAAACCTCTTCAGAGATTTTATAACCTAAAGACAGTGAGAGGAGGAGGCAAACAGGGTCGGGCTCTCTAGACCTTTAGAACTGTCCGCCATCTAATGGAAATAAATCACTATAAAAGTATGTGTACCAGGTAAGCAGAACAGAGTTTAGACCAAGGGGTCGTGGGTCTTGTCCACGAAGGGAAAATCGCAGGACCTCGAGCTCTACAGCCTCAGCAGTGAGCTGGATTTTGATCGGTTTTAAAAGAGGCGCTGGTGCATGAAGTCGCAGACCAAGCCATTAAAACAAGGGGTCAGTGAGATGTGGCCCTGCAAAAGTCCATGAGTGCTCATACACACACATCTGCATTAAATATGGAAAAGAGGAAGACATTTTAAAAATGAACAAAACCTTGACTCTCCTTTTGCAAGATTAATCAAAATGGAATCACGGACATCTTGAGTTTACCTAAATGCATCACAGAGAACGCTATGGAAACACACCGGCAGGACCCCTGCCGCTCAGTGCGGGAAGCCCGGAAGCCCACAGAGGGCAGGTAGCAAGGTAGGCAGGGCCAGCGCTCAGACCGAGCAGACTTCTCTGTCCGTTTCTGCACCAGGAGGCGCAGGACCTGCCTTTGTGAGTGGGCAGAAGCCCTGGGAAACACATCTGCCTTGACCCTCCCAGAGCTCTGACCCTGCACGTTCTTTGGGGAACTCTATCTCTGTCCATGGAAATTCACATTCCAAATCCATGCCCTACCACCTATTTCATGCAGAGTCTGAAATGGAAGCAGAAATCCCAGAGCTGCCCTCTCTCCCAGCCCTCCTCCAAAGGGGAAACTTTGATCAAGAGTAACTTTCCTTTCCTTTGGCCCTGAGCTTCCTCAAATGCACATTTCCCTCTCAGCCACAACCTCTAAAATCTTTGGAGTTGATTCTCTCCCCTACCCACCTCTGCTTTCTAACTGCAATTCATCCTGGAAAGGGCCTTCAGAAATGCCACAGACAGTCAGATGCAGTGACTTCCCGGTGGTCCATGAACTAGCCTTGGCTGCCCAGGAATCTGCAGCCCTCTGCCCCCAAAGTTTATTGCTGAACGATTTTTGCAAACTTAAACAATGGCAAATGCTCCCTCCCTTGCCCCCAAAGAGACTGTTAATTTATGACACACACAGGAGCCTGGTTAACACATGAAGACTAAATTTTGCTTGTGGCAAAATGCAATACAGATACATATTTTTCAATAGTATCTAAAAAGTTTTCCCCATCAAACTCTTTGCTCCCATGACTTAATGATCTACAGTCCCTGTTCATAAGTTTTTAAACAATGACTTTGGGCATCAGTCATCTCCCTGGTCGCCTGTGGGGAAGGCGCGGTTTGGCAGACACCTCTGTAGCAGCACGCGGGGTGTCCTTCCATCAAAGGGACGCCAGGGGGCAAGACGCGTTAACAAAGGACTGGTGATGGCACTGCCTTTATCCGCCCGTGCGTGTCACACTTAACAGGGCGAGATGTCATTTTGCAAGGTTATACGTTTCCAATTCCACACAGAGCATTATCCTCATCGTCTACCTCTTGGGCACAAACAAACAGCCTCTTTAAATAAAACCAGGGGAGGGAGACGTATACCTTTGTACAATTAGAAATTGCACAAGAATGCCAAAGCGCGCTGAGCCTTGCTGTTAATCCGACTTACCTTACTGATACTCTGGCCTAATCCTATTTCCTCCTCGCATTAGAATGACTCTGCAAGGCCCGCTTTGTTCTTCCGGAGAATGGCTTACCTGGCCAGTGGGCCCGGGGGGCAGAGGCACGCGGCCACCTGCGGTGGGGGAGCCGCACGGGGCGGCCGGCCTGGCCCAGCAAGCTGGAGGTCCGCGAGCCGAGCCTGGTCGGCGAGACAGAAAGCAAACGGAATCACTCAAGGGAAACTTCGCTGGAGACAAAACACATTCAATTTCCTGACTCCTCTGCTTTCGCTCCCGGATTATTTGCTTTTGCAGAGGCACATTAAACAAATTAAACACTAAAAATGGAAGATCCTTTGCTCCCTGGCTTAGAAAATAGTTTCTTTCTTTTTTTAAGGGTATGGGAATAATAATAATAAAAGCTAAAGAAAGTAACACTCTAGCTCTTTAAAAATAAACTCCTGTTGTCACCTACAGTCCCCTGGCAAGTTCTCCCCCGCAGGGCAGGGCAGACAATGGGAGCTTGCGCTAAGGCCCGCCGCTTGGCCGAGAGCCCCAGGGGCCTCCGCAGCGCTTATCTGGGCATCTTTTCGCACCTTCACCTTGCAGACGACACCCTTGGTGATCCTGACTCTGTCAGCCTGGCTCATCCGCCGCCCACATGCGTCCCGAGAAAGGGGCTCAGTCTGAATGGGTGTGCAGGGGGTCGCCAAGGAGTACCTCATCAGGAGCCAGATACTGTTATCTCCGTTCTAGGGTTGTGTTTCTTCTGCGCACTCTTCCCTCCCCTTCCCACCCCCACTCCCAGTATCATTTCTCTTTGAAATGTCATGAACTTGGCGCTTTCAGACCAAACCGCTGGGCTCAGGCCCCAGACAATGGGCTTGTCAGAGGGCCAGCGCGGAGCTTTTTCTGCGTGTTCACCGAGCGTTAAGCCTTTATCCCACAAAACGGCTGTCTGACCGGGTCAGACAAAAGCCAACTTCCATCTTCCGCCTCCGAGGGATCTGGGCCAAGCTGGGTATACAGTACTGCGCTGCCCCCACCACCACGGCAAGGCTGGGGTGGGGGTTGGTGCACAGTCTCAGCCTCCCCTCCCCCTGCACCCTGTGCCACCGACCTCTCCCTGGCTCCCGGTGGGCAAAGGCCAGCCTGGGTCAGAACTACTAACCCCTTGTCTCCAGGGGCACTGAATTTTCCCGCCCCCTCCACGAGGCTCTGGGGGTGGCCTCTTTCGGCTCCAGGGTCTTCAACCCAGGCCATGCCTTCCGTCCTTTCGCGTAATTGGAAATGGCTCGAGCCGAGCTCTCTGCGACCATTGCCCCTCCGGCTGACTCATCCCAGAGCCAACGGGCAGCTCTGCAGACCCTCCCTCCTCCATCCCCCAGAGCTGATCCCTGCAGTCCTGTGCCGGGCCTCTGGGGGCCTGTGCGTTGCGCAGGGTGCATTTGCAAGTGTGTGCCTGTGTATTTGCAAATGTGCATGTATGAATGTGCATGCAAGGGGCAGGTGGCGAGCCCGTTGCAAGGCTGACTTTGTACCCCGGCTCTCACAGGAAAAAAGCCATTATGGTTCCAGAAAGACCAGTCTGAACTCTGGTGCGCCCTAGGCACCTGCGGTGAGTGTCTGGGACATTTCTCCCCAACAGTCCCTGCCCCTGCTGGCGGGTCTTCTGCGGGTCTGGGGGTGGGGCCGGCGGCAGGGTGGGGGCCTGACACCCTCCTCCAGCCCAGGGACACCTCGCAGTACTAGAGGGACCTGAGCTCTCAGCTACTGAGAGTTGCTGGGGTCCTGGTTCATGGTCAAAAGTGGAGGGGAGTGTACGGGACCAGACAGGGACAGGGCTGGGGCAAGGGGCACGCCCTGGGAGCATGCAGCCCACAAGGCCGGAGCCTCGGACTCCAGCGCTGGTGAGTGGGCGGCAACGCAGGCGGACGGCCCGGCGGGCGGTGGGCTGGAGACTAAGGGCCGGCTTCGGTGGACAATGTACTAAAGAGTAAGGAGAAAAGGAATGGTCTTCCTCCCTCCTCCACCTTGGAACTGAGGTTCCCCCACGGGCAGGGGCGGGATGGAGGGAGGAAGAGGCCGTGAGCTAAGACGACCCGCCCCCACCTGGCAGATTCGATTCGCTTCCAAAAGCCGGGTCTGTAGCACCAAGTCTGGGCAGGCGAGCTGGGCGCTCAGGAGGCCGGATCAGAGGGGCGGCGCCGGGACGCGGCTCGCGGGCGTGGGAGGCGCGTTTTCCCTCCGAGAAGGGGCTCAGGCCAGAGCTGGAGGCTGGGCGGGAGGATGGGCCACCGAACTTGATGGGGGTGGGGAGAGGTGGCTGTGAAGTAGCCGGGAAAGAGGAGGAAGAGGGGGAGGCAGGGATGCGCTCACTGCAGAGACGCTTGGCTGGCACTAACTACCTTGTGACCTTGAGTGTGACCTTGAGCAAGTCCTCTCACCTCTTTAGGCCTCAGTGGCTTCCCCTACTGAGCTTTTCACTTAGTAGAAAAGCTGAGTGAGTGGGTGGCCGCTTCTCAGGTCACTTCTGGCTAGAACTTTTTTTTTTCCTGTGCAAAGTCAACCCACCTTTTCCTGGTGCAAATTCACTTTGTTTCAACTCCATTGTCCACTGGAGTCCCGGGAGGTTCCCAGGGACCTTAGATCCCTATGTGGGGGATGGATAACATAGAAAATGACCTGGGTTGGGGGAGGAAGGAGGAGCTTATATAAAAAGTGACCAAATGAAGCTAAATTAAAACAAAAGTATTTTTCTAAGTGAAACAGATCAGGGACAGTCGGACAGAGGCAGGCAGGAGAGGACGTGGGGAGGCCAGTGCGGGCTCCCTGTGCAGCCCCGATGTTGGGGGGCCTCATGGCTAAGCTGCTGCTGCTGCCCCACCCGCAGAGGACAAGGCCCTCCCTCCATCTGGCTGGGTGAGGAGTCAGCTACGTGCTGGGAGGGATGCTGTTCTAAAACCTCCCAGGCGGGGCCTTTGGAGTGTCCCCAGGAGGCTGAAAGTGCTGCTGCCCAGGCCGGGGGCAGGTGGGCGGTGGGCGTCATGTGGGTGCTGGCCAGTCTAGGAATGGCAGACAGCCACCAAATTATTCTGAGCCTCTTTGTGCCCCAGACACCCGTTAGGACTGGGGAGGCCAAGATGACAAAGCACATCTGAGGGGCTCATAACCTCCCTGCTTCCCAGGAAGGAACCCCCAGGTATGGGCTGTGACCTCAGCCCGCTTCTATCCTGACGGCCTCCCCGGGCTGTGTCCTATCTGTTGAGTGGAGTCTAGACTAGCTCACCTCTAAGGGCCCCCAGCCGCAGCACTGTCCTCCTGCACAGCCTCTTCACGAGCTTTGGGGTTGCTGGCGGTGGACTGGACGGCGCCCCACCGCTTCCCTGAGCCCTCCCTCCTGGCACAGCCCACGTCCAGTTGTCACTTTACCATCTCCAGCAGCTTCCGGGGCCTGCCTTAAAAAGCACCACAAGCAGTGGCTTAAGACCACAGAAATTTTTTTCATAATTCTTGAGGCTGGAAGTCTGAGATCATATCTGGGCAGGCCTTCCTCGACTCTTCAGCTCCTGGTGGTGGCTGTCGGCCCCCAGCATCCCTTGGTTTGCGGACGCAGCATCCCAAGACCTACCTCTGTCCTCGCACGGCCTCCTTCTCCCTGTGAGTGTCTAGGAATCGTTCCCCCTCAGTGCGTGTCTGTGCCTCGGCTCCCCTCAGGCCTGAGGGCGGGCTCTGGTGGCCCTGATGGACGACCATGAATCCCAGAAGGCCGTGAGGTTGCCAGGGGACAGCAGCAGCAGAGCAGCAACATGGCAGGGGGTCCTGGCAGGTCCCCTTCCTGCTCCTGTGGGGCTCCTCCTTGGCTCCCTTTCCTGCCCCCTCCCCCACAGGTCCTGGTGCACCCTGATGCTCCCAGAGCCTGCACCCCTGTTGATGTCACCCCATCCCCTTGTCCAGGTGGCTCTGAGACTAAGCAAGACAGCTCAGTCTTTCAGTTCCCACGTGTGACAAAACAGCTCATCCCAAGGAGACCCAGGGCTCTGTGATCCCCTCGAAAGTGAGAGGTTCCAGGAAACTCAGAAACTGTGCCCTTGGCAGCTGCTCCACTGAGTCCATGGCTGTGAGCGGGTCAGCGCACAGCCAGGACCTCTGGCCAGCAGAGGAGCAGGCGTGGGTTTGCAAACTTGACTCCATGCCTCTTGCCACATCTGTGATGTTTGGCCACTTGGCCCCCATGAATCTGCTTACTCTGTGAAATGGGAAAACCATCCTCTGTCCCAAGCACCCAGCAGGCTGCAGACCAAACAAGACACCGGATGTGTGGTTCCGTGAACACAGCTCAGTGCCTCTGGGTTCCCATAGCACCTGGCTGCACGTGGAACTCCCTGAGGAGCATTTTAAAGCTCTTTGGGTGATTCTAAACTAGCGTCAAGGTGGAGACCCTCTGGCTCATCTTTGCAGCCTCTGCCACCGGAAGCCTGCCCCTGCTGGTTGGTTCCTGCTGGGGGCGCCAGCCTCCCTCGAAGCTCTGGGGACGGGGCCTCTCCTGGCAGGGTCAGGCTCCCGGGGACCTGGAGGGAGACAGCCGCCGCAAGTCCTTGTTGGGTCTTTATCTTTATTTTTTAATTGTCCAAATGTCCTGAGCACAGAGGTTCCTTTCAACCCAAAGACTCTGGGAATGTGTGTTCTAAACTGGAGCTACCCTCCCTGAGAAGGTCCCCCTCTTGACCCTGTTCCCAGCCTCCTCCCCATCTCGGCTGGGAAGGGCCCCTCCTCTCGGCTCCCATAGTGCCCGGGACCAAGGTCTGTCAGTGTGCACCCCGTGGTACTGTGCCATTGTCCTGATGTCGTCCTTGTTCCTGTAGCCCCGGGCTGAGGGGCCCTTCATAGGCCTGCATGCAGTGGGCGCCTAACTGATGCAAGTGCATATCTCCGCCATCTCTCCCTCCATGAGGACAGAAGGGTACTCTGCTGATTTAAGCCTGGAAGTTGTGTCCCAAGAAAGTGTGACTTAGGTAGCATTGATTCAAACCTTCTCTTTTCCACCCTAAATTCTGTACACAGGGAAGAGAAAGGAGGTCTTGTCGCATCAGGAGGGATGTGGGTTAAGACCTGGACGAGCGACCCCCAACCCAGAACATTCAGGGCTCCAGCCAGTGTGTGCTGGAGTTCGTATCCTGCCTGGGAGGGGCGGCGTTCTGGAAGGGAAGCAGGTAGGCCAGATGGCTGTGATGTCTCTGCGGGCAGCACCCCTGCACCCCGGGTAAGTGACCCGTGGCTCAGGGGCTCGAGCTAGCCTGTGAGCCAGCCCCAGACCACAGGCTGCTGCCTCAGGCCGTGGAAGTGTTCTGATCACAGATGGGGCACCTCTGCCTCCCAGAGAGTCTGCTGCTCTCTCCAGCCTCGGGAGGGAACAGACGCTCTTCCCTTCCCTGCTGGCACCTGCATGCTCACGCGTCCCCTGACCTTGAGCACCAGCTCAACTGTGGAAACGGTGATGCTTGTACGTGCACAGCATAACTGCTGAGTGAGTGCTTGTCCGAAGCAATGAGGCAGCAGGAGCTGAGGGCCAGGCGCTGTCCTACACACGTCCCGTGTGTCAGCTCACTTCGTCCTCAGGGCAGGTCTGTGAGGGTGGCACTTGCATGGCTCCCCACTTTGTAGAGCAGGAAGCTGTGGGGGAGGCTAGGCAGATCAGGCGGCGTCGGGGGGGCATGGGCTCTGCTGTCGAGGTGAGGGGCCATCGCAGGCCACTGCCAAGGCGGGCCACTCAGCTTGACTCTCTGTGGCCACCTCTGCCCCGTACGCTGCTCTCGGAGACCGGGCGCTGGAGGTCATTTAGGGGACAGTCTGTACGTCGTGCGTGGATCCAGGCGAGTCCGCGCCTCCCGCGCAGGGGCAGCGGCGGCCTGCGGAGCGCGGGCGCGGTGCCAGCAGGGCCCAGGCCGGGGCGAGGGGCGCTGGCGGAGTCCTGAGCGCCGGGGTCCGGGCGCCCAGGGCTTGCGGCGGGCCTCTCTTCACGCAGCCTCAGGCCGGCTGACCTGGGGAGCGAGGCCACGAGAGCCAGCCCCACGGGGTGGTTGAGACAATTCAGCGGGAAAATGCAAGGAACTTTCAAGAGTGTTAAGCAGTGTCCAAAGGCAGCGGTTTGCTGTCATTAAAGTGAGCCATCTTGGAGGGCTCCTCGAGGAAGAGTGAGCCACCTGGGGCAGAAGGTTCTAGTTACCTAGACCAGAACTGTCAGCCTTTCCTCCCGGCTTGGAGAAGAGAAAGCTGGTCGGGGAGTCAGAACGTTTGGTTGTTAGTCCATCAAAGCCTTTTAAGTTTTCTGGCTTCTCAGAGGGTGTTTTAAATCAGCTTACTTTAAGGTTCCTTTTAGTTCAAAATATGTGGCATTTTTAACTTGAAGGTGGGCTGTGGATGGACCTTCATCGGAGGGTGAGTTCTGCGAGGATGCTGTGCTCCAGGTGGTCAGTTAAACCCTGATTCACCCGCTCTCTTTCCTTCAGCCCTCCTATGTCTAAGAGCATTGCGTTCTTCTCAGGGATGCGGCTGTGGGCATGGAGAAGCCTCTGGTCTGAGGTTCCTGGGGCCATGTGGCCGTTGAATGAAGGAGCGCTAGGTGGAGCCTATCTGAACTGTAAGCCAGGGCGAGATGAAGAAGGATGACTAGCCCTAGTGAGGGAGAAATTCAGATCAAAGGAAAGTACAAGGTTCAGCACCAGGAGATGTCCCCTCCACTGCCCTTAGAATGAAAAGTCAGACACACCTCCAACTCCTAGTTTATAGAAGAAGAGACCAAGGTTCTTAATGGTCCAGTGATACCTGAGACTATTCCTCTCAGCATCATTTTCACTTGTTCTGATTTCACCAGCCCTTCATGTTTGTGTTAATGCATCCAGCCCACAGATCTGATGATCTCGTTAGGAAAACAAAGCCAACCCACGGGAAACAACAAGAGGAGGATAAGAGCCGGCTCAGAGCTGTGAGCTGCGAGGCTGAGGTCATGTGCCAGTGCAGGAGGAGTTCCAGGGGGTGGGGAAAGCTCTGCAGAGGCAGGGCCCTTTTGAAGGCTTGCAGGACGGCCAGGCACTGACCAGGGACACCGCCTCCTCTCCCTGCACGTCCCACCCTTCTGTTCGGTTTTGCTGGGCTGGGCTGTCCCTGCTGGGAACCGGGGGGTTCTCACTGTGAGGACCATCTCTAGGCTTGTTTACCCCACTTCCTCCCAGCCTGCTACCATCAGCCCTCCAGTGATCCCTGGCACTGGAGTCTCAGTGGGTCCCCGAACCAGGCATTGGGCTGCCCTGGGCTTGGTAAGAGGAGCCAGCCAATCAGCTGTGTCTGAGGAGACACCGTCACTCAGCATCCAAGCTCTTCCTGGTGCAGCTCTGGGCTGCAGTGCAGTCACTAATTCCTCCTGCGGGAAGGGGAGGAGCTAAGCCAGAGGATCAGGAGCTGCCCGGGTGCAGGGTGAGTGGCAGCGACTTTGGGCCACACTCCCTCTTGGCTGGGTCGGGTGAGAGCAGGGTGGGGTTCGTCCCCATGACACTGTTAGGGAACTCAAGGAAACCCAAGCCCAAGAGGTCAGTCAGATCGTTGACGGAGTGTCCAGGCACAGAGCCAGAATTTAAATTCGATTTCTATTAAGAAAGCCAAAGACTGCCAACTCCTCACTTTTTTTTAAATGGAGGCCAACTCCCCACTTTTTTAAAATGGAGGTGCTAAGGATTGAACCCAGGACCCCATGCGTGCTAAGCACGCAGTCTACCACTGAGCTACACTCTCCCCACCAACTCTCCACTTTTTTATCGAGTTGATGCGGCCCCTGGCATAGGAGGCCCGTGGTGACACTCCTCTCCTGAGGAGAAGGAGCTGGTCCCCGTATGTAGGAGGGTCTCCAGAAACAAGCCAGGGCACACTGCCCCGGCTCTCTCCGCAGAGTGACCCTGAGCTGTATTTGGTGGGGGTAGGAAGGGGGCTGCCTCCAGAAATGTGAACTTGGGACATAAGTGTAAGAGTTGAAGCTGGGAGGACCCAGCCAGCTTCTGCCTGGACAGGGCAGTTCCCGCAAAGGAGCAAGAGGAGGCGGGGCATGGCCGGCGGGCACACCTGGAGGCGGTCCATCCTGCCCGAGGCCAGCGTGGACGGGCAGCTGGTGAGGAGTGAGTGGAAAGCAAGGAGCGGGCCTGTGAAAGGTCCGACTTCACCCTAAAGATGGCCAGCCTGTGAGCAACTTCAAATTAATGATCAGATGGCCAGAAGTACCAGTCTCATTCCCAAGAGGGAGAAAATAGAGAAGCGTGTTGAGATGTGGGTTCGGCGTAGGGAACCCAGGCGTAAGTGCAGACTCCCGGGCTGCTAACAGCCGATGCCCCATGGCCTGAGGGGCCGGAGGTGAGGACAGTCACCTGAACCCAGAGGGAGGGGCTGCGGAGTAGGCAGCGGCCACAGTGACCCTGCAGGCAAGGAGCTGGGACGTGCCCACCGCACTCTCCTCCCTGCCTCTGATGCAGGTTGGTCCTCCCGCTGCCCAAAGCCAACCAAAGGCAAGGGAGCCCATTGGTTGTGTCCAGATTATTCCTCCTGGGGTCAGAGTAGGTGGGGAAGGGCGGAGGGAGCGTGGGCAGAGCAAGTGGCACGGACACAGGCCCCAACCCCCAAGCCCGTGATGGGGAAGCCTCACCACACCCTGGTCCCCACTGAATAAACAGAGACAAGTCCCGGGTCACCCACTTGCTGGCTGTGAGAGTGCTCACTGCAAAAACAATCCTCCAGGGACTTACTCAGAGCTGACGAACACTCCAGCAGCCCCGGCCCTGTGCAGGGGCCCCTTCGCCACATTCCCACTCCCTCTCCTTTCTGCATGGTCGTCGCCCCCAGCACCCATGGCGCCGGCAGATGGCCAGGCCAGGTGCGTCCAGGTCTCAGGGTCCTTTCCACCAGCGCTGGGAGAGCTCAGGGGAGGCTGCCGTGAAGTAGAGGGGCCGTGTGTTCAGTGGAAGGGAGTCTGAGTGCCCCGGGATGGCCACACGGGCGTCACCCCCTCCACGGCAGCTGCTGGAGTGGGAGGCGTTCTGAACCAAGCAAGGGAGGCCCAGACTCGCTGATTTCTCCGCGCGAAGTTCCTCCGGTTGTTCTCCTGCTGTGGACTAGGAAGGGAAATGTCTGCAGAAACACCTGGGCTAAAGGGCAGGCGTCTGGGGACCAAACAGGATCCCTGGAGTTAACTGGCTGTGCAATGGGTACAGAGACGCAGAGGGGGTGGGCGGACAGAGGGCCGTCACCTCACTAAAGTGACTGGGTGCCAGGGGCGGTGGGGGCAGGGGTCGCACTCCATGGAAGTGGCTAGATGAGAGTAACTTTGAAATCAAGACGAATTCAACATCGTTTGTTGAAAACAGTGAGAGTATCTTCACAAGCTGTGTATGTCTGAGTGGGAAAGTCATTAAAAATAAAATCTCACAGTATGGCATCTCTTAGAAAACATTGCAAAATGAAAAACATAAAGCATGTATTTTCCAATTTTATTTAAAAAGGACTGTGACACCCCTTGTGTGAGATGGTAATGTGCCGACCTACTGCTGGGCTGAGAGGCCACCGCCCCGTCCGGCGCTCCGATCCCTGCCTTCGGTGAGGGCCCTTGGCTGCTGCCGGGGTCTTTAAAACATCAGCGAGTGGCTTTCAGAATGCATGGTCTGAGACGCGGGGTTAATAATGCATCATCCTTCACAGCCACGGTCCTACAGCTGCAGACAATATTGCAGAGAAAACGAGGCAGCGAGGCCCAAGAAAGCAGCCTGCCGCAGCCTGGGGTCGGGCGTTTATGGGGCCTAGTCGGGGGGAAATTGCAAGTCATCCAGGAACCCAAATGTCCGTCTGCGCCTCCAACCTCATATCAGACCTGGTGGCGGGTGGCTGTGGTTGGAGAAGGCTGGTGCTTGGGCGGGACCGAGACGTTCGTGAGCCTGGTGAGATCCGGGAGCCACAGGCCCCGTCCCCTAACCCTTCCCTGGACAATGGCTGAGTTGGCGCCACTGGGAACCCATTCCCTGGGGAAGGGGTGCCTTCTTTGTGAGGTCCTCGGAGTGGGTCTGGGGAGGACGCCGTGGTGGGGGCCCTCCAGAAGGAAGAAGGAGTGAGATGCTGGATTCTCAGGGGGGAAGGGAAACTCGGCAGAATGCTGGTGCATCACGGGCTGTGGAGATGAGAAATCAGGGCACATGTAATTCTGTAAGGTTTCTGGAGTTTCCATCCTAAACATTGGAAAGAAGTGTAAAAATACAAAAATATTCAAAAAATAAACAAATGTAAAAAAATAATGAAGAACCGTCCACCACTCCTCAGAAAAAAAGAGTATAACATAAAAGCATTTGTTTTCCATAGAAAAATGAAGCAACTGAAGTTCTGTTTTGGGGGGTTGGGTTGGTTTGGTTTGGGGTTTTTTGTTTGTTTTTGTTTGAGGAATTAGTCTACAGGAATTGGGCTGGACTTTGAAAGCTGGGGAAAAAAGCAAAATTCAATTTTAAAGCAGTGATGCTTTGTCTAGAATCTCTGCTTTGTGCCCACCACCTCAGCAGCACAAGACCATATCTTCCTGAGCTATCAAAGTAATTGCTCAACGCAGAAACTCAGGAGCCACCTCCTGCACCGCGGTCGCTGACAGCAGAGGGCAGCCCCTTTGCTGTGTATCTAGGACAATGAGGGAAACAATTTTGTGCTGACTGGTTCCGGAATACGTTTTCCAGGCTTGCTCTTGGAAAGGCCCTGTTCCGTCTTTGGAGGCTCTCCTGGTGACCTGAGCTTGGCGCCCTCATGGACCCCCTGGTGGTTCTCTCAGTAGTGGAAGTCCTGGTAGCACTGGAGGGGGGCCGCCTGGTTCTCCCTCCCACCCCCGGTGATGGACCACGGCCGGTTGCCATGACGCTAATTCTGACCACCTGAGACCCATGGCATCCAGCCTGCCGGGCTCTGCGTCGGCCACCCCTTCTGAAGGAGCCAGGGGCAAAAAGGGCGTCTGTCTGGCAGCCTGGACACCCACCTGGCCGTGGCCTCCGCAGTGCAGGCTCTTTCTCAGGCTGGACACAACGGCCGGGTTCCCTTCCTCCAGGCTGGGGATGGCAGGTCTGGGGCGGTCTGGGCGGGTTCCGGGAGCAGGTGTTGCCCTCGGCAAATGCTTTTTTCTACCAGGAGTGTTTTGCTCCAGTAAATGGGGGTGTGAGTGCTTGATGCTCCCTCCACGCCCCCATCCTGAAACCCAGCTCTGAAGAGCACGCATCCACGGGTGTGGACAAAGAGGACGGTGGCGCGTACACCCCCATCCAGGACATGGCTGCTCACCGGGTCTCTTTCTCCCAGACACGGTACGGCCGCTCTCTCTGAACCCCTTTGTTCCTCTGACTGCCGTTCGGAATTTACAGTATTTGATTCTAGCCTGACAGAAAAAATGATCCCTGCTTAAGAACCGTGCATGCTGGGGAGCCATGGAGCCGGCAGTAATGAAGCAGCGAGGGCCCAGTGTGACTGCCGGGCTGGACGGGGGCCCGGGGCAGCCGCGCAGCGTCCCTGCTGCCCCCGGGCCAGCACGGCTGATGAAGACCCTCCTGGAAGGGAGCCCCACTGAGCTGTGCTTTTAGCATCCATCTTGACGTGGTGACGCTTCTAACAGACGTCTCACCACAGAGGTGAGTGCTGGGGCTGGGTGCCCCTGGCTTTACCCACAACTGCAGGTCCTCCGGCCGCCAGAAGGCCAGTGGGTGTGGTCATAACGTGGCCCCATCCCCAAACTAGATCTCCAGTGAGGCACTTAGCATCGTCATGAAGTGCAGAGCAAGGCGGGAAGCAGAGCCCCCCCCCCCCGTGAAGAAAGCCAGTCTGTAGCCTGGGGACGGAGGGCTGAGCTGGGGTTGTGAGCTCTTGGTCTCCTCATTCCTAAGCCTTCTTTGAGCCGGAGCATCTGCTCTATAAAGGGAAGCAGCCGTTTCTGAGAGAGCCGGGGCACGGAGAAGCAGCCCAGGAGAGGGGAATGTGCGTGCGCTGCGGAGTCAGCCAGACTGGGTCCGTGTCCTGCCACTGCGAGCTGTGAGCTGTGAGCTGGGCAGCTTGTTTTCATCTTTCCGAGCTTCCATTTCCTTCTCTGTAAAACGTGGTTAACACAATGGGCCTGGTTAAGCTCTGAGACGAGACGATGGATCTCAGGCCTTCATGGAAGTGCGGACACACTCAGGAAGTGTAACTTCACCTGGAGCCCCCGCTGGTTGCTATCGGATCAGGCCTTGGGCTGTCACGCCTGGTGCTGCACGTTTAGTGAGCACCTGCTAGGTGCCGGTGGCCATGTGGAGGGGCTCACAGATCACGCAGGTGTGGACACCAACAGGTTACAAAGCTGGCTGGCAGGTGCGGGCAGAGGATTTGGTACCTGAGGTGGGGGCGAGAGGCTGCACTGAGAAGCTGCCTTTTCAGCCGGATCTTTAGGGTGAACTGGAGCTTGGAGAAGGGGACGAGGGAAGGGTGGGCGTTGGGTCGGCAGGACCAGCGATTACACAGGCGCAGGGTCATGCAGGTCCTGGCATGTTCATGGAGCTGCTGGGAGGGTGGGCAGGGCTTGGCGGGAAAGGGGCTGCGGTGGGCTGGGATCTTCTGTGAGCAGGAGGACACCAGACAGTTTTCCAATTAGGGAAATTATATTGTCGGCGTCTTGTTTTAGGACGATAACTCTTCCGGGAGTGTTTGCATGGATGGAGGTGAGGACTGCGGATAATGAAATAGCCAGAGGAGGGTGGAAAGGGGCCGGGATGAGGAGCAGGGGAGGCTGCCAGCCAGCTCTGAGAGGCAGACCTGAGGATGCGGGCGAGGAAAGAGAGCGGATGACTGTGACCAGCCAGAGCTGCAGGAGCTCAGGAGGCTGGGTGGTGCCTTGGGCAAGGCAATACTTTTTATTAGGTTCAGCTGTTTTCAGGGTGCTTTGCCTGGTCTCATTACAGCAGCCCTGTGTCAGCGGACCGACGGGTCAATTGTTACCCTACCCATTATACAGATGTGGCAACTGAGGCTTGGACAAATTTAGCGGTTTGTCCAAGACCGTGTAGCTAGTGAGTGCTGAAACAAGAATGCGGCTGAAACCAGGTCTGATGCTGGAAGCCGCACTTGCTTCCCAGGGCCCCAAGGATTTGGAAACAAGTGATGCAGGGAATGTGTCCCCACCCCCTCCCTCTGGGACCACCTTCCTCTGTCTCCTGGCGACAAGGGCACTGAACGAGGTGAAGCCTCCGTCACCTCAGTGATGTGACACAGGTCACCTCGGGCGGACCAGGAGCTCTCATGGAAGCTGGGGAGACGCCGTCTCTACTTAAATAACGCAGTCTCTCGTGAGATAAACTATTTTAACGGTGGAAACCGCGTGGGACATTGTTTTTGCCAAAAGCAGGCCAAGCCGCATTTGTGCGGGATCCCGGGGCCCAAGAGCTGGCAGAGGAGCTGTGAGCCCACAAGGCAGGGGCCAGACCCCAGCCAGACTGAAGGAGGCCTTCCTCCCCTCGGAGATGCCCACCCTCTCCCCAGGGGCGCGTTCACTCCCAGCTCTAACACCCGTCACTGAGCAGCCGGGTGGTGAGGGCTGCAGGACCTCATCTTTGAATTCTGAGCCTCGCTCCCCTCTCGTCCTTGAATTCGGGGCCCCTCCCGCATAGAAGCTGAGAGAAGATCAGCCAGGAGATTGGGGTCCTGGTGGCCGGGGCCCAGTCCTGCTCCTGTCTCGTGCCTGCTGTGTCCTTGGCCGAGGGTGGACCCCACGTGTGCCTCAGTTTCCTCAGGTGTGGGGTCGTGATAGCACTGACCTCAGATGGCTGCTGTGAAAGGGAGATGGTTAATATTTGCCAAGCACCGGGGAGCAGGAGGCACTGCGTCACCGTGCAGTCGGAGGACATGTGAGCGCAGGAGCAGTGGGACTTCTGGTGGAAGTGAGCTCATCTGGGGCTGTGCATCTGGGTGAAGGCCCGCCTCTCCCCACAGCCCAGGGGCAGGGGCCCGCGGGAGCAGCAGCTCTGCCCCAGAGGTCACACGGGGTCCAGGCCCCTCTGCCCTGCTGCTCTGCGTGCTGTGTGCTGCGCCTGCGTGACACTTGTCCTCGCTCCAGGTAGGAGGAGGGGAGAGTCCGGGACAAGGAGCTGCCTCTGTGAGGACATGTCCTGGGGGCCATGGGACAGCCCCCCGGCCACCCCGGCTGCAGTCTCTCTGGCCAGTTGTCCGGCTGACACTTGTTGGCGAGGCTCTGTTACTAAAAGGAAGAAGGGGGGCCTGGATCCCGGGGGCCGGTGAGCAGCCCCAGCCCGAGCGTGGAGCGCGAGGCCAGTCTCGGAAGCGAGGTGTGGTTTGCATGTGCAGCAGAGCTGAGGGGAGTCGGGGGCTCTGGGCACCCACCCCGAGGACTTCCCGCTGCGTGATGATTTCCTGTTTGGGGTTCAGTGCACACGCGCACTCCACTCGCTCGTCCGCTCACCCGTCACGAACCGCCACTGCGCCCAGTGTCTCCATGTGTTCTTCCCTTCGGGCCCCCAGATGCCAAGGAGGCTGAGACCGACCCGTTTTCTAGACGAGCCTCGCAGAGGAGCAGTTTGCTTACTGTCACACAACCCACACCGCCTGGAGGCAGAGCTGGAACCCCGGCCCGAGGCCCTGGCCCGCAGCCTCTGCTGAGTCTGCTTTGTGCATAAAGATCAGCATAAACACAGTTTTCTGATCTACGGGGAGTGAGCATGATTCAGTGGGACGTGAGCTGAGAATTCAGAGGCAGTTGTCGCTCACTTCAGATATCCCCAGAACTTCAAATAGCGCCATTAGTTCCTAATCACACTAGAGGTGATCCAGCAAGACTTCCCACACCATCCGCTTTCAAAAATGCAAGTCACATGGGGAAGTCTGTGAAATGCTGAAGGCTCCACCGTGTGAGCTGCACAAAATCAAAGTCTTCTGACTTTGCCCGCTCAGCAACACTGCCAGGTGCCAGCTTGTGGCATTTCTGTCAGAAACCCAGCTGGCATGAAAGCGGGTTTTTAATCCAGCCTGGGGTAGCCTCCCGCATTCACAAGTTCTTTGCGTGACGACAGAAGTACAAACCAGGCCTCACTTTCCCCAGAGCGAGAGCAGGAGAGACGCGACGTCTCGGAGAAAAGTCGACCCCATTCTGGGAGCCAGATTAACACACCCCGAGCCAGGATGGGGCTGAGGCCAGCCGGCTCCGCAGTCGCCCCCCAGGGCCCCAGCTCCTCCTGGCTGAAAATGACAGCTCTGAGGAGGGAGGGTGATTCAACTCGTGGTTTGAGCACAGCATTGTAACCAAAGAGAAAAATCCTTTGAAGAGATGGGATGCAACTGAGTTTATGGGAAATGAGAAAATCTGTGACCAGGTTGCTCTGCCTCCATTTTCTCTCCCTCACTTATCAAATCTAGTGTGCACAGCCCTGGCAGAGCAATTGCCCCCCAGTTTCATGATGTTGAGACAGGAGGGAAGGGGGCAGGACACAACCATTAAAGAATGACAGAGCCATTGAGGATAAAACTGGTTAGAACCAACTCAGCCCAACATGGCGGAGGACCGGCCTCCAGCGGACCTTGAGCCTCACGCCAGGCTCGTGGTAACACATTAGCTGCTAAGTGACACACCCGCAGGCACCATGACAGCTCCCAGGCTCACCAAACGCAGAAAGAGGGAGGGGGTCTAATTCCTGGAAATCCCTGTCCCTTCCCCCAGACAGTTGGAATAACCCCCCACTTACTAACATACGGAGTTACTCAGCCCATAAAAACGAGCCACCCCCACGCGTCGGGGCTGGTCGCCCCCTCCGAGGCGACCCCGCGCGCCGCCGGCGTGCCTCTTGCCTTCTGAGGCGGCCAGTGCTCTGCCTCAGGGGCGTGTGGCCCCCGAGTAAACAAACTTTCACTTGACTGTGCCTCGCTCTTCAGCTCCTTCCGGGCAGACAAGAACCTGTTCTCCAGCAACCGTGCAACCTCCGGCTTAAAGGCCTTCAGCCCGTCTCCACTGCCTGCAGAATCCAGGCCAAATGCCTTTGCTCCCTTCTTTTCTTCCTCAAAGACAAACCATTTTAAAAACTAATAATGATGTTTATGGTCATCCCCCCTGACCCCTGGCCGCTTCTGCCCCTGGGAGGGGCACTGGTCTCAAGCACTGCCACTGGGACCCATCCATCGGGGGGACACCAGCCTGCGTCCCGTGCCCACCAGCGTCCTTGGAGGACGGTTGACCACTGGTCACGTTCTCTAACCCAGACCTGCTGCTGGGGTGCCAGCACGGCGAGCGGTTGAGTGCCGAGTTTCTCTGCCTGTGTTCCCAGGGCCTAAAGAGTACAGTTCTGAGCTGCCACCCGGAGCCCTCCAGCCCACCTTGGACAAACCCCGCCGGCCCCTCCCCGGCTCTCCTTGCCCACGACTCCCTGGGCCCCCGGAGACTTCCCAACCTGGCACTTTGACACCAGCAATCCCCTTTCAGCCCCGGTTTCTCCCCCCTGCCCCCCACCTGCACACACTTGATCCCCTCAAGGTGCAGAGCAAAGTGCGCTTCTTGGGAGGAGACCTCCTGCTCCCACAGCCGCCAAATCCAGTTCATCACCGCCTTCCCTTCCACGCAGCGCAGACAGCGTGCTCCTGCCTTTCCTGGCTTCCTGTGGGTGTTACTGCCGAGCAGACCAAGCCCCTTAAAGGGAAAAGCTGCCCGAGTCCCCTCTGTGTCTGCCCCTGCCGGTCGTCACCGCCGCGACCTAACAGGCTTTACAGGTTGGACAAAGAATGTAAGAAGGGTATATTATGGGTTGAATCGTGCCCCTCAAATTCCTAGTTGAACCCTAACTCCCAGGACCTCGGGATGGGAGTATATTTGGAGGTGCGGCTTTTAAGGAAGTGACGAAGGCAAAGTGAGGTCGTGTGGGAGGGCCCTGATCCAGCGTGACCAGTGTCCTTAGGAGAGGAAGAGGTCCAGACACAGAGGACACAGAGGAACAACCGAGGACGTGGGGAGAGGACGGCTGTCCACACGCCGAGGAGAGGGGCTCAGAGGAACCCAGCCTGCTGACACGTTGATCTTGACTTCTGTCCCTGTGCGTCTTCCCTCTTGGTTCGGAGGATGAGCAGACTGGACGGCTGACCCTGTCTGCCTTTGTACTGACAAGGACACAGGAGAAACCCCTGAATGCCGACACAGCCACCGTGCTCGCCTGAGATCCAAGGGCGTGGCTTCTCCAGACACACGGGGCCCTAAGGAGTCCCTGACTCACTTACGCCTGGACAGGCACCCGCGTCCTGAGGCTGAGCCGCTGGCACCCAGGAAAGGGAAGGTGGGGCCTGGAGGAAGGGGACACACAGGGAAGGAGCAGCTGAAAGCTGAGGGGAAGGGCCCTGCCTCCCCCTTCGGAGGCCCCACCCGGAACCTCCTGGCCAGGGCAGCGCCCCAACGTGACACACACGCCCATCCTGTTCTTCGTGTGCCTACATCCTGGCATTTACAGCCCTGCCACAGCCCTGCAGGAGAGCTGCCACCACCAACTAAGGGAACAGGAGATCGGAAGCCCATTCTGTTTTGAAGATGTCAGCATACAGGCGGATCAAAAGTTGAGCCCGGAGGCTGCTGTCAGCTCCGCCAGCACATAACTTCATACAGTTGCCGAGATCCCTGGTGCAGGGCCCAGAGGAGAGGACGGCCGAGGCGTAGGAAGCAGGGAGGGGGCAGTGGGGGGACCTGACGTCTCACCGAGTTCTCTGGGCACTGCAGGATCTCTGGGGTGGCAGAAGGGGTGGGGGCGTCACCTCTGCGTCGTCCCTCCCCCGGCGCCCAGCAGCGGCTCTGAGATGCTGCGCCAGCCTCCCCGCCAGGGCCGCACACGCCTGTGGGGCTTCCCTGCAACAGTCCCGAGAGGGCGGCTGTTACTCCTCCACTGGGCGGTTGAGAAAATAGCCAGAACCGACGCGGGGAGGGGCCAGGACCAGGAGTGTGGCTTCCTCCCTGCCCACCCTGGGATCTGGGGACGGTGGGCCGGGGGCTGGGGTGGGTGATGCCCATCGGTGCAAACTAGGACTGAAGTCAGGGAGAGCTGGCTCGGGTGTGTGTGGGGGGTGTCTGTGAGCGTGCCTCCCTTCGCACCCCAACAGCCTGCATCCTGTGGGGTCCCTTGTGCATCTTCACTCACAGTTGCTGTCAGGGCGCGTACCCCCGACGTGTCCCTGTCTGTCTGCCCTCCATTCCTAAGATTTATTCACGAGTCATCAGGCCACCAGCAGTGTCCCCACACCCTCTGCAGGAGCTGCGGGCTGGGGTTCCCGCCCCCTCTCAATTGCGTGACCAGGAAATAAAGATCAGAGGGGGGCGCACCGACTTGGGTGTGTTAGGGTACTGGCATTTATTTTCCCTTGTTTAACAAGTGGGGGGAGGGTACAGCTCAGTGGCTGAGTGTGTGCTCAGCAAGCACAAGGTCCTGGGTTCAACCTCCAGTCCCTCCATTAAAACCCCCCCGAATATGCAGTAGCATCTGCCGGTGCCAGGCACTGTGAGAAGTGACTTACAAGTATCAGCTCCTTTTACTGAATCATCAAAATAACCCTAGGAGGCAGGTACCATTATTATCCCCGTTGGAAAGATGAGGAAAGTGAGGCACAGAGAAGTGAAGGCACTCACTCAAGGTCACACAGCTGATAAGTGGTAGAGGTAGATTAAAATCCAAGCAGTCTGGATCCAGAAGCTATCACTTTAAGTATTCTTTGCTACAGGAATAATTTTTCATTGTTTTTAAATGTTTCTAACTGTAAATACCTACATAGTAACATATTACCCAATGTCCCTGTACCGCTTTTGAGAAGAGACCCCGCCCAGCTCAGTGACAGCTCAGGGTCGGCACCCGGAGGGAGCTGACGGTGGAGGGGGTCAGTCTGGAACTGGAGTGGTTGGCTTTTGGCTCCCCCCACCCCCCGCCCCAGACCCAGCTCTCCTCGGGATCCCGGAGCCGCTAAGCCCTTAGCGCGGATACTCTCAGTCCGCCAAAGCCCCTGGGAGTAAAGCAGCGCCCACCCCAAAGGGCTGAGCCTCTAGCAGCGTGGCACCACAATATGAAATATTTGGGGTGGGGGGAGGCCTTCCCCGTTTCCCTGCACCAAACCCCTGGAAGACTGCTACCCTCTGCGTCTGAGGGCGACCCAGCCCCAAGTGTTCTGCACACAAGTCAGGGCACGAGTGCATTGGATGACCGCAAAGGCGGAGGGGCCTGTGTGCGGCTGGGGGGACCACGCCTGGCCCGTAGGGCTGGACGGCCCACGTGCACGGTCCCTGCAGCTGTGCACCGGGTTTGCACGGGTAATTGCGTCCTGTCCATCCTTCCTCCCCGCAAGCCTCGCCCCAGACTCTGCCCGACATTGGGCCCACGCCTGACCCAGGGCATGGGGCTGGGCGGGAGTCAGAGTCCCAGCAGTGCAGGTGCTCGATTTGAAAAGATCAAGGAAGAAACGCAGGCTGACTCTGCAGTTCTCAGCCTCTGGGTCACAGCTCCTGAGTGAAGGCCCCGGCAGCTCGTGGTATGAGACGGTTTCTGGGTGGGTGGGAGCGTGCGTGAGAGTGTCTGTGTATGTGAGTGTGTGTGTGCATGCATGTGCGTGTGTGTGTGAGAATGTGTGTGAGAGTGTGTGTGTGCACATGCACATGTGGGTGAGCCCTTGTCCCGGGACCAGCCTCCTCTAACGAGGACTTCCTGTCTCCCAGTCAAATCCCATAAGCCTGGCGCTCCTGGGAGCTGGTCTTTCGAAGAAACTAGACTGGAGATTTGCTCCGCTCCGCTGGTCTCCAGGACTCAGATCGCTCTAAACCCCAGGCCTGGATGAGGCGTGTCTGACTTGGCTGCAGTTTGAGATCCCCTCACCTGCAAACCATTAGCCTTGACTACACACAGGCGCCCTTGGGGATGAACTGGGCTCCGACGTCCAAACGCCACTCCACCCACCCTGCGGAACTCCCCAGGGACCCCAGCGGTTGCGCGTGGCCGCACTGGGGCCTCCTTGCTGCCCTGTGAATTTGGGGTGGTGGTTCCGATTCTAAAGGCCCAGAGAGGATTGCTGGCGCCTCCCCTGCCCCCATCACCTGCCCAAGACGTCGCCAGAGGGGCACACACAGAGGAAATTGCTCAGATAGCATCTCTCCTTGGCCCACGCCCGGAACTAAGGGCTGGAGCGACTCGAATGGGTAACCCACCCACCTGTGCCCCTGTTCCGGAGAAAGGCTAGTAAATGTCTTCGGTTACATCGCCTCGGGAGAGATGAAATTTCTCTCCTGATGCCCTTCCTCCCTTTGTAATTACCACGAGCAGTGCAGCCCCAGCTTCTCCAGACCTTGGCCCCTGGGGGAAGGCACACAGGAAGCAGTTCCGGGCTTTACACTCTGTTCCGTGTTGTATCAGTTCCTGTGCCTGGTGTAACAAATTACCACAAACTCAGTGGCTTGGAACAACACTAATTTATCATCTTAGCGTTCTGCAGGCCAAGCTCAGCATGGGTCTCACTGGGCTGGGCTGGTTCCTCCTGGAGGCTCTGGGGAGAAGCTGTGTCCTGCCTTCTCCAGTTTTGGGGGTCGCACGTCCCTTGGCCCGTGGCCCTTCCTCTGTCTTCAAATCCAGCAGTGTTGCACCCCTCAGACCTTAAAGGTCACATCTCCCCCCGACTGTAGCTGGGAAAGGCTCTGCACTTCTTAGCTGGGCCACCTGGACCATCCAGGGCCCCCTCCCATGCAATGTCCTTAATCACATCTGCAAAGTCCCCTTTGCCACCTGTTCTGGGGGTCCCTTTTCTGCAGCCCAGAGACCCCACATCACCTCCCATGTCCTCAGCCAGGAGTCCCAGTAGGTCCTCTTCAGGCATGACCGTGACATCGGTCTGGTGTCCCAGATCTTGCCCCGGGGGCCCTGCAGCCCCGCCTCAGGCCTGCCTCCGCCCAGCTTCCCCCTGGGTCACTCCCTCCAGAGCCCCACACTCACCCCCCCCATGTATTTGCCCTTATCAATCTGACCTCTTTTTTTTGAAATATAATCAGTTTACAATGCTGTGTTACTTTCTGGTGTACAGCATAGTGATTCAGTTCTACATACATATTATTCCTTTTCATATTCTTTTTCATTATAGTCCATTACAAGATATTGGCTGTAGTTCCCTGTGCTGTACAGTAGGACCTTGCTGTTCATCTGTTTTCTATCTAGTAGTTAGTATCTACAAATCCTGAGCTCCCAATTTATCCCTCCCCACCCTCTTTCCCCCTAGTAACCGTAAGTTGGTTTTCTGTCTGTGAGTCAGTTTCTGTTCGTAAATAAATTCATTTGTGTTATTTTTTTGGATTCAAGTGACATCATATGGTATTTATCTTTCTCTGCCTTTCTTCACTTAATATGATCTCTAGGTCCATCTAGGTGTTGCTGCAAGTGGCTTATTTCATTCTTGTTTATGGCTGAGTAATGTTCCATTGTGTATATGTAGCGCTTCTTCCTTATCCAGGCATCTGTTGATGGACACTTAGGTTGCTTCCATGCCTTGGCTGTTGTAAATAGCACTGCTAATCTGACCTCTTCTTATGGCCAGAGTCCCAGCTCTTGGTGCCAATGCTGAGATGGAGTTTGCAGTGTAGGATACTCATTAGGGGTCCAGCCTGGGGAAGAGGGTGGGAGGGAGGGGCAGAGCTGAGACCCAGCCTGGCCGCCCTGCAGTGGGGGTCTGGGGCTGTGCGGCTTGTTAGAGGTGCACGTGAGGGAGCTCTTGTACCATAAGCAGCCACTGTGGGAGGCATGCAGTAAGGCCGGCCATGGAGGAGGAGTGAGAGCCGGAGGCGGTAGAGGGGGTCTGGACAGGACCTCTCTTTCCTGGCACAGCCCGGAGGCCTGACCGGGCCCTGAGCACCTTTGAAAGCCCCACGAACTAGAACATTTTTCCTGCAGGGACTGGACTGTTTTGTGAATTCTCTGTGCTTAGCTCTTTCCTCCTCCAGACAGTAAGTCTTGGGGCTGACACCATCCCCTCTGAACCTGGACCCCTGGAGAGTCACCTGGAGCCCCCAAGGGGCACCGCTGGGAGGGGCTGTTTGAGGCCTGAATGCCGGCCTCATCCCGCCTGCCCTAGAAGGCATTCAGCACACTGCTAGTCTGCACTGGGCTTGCCACACTGCTCCGAATTTTAGGTTGAACACGGTCTCTGTTAAAAACTACTAACTAATGGCTTAAGGCTTTATTCTCCAGACTCTGCCAGAGAGCCTCGCAGAACGGGACAAGCCCTTCGATTTGCTGTGGTTTGGATTTTTCCTCCTCTGAACTGGAAGAGGCTTGTTTACGTCTCTCCTACAGAGGAGAAGGAAGCGCTGATCTTCCAAAGCGCCGGGTCGCCCATGGGATCATCTGGGATGCTTTGTGCCTGGCTGGGGAGGCTGGTCAAGGAGGCATGAAGAGGGTCATCTCCAAGGCCCTCGGGTCACCTGAAGTGGGTGCCCTGGCACCAGCATCCAAGGCCGACTCTGGGGCCTGGCAGTGCTCCAGCTCCTGGAAATGAGGTCCCTTCTCAGACACTGCCCACCAGCCCATCCCCTCCTCGGGCGAAGGCAGGCCTCGGGCTCCACGTGCAGGTAGAGCGGGGCAGCCAGTGTGTTCCCACACGGTCCTGTGAAGCTGCATCTCCCAGTCCCATTCGGGCTAATAGATCGCAGGAGCCGATCTCCGCCCAGAGAGAGGGGCCACGAGGGCGGCCTGGCTTCCGTGCCCCTGTGTGCGTGTTCAACACACACACAACACACACCCACGCCTGTGAGTACTCACACATGCACACACACACCCACGCCTGTGAGTGCTCACACACGTGCACACACACACCTGTGAGAGCTCACACACACACGCCTGTGAGTACTGCACACGTGCATACACACATACACCCACGTACACACTCCAAAAACCTCAAGACCCAAACAAGCAAAGCAACTCGACATGAGTGCTTTTCCAAGAGCCCGGGGCTCTCGACCCAGCCGGCAGGGAGGCGGGGAGCCTAGATGGCCTTACCGCCTCCACCGCCGTAGCGGGTCCCTCGGAACTCAGCAAACCGGCCCAGGGAATGTTTCTCAAGGAAGGTTACTGCATTTTTTTAAGATACCTTTTTCCCTTAAGGCCTCCAGTTTAGTAAATATCCAGGGCTTACCCTTCAACTCACCGGGCTCAGAGCTGAGGACTCGGTGGCTCAGATGAGATTTGCCCCTTATCTGAGAAGTGGCCGAAATCCCGGGTGTTAGAGCTGATAGATTCATCAGCACGGAGCTCCCGGGCTCCTGGGCAGATGGGAGTGCAGAGAAGCCAGCAGGAGAGACAGGAGAGGTTTGGGAGAATTAGCTGCAGGAAAATGGGCCAAGGAAGGGTTTAGAAGGGAAATCTTCAGGATGGAGAGAGCCCCTCATCACAGAGAAGATGCACAAAGCTGGCGCTTCCGTGGTGGAGGCGGTACAGGCTATGCCCCGGCCCACGGCCCCGGATCTGCTTCAAGTGAGAGCCATGTCACCCCAATTCCAGGATCCCCAACTAAACGTCCCCTAGGGACCCCGAGTCCCCATCAGCAGCACAGGGCCTCATAGCTGGAGAGAGATGCCACCTCCGCCGTCCTCTGCATCCCCCACAGCCTCAACCACGGGGATCCCTGGCTGCCACCCACCCTTACTACGGCCAGCAACACCTGTGCTTGCCCAGAGCCTTCCCTGGTGTGCACCACAGACCCACTGTCTGAGGACATCTCAACAAGGAAACCGGGGGGCGGGGTTCAGGCCTTGGAGAGGTGCCAGGTTGGGCTCACGTCTCTGAGGGGAGTTCCGCCTCCTGGCTCTAGGCCAGGTCCTCAGCCCGGGCGCCATGCTGCTCGGCCTCTGCCCGTGGTCCTCCTCCTGCTTCTGCCCAGGACCCTGCCAGCCCACTCCCCTGGGCCGAAGTCTTCCCTGCCCCCACCCCCATTCCATCTGCTCTGGTCTGAAATGTGACACCCTGCCTCCCCCTCGGCTGAATAGTCCTGTTTTGGAACCTGACCCTCCAAGGCAATGGCATTAGGCAGCGGGGCCTTGGGAGGTGACTAGACCATGAGCGTGGAGCCCACATGAATGGAAGGCATGCCTTCCTAGAAGGGACCCCAGAGAACCCCTCACCCTCCCACCACGTGAGGACATGGCGAGAAGATAGCCACTGAAGCCCAGAGGATGGCCCTCACCAGAGCCCAGCCCGTTGCACCCCGATCGCAGACGTCAGCCTCCAGAACCATGAGAGGTACGCCTCTGCTGTGAACAGGCCCCTGTGCCGCCGTCCGTCAGCCAGACCCCCAATCCTCCCGCCTGCCATGTGCCCCTGGGATCTCAAGTCCCTTCTGGCAGGACACAAGGTGGGTGTCAGATGTGGAACGGGCAGGATGCGGTTCTGTCTCTGGCTCAGGGAAATGTGTTCCGTGTTCAGGCTTCAAGTGGTTCTGAGGCCAAACAGAGACAGGGACAGGGCCCACAGCTCTGAAGTCAGAAGGACCCAGTCTGACTTCTGCTCCTGCCCGTGGAGCCGCTGCCAGGTAGTTTACAGTTTCCTCGTCTACACACTGAGAACAACAGAGGAGTGGTCATGAGGCTTATACGCGTTACGTAGGATCCATTCATTGTTGTCCAACACAAGTAGGTGCTCCATGAATGTCACTGGAACAGCCACTGTGACCGTTACTGTGACTGGCTGCAGGACGTGAGATGCTAACAAAACTTAGCTCAAGGTGGTCCCTACCAGGAGTACTTGCATGCATTGTCTGACCACACTTGCTTTTGCCTATTTACAAGCAGAATCTGTCATGAGGGTTCCATTGTCTGGTCTGGGTTGTCCACACAGAGACCCTGGGTAGAGTGTGGGGAACATTCGTAGACTCGTGATTTGAAGATTCACAGAGAAACTTCTTCGAATGTAAGGGTGGAAGCAACCTGAGCTGTCGTCATCCCAATTTCACAGATGGAAGTCGAGGGCTCCAGGGGGACAAGTAACTGCACCCCAGTTCCTTTGAGCATCATGGTTTAGCATGACGCCCCGAGCTGTGTGTCCTGAGGCACCAGCACCCAAGGGGAAGATCACGTCACCAGAGAGGCAGAAACTGGAGAGATGCGTCCATGAGCCAAGGAACCCAGGGACCCTGCACCCCCCAGAGCTGGAGGCGGCGGGGGAGGGTCCTCCCGAGCAGCTTTCAGAGGAAGCTCCTTGCTCTCAGGCCCCTGGCCTCCAGGACAGTGAGACAGCACATGTCTGTTGTTCTAAGCCACCAGGTTTGTGGTCCTTCTTTGTGGCACCACGAGATACTGACATTGATTAAGAAGACCGAACAGCACATTCACAGTAAGGAAACCCAAGGCCCAGCCCAGAAATTCAGCTTTGATCGCTTCAGGATGAGGCCAGGCCCCTGCGTTTTCCAGGTTCTGTAGCAGAGAATTCCGCTTTTTGGAACAGATGCATTCCAGCCTTATGCTCAGTGAGATGCCCCTCCGTCTGTCATCGAAGACTCCTGGGGATGAGACACGCTCAGGTGGGAGCGTGGCCCTCACCCTCGTGTTACTCTACTCACCCCTAGCCGGACCGCAGCCCTGGCCCCAGTGCCTTTGACTGCCCTGAGGTCGCCCCGAACTGGAGGTCTTCCCCCACCTCCTTTTGTCTGAGTTCCTGCAAAGCCTGCTTGAGCCAGATCACAGCGAGCCAGTAGGTGCTTCTGTGCCCAAGACAGAAAGTTAATTACGTTTAAGGCTTCAGGTGATGTAAAATTAGGTCTCTGCTTCCACAATTTCAGTCCCCAGACCTCGGCACTAAGTTTACTCAGGATGCGCTGTCTCCGGGTGACATGGCATGTACCTTAAAAACGGAAGCCAAGGCTATGTGAGGATCACGTGAATGGATTCCACTTCAGGAACCAGGTCAGAGACGAGGTGCTGGCCCCGTGCACGTGAGAATTCGGTGGCAGTTGAATTATTCATGCAGCGCGAGCTCTGCTGTTTGAAACTAGACAATTGAGCACTGGTTTGGAAGGTCATTAACACCCAGGAAAAATGCAAATGGTTTCTCCGTCTTTTTAATTGTCATCGCATGAGAAGCCCCACCACGTGGAAATGAGATGGAAGCAGGTCCCCTCCCTGGTGGGGGAGACGGCTCTCTCCTGCCAGACTCCTCTCGGATGTAGACTAGCGAGGGTCCCCCTGGGCACCGGCTTTCCACAGAGACCGGCTCGATGGGTGAGGAAGCAAATTGAGGTGCTATTTAAAGCCGTGTTCTCACACGTGAATAATCAAGAGGGTTTTTCACGGAGAGGGTAGAATTGGGGGCAAGACTCAATTAGCCTAGAAAACACCCCCTCCGCCAGGCCGCCTGTGGACGGGAGGGTCCCAGGTGGAATCATAACGTCGGGAGGGACTCGCCCCAGAACTCTGTTCTGGAAGCAGCCAGAGGCGTGGGGACTCGCCCAGGGCTGCCGAGGCTCCTACCGACGGCCGGGGCCAGCACCCCCTTCCTGCGCCCAGCTCCGCACCCAAGGAGCCACAAATTCAAGGAGCTCATGTTCAGAACGTTTAATATCCATGAGTGTGGCTTGAAAAACTGAGCGATCTCTACTTTGCACGCCAACCTTGAGGAAGCTCTGAATACAAATCATCGTCCGCTTTTGACCCTAAATCCCTTCAGGTCAGTGGGGACATCGTGGGTGCCCCTGGCCAGCCACAATTGCAGGGGGCAGCCAGGGGTCAGTGCTCCTTCATCAAGTACCCACGGGGGCCATGCAGCAGCCATGTGGGAAAGACCCTTCCTCTCCTGGAGCCCCTAGTCTAGTCCGGGAGGGGAGCACACCCAGGGAGCAGGGCCAGGGGAACAGGGTGCCCACTGATGTCTGTGGGAGCCAACGCAGAGGGAGGGGAGGCCACGGCTCTGCTGGTTCCTAGCTGGCTGGTCCACAGCTCATCTTGTCTGGAGAGATTACCAAACCCTAGTGGGCGTGAAATGCCCAACGGGACTGTTGAAAGTGCAGACTCCCAGCAAGTGGGGCCTCTGACACAGACGTCTTGGTGAGAACAAGATCTGCCCAGCAGCCACCTCCTGGGCGATTCTTGCGTTGTGAGAAACCTCAGCCTAACATCCAGAGATAAGGGGGGAGCGGCTGGCTCAGAATACAAACCTGTCACTCCAATGAGTGGTAAGACGTGCAGATCTCAGAGCATCCCGCTGGGCCCCTGCACACTTGCTATGTCAGATGGGATGGCCCCCAGAGATGCCCACGCCCCACTCCCCCGAAGCTGGAAATGCATTACTGCCATAGACTGAACGTGTGTGTGTCCCCAGATTCATACGTTGGAATCTGACCCCAAAGGTGATGGCGTTAGAAGTGGGGTCTCTGGGAGGTGATGAGGTCACAAGGTGGAGCCATCATGATGGAGTCAGTGCCCTAATAAGAGACCCCAGAGAGCTCCCTCACCCCTTCCCCCTGGGCGGGGGGACACAGGGAGAAGCTGCGGTCTGGGAACCAGGAAGCGGCCCTCCACCCGTCACCGGATGTGCTGGTGCCTTCAGCTCAGACTTCGTCTCAGATTCCCAGCCTCCAGACCATGAGAAGTCAGGGAGGGTCCGTCATTTAAGCCACCCGTGGTGTTTTATTATGGCAGCCGGCAGGGACTAGGACAGTCACCCAACGTGGCCAAAGGGACTTTGCAGGTGTGACTGAAATCTCGAGGTAGAGAGATTACCCTGGTTGATCTGGGTGGGTGCAGTGTGTTCCCATGGGGCTTTCTAAGGGGGAAGCGAGAGGTCAAAGCCATTTAAGGAGGGTGAGGTGGGAGCGGAGGCGGGAGCCGCGGGCTTTGAAGACGGAGGAGGTACCTCTGTGAGCTGGGGAAGGTAAGGACATGGACTCTCCCCCGGAGCCTCCAGAAGGAACCAGCCTGGCCCGCATCCAGTGCTAGCCCAGCAAGACCCACTTCAGACGTCTCACCTCCAGGGCTGCAGGATAACTCTGTGCTGTTTTAAGTCTGTAAGTTAGTGGTAACTTTTTTACCCCATGGCAGTTGCTACAGCAGCAAGAGGAAGGAATACATCTCCAGTGAAATATACCTTCAACAGAGTGAATCCAAAATGGAAAGGCTTGTCAGCAAACATGCAGGCCGACTGGGTCCCGACCTCTCCCTGCTTCGCTCTGTCTCTGCCTGGCCTCTCCCACCTCGGCAGCCCTGCAGGGCTTCCTTGTGCGTGCGGGAAGGAGCTCTGTAATTCTAGGGCATCGCTACTTGGATTTGTGTTCCTGGCACGTAGACCTGGGTCCTAACTGGCGTGAGGACACCAGGCACGTCCACTTTCTGCAGCATGGAGCGTCCACCTGATTCTCACAAAGCAGAAAGGGTGAAAACACCAGGAGCCCCGCAGGGCAGAGAAGCCGACGAGGGGAAGGCTGGGGCTCCGAGTGCACTCCCGCCCCCGCTCCAGGGCGGTAGTGCATGGTCCCCTGAGGACTGAGCAACGGGCATCGGGGAGCCGAGGCCAGGTGGGCTTGTGGACCAAGCTAGAAGGCCCTTCCAGGCCGCAGATGCACCAGCCCTTGGCTGTGCCCCTCCTTCTGAGCCCCTCCTGATGATCTGAGTCTCTCTTCGGGGGAGCTGGTAACTTCTCCTTGTGAAATTGTCAAGGGCGCTGGGGGACAGCCAAGTCTATCAAGCTGCCTGATCTTAGCTTTGATTCGCTTCTTAGATCAGGATGAAGAGGGCAGCTGAGATGGCCACAGGACAGGGAGCACAGAGAGCGGGGGCGGGGGTGCCCAGGGGGCCCAGGCACTGGACAGACAGGCTGTGGGCCCCGAGCACGAACACTGACAGACACCTCGTTCTGTCTCGGGCTGCCATGACCAGCACCCCTGTGAGTAGAGAGAATGTGTCTTCTTGTCTGGGACCCTGCCGGCCACATCAGGGAGCTTTTTTGTTCTCTTCATCACACACCCACAAAGTCGATGGGGAGGAGTTGCCGGCTTTTTCACATTCATCCTCTTCCTGCCCCAGGGCCGCACCTAAGCACCCTAGGTCACGTCCAAGAGGTGCCCGTGGTTGATGACAGCAGGCACATTTGAAGGAAGAGGCCCCACCCCACCCTTCCAAAGCCTTGCCCTGCACTGGAGGAGTCAGATGGGCTCCACTTTTCAGGGACCTTAGTTAAAGGTGAAGGTTTCCTGGCCGCTCGTCCAGGAAGTTGGGCTTCGCAGGTGTGGGCTAGGGACCAGGAGCCTGCATTTCAGTTCCCTGTAGACCTGATCACACTTGGGCCTGGGCAGTCCATTTTCAGGGCCACTTGGTGAGGCCCCAGCACCTGGTCTGGAAACATGAGCCCCGGGGCTGCAGTGGGGTGTTTTCTAGAGGTGGTCACCACCTATAATCAGTTGGCTTTACGTGAAGGACGTTGCCCTCCATAACACAAGTGGGCCTCACCCTGTCCACTGAAGGCCTTAAGAGCAAACGCGGAGGTTTTTGGAGCAGGAGGCACCTGTCCTCAGCTCCAGCCTGGGAGTCCGGCCCACCAGTGGCCCTGAGTACTCTAGACTTGGCAGCCCCACAAGCTTGTGAGCCGGTTCTCCAAGACGTAGCCCCCAGTGAACAGGTCCTGCTGGCTCTCCAGAGAGCCCTGACTGGCGCAGACGCCTGTGGGGCGGGGGCTGTCAATTCCTCGTGAAGATTCTAGAACAATGCCTAGGACACAGCCATCGGTCCACAAATGTGTCTCGTCTTCGCCTCTACGTGCTGGGGATAAGCCATCCTGGTCCCTGTGCTTGGGGACTTCTCCCCGAGATGTCCCAAATTCCCGCAGCCACACTGGGATCTGTGAGCCAAACGTGCCCCCTAGGGGGTTTGTCTCTGAGCAGTGAGTGAACGCGAGGATGGGCAGGGTCCAGGAGGAGAGCAGGAAACAGCACTGGGGGTGAGGATCCCACAGGGCTGGGACCCCATGGAGAGGATGAGGATGGGGTCTGACTGCCAGGCCAGCCCCCAGCCCCCTCCTGCCCCCACCACCACCTTGACCTCCCTGTCCGCCACCCCTTCTGGACTCCTGGCCTCCTGTCCACCCATCTCCTGGCCCTTCCCTGTGCTGTGGCCTTCCGTCTTCTTGTCCCTGCCTGGTGGCCTGGCCCCTGCAGCTGTCCCAGGGAGCCTATGCAGCCCGGTGGGGCCCGCCCCACTCAGCCTCTTCTTGGGTGCTGACCATCCCATGCCATCCGCCCCGCCCACACTCACCCTGCCTCGGTGCGCTTGGGCTGCTGAACAGAACATCAGAGGCCTGGCAGTCTAGACAACACATATTCATGGTCCACAAGCCAGAGGCTGGAGGGGAGGACCCACCTCCTGGTTCACAGACTGTCGTCTTCCCTCTGCGTCATCACATGGGGGAGGGGCCGGGGGCTCTATGGGGTCTATTTCATAAGGGCCCTAATCCCATTCATGGGGGGCTCCACCCTCTTGCCCTAATCACCTCCCAAAGGCCCCCGTCCTAACACCTCACACTGGGGTTAGGAGTCAGCACATGAATTCTAGGCCACTGACATTCAGCCCACAGACCCGCCACTTTCCTCTGCACAGAAGTGCGCGCCCTCACTCCTGCTCACATCCCCCCACCTCCCCTGGGACCCTTAGCCCCACTATCTGTCCCGCCCCTTCCTTCCACCATCAGGCTTTGGGTGGCGGTGGGGGTTAGGGTTAGCCTGAGGACCTCCAGCCTCATCTTCACTTCGTATGTAGCCAGTGAGCCCGAGGAACCAAATTTCTTGTTGCATTAAGTTTAATTGACCAGAAATGGTTAAGAGGTTAAGATAGTAAATTTTGGGTTTTTCCCCACAATTAAAAAAAAATAACCTCATGTTATTGACATAGAAAATAAAATTTTAGATCTCACACACGCAAGTTTCATTTAATATTTTCTCTGCCAGCATTATTAAAGAAAATGTCTACTTCTTAACATTTTGAAAAGAATAACCATTTTCCCAGCAATTTTAGCCATCCAGAACTCAAATGCGCCAAGAGGCAAAATGTCCTTTTCAGTCTTCAGCTTTACAGTTTTCAGTGCAGCTGGAGCTCTGGTGGAACCTGGATTCCTGTGAGTGACACCAAACAGAAGAAAAGTCTGGAAGCTGGAAAGTGCCAGGAATCCCACAGCCCTGGGTGAGCGGCTTCAGTTCAGTACGAGGTGGGCTGGGCGGGACACACAGCCAGAGAGGGTGGGAAGGAGGCCCAGGGCCTGCGGGGAAAGGCCTTGAGGGCCCCCAGACCTGGATGTTCATGATCGATCAGAGCCCTGCATCGGGAAGGCTGCCCTGGCGAGCGTGGAGAAGGGTTTGCAGGAGCAGAGACACCTCCGCTGCCCGGGCCGCAGCCCCATTCCTCCACCCACCTGTGGGCCTCGGCATTCGGAGACGGTGGTAGAGTCTTCGACCCTAAAACCTGAATACTCTCAAACTGGCCACAAATGTGACGTTTCCTATGCTCTCGCTGCAGAAATAGTAATGAGTGAGATTACAGGGCACTACGCGCGCCCACCGGGCCAGGGCAAACGCACTGGGCACGCTCGGCCTCGTTTCTACAACCGAAGGTGTTCTGAAGCACATCTGGTGCCGAGAGCTCTGGGTGTGGACTGCGCGCCCACCCAGGAAGGCTGTGGTAAAACGCATTCATTCGTGGAGTATTCCCGGAGGGCAGCAGCTCTCAGAACGTGGTCTGCAGATCCCTAAGACCTTTCGGATGGCCCCCACACAACTGCTTGCACAGTTACGCTGAGTTATCACTCACCCTGGTCACTGCTCAGTCATGGGCACAATGTGCAAAATTCCAGCCAAGGAGAAGGCTGAGGCCTCAGCAGGACGGAGGCTGTGGCTCCAACTGCTCCCCCGGGCGTTGTATTCACAGCCACACACTCAGGGTTTTGCTTTTAAAAATGCCAGTTTCACTGAAGAATGTCCTTGAAGGAGCAGTAAGAAGTATTAGCTTTGTTAAAGCTCCGCCCTTGAGCACATCTGCTTTGACTGCTCCGGCGGGAGGGCCCGGGGTGGGGGGGGCTTGCGTTCACGGTGCTGCTCTCAGAGGCGCAGGCGCTGTCTGAGGGCCCCCGTGAGTGAGCTGGGAGCCCAACCAGCCCTCTGTCCTGGAACTCCACTGCGCGCCAAACACACCGGACAGGCAGACCTTAGTTATCCAGACTTGGATGGTCAACAGATGTTTTCTGTCATATCAGGGAAAATAGTCGTTATCACCAATGATAAAATCTGAGTTTTCAAGGGAAAAGTAAAATTTTGAAAAACTTGTATCCAATACCGTAAGCCAGACAACTCCCTGGTATTTAACAGCCTTTCTTATGAGCTCAGTGGTGATATTAACAAATGTGATTTTGTGATGTTGTTTAACGAAATCTGTCAACATTTGGGAGAACTGCATAACTCTGAGAAGCAATGTTTTTCCAAATGGCCAGTGAATGATGTTACAAAATCGTTTGAGGGTAAAAGACCCAAAGTATAAGATAGAGCAATGGATTTTAATGTAACCGAGTATGAAGTCTTCACTGATATGGTTTCAGATCCCATATTGCAACTAGCCTTTCAGAAACTACCACCTGCTGAATTTTGTCTTATTAGGGAGGAACACCCACAATTGTGCCACAGGGCTAATAAAACAGTCCTCGCTTTCCCGACTGCATATTTATGAAAAGCTGCATTCTCTTCACATATGTGAAACAAATAATGGACCACACAGCAGAGATGAGAATCCAGCTGTCTCCTGTTAAGCCAGACATCGGAGTGCAGGAAGGTAGAACACCACTCTTCTCCCTCCTTTTGTTTTGGGAAATGCTGTAAATACGCGTTAAAATACATGATTTAAATAAACATGACGTGGGTCTTTATTGTCATTAGAGATGAATTAGCCGCCAAGAGGCATATTCCAAATCAACAGAGGTCTTTGGGGCTCTCAGTAACCATGAGGAGGGTGGAGGGTTGCCGAACCCCCTTGAGGGCCGTGTGGGCGTGGCTGGGGGGCTCCTCCTCCAGCCCACCACCCAGGACAGCCCAGTGGCACACTCATGGCCACGCATAACTTTGAGTGGTCACGAGTGCCGTGGAGGGTACAACTGGGTCGGGGGCTGTTTTAGGTGACGTGGCCTCACTCTGGGGCATCTGTGCCCAAGGATCTGGAGGAAGAATGTTCCTCAGAGAGGGGAACAGGGAGGGGAGGCAGGAACATCACCCGCCCCCCGGCCCCAGGCAGTGAGAGGGGGTTGGCAGCAGAGCTGGGGTGTCCAAGCTTGCCACGGGAGGCCGGGCTTACACCCTCAGGTGAGGGAGGTGGAGCAGGCAGGTCACGTGGGGACTCAGAGGGTGCGTCCAGGATTGCATCTAACTCTCAGCATTCTTGGAAGCTGCCGTTGTAGACTAAGCGTGGAAAGAGAACCAGAAGCAGACTGCGGGGACCAGGAGAGGTTGAAAGACCAGCCCTCCCGGTGGGAGAAGGAACGGCTGCAGGGGGAGAGGAAGGGCTGAAACGGGCAACTGCGGGATGGACATGGAAGGCAGAGCCCTCAGGCCAGCTGAAGACCAGGGCGTGGCCTGTTGCAGTTGGAGAAACCAGGTCTATCTCCCAGGAACCTGGCCAGAGCAACTGGGTGAATGGGGGAGACGGAAGGGGCAGGCTGTGGGCAAGGGGGTCAGACTCAGTCGATCCCACTCAGACTGTGACATTTCAAATGCCCGTTAGACCTCAGAGTGGTGGCGGCCAGGAGGCCGTCAGGCACACAAGTCTCATGCTCAGAGCTGGAGAGAAGTCTCAGTTGTCGTGGGGCAGCGGCGCTTCATAGTGAAGGCCTCATCCCTTCAGGGCTGGTTGCAGGGATGGAGGCAGGTTAAGTGGGGAAGGAAACGGCAAGTTCCCGTGTTCCTTTACTCTTGGCTGCCGAGGCTTTGGGAAGTCCCCATAGTCAGAGCTCCTCTTGTGGTCAGTTCATCCCAGAGGGGATTTACCCTGGGGAATTTGGGGAGGGGAAAGCAGAGGAGGGCCTTCCGGAGGTCTTCCCCAAGCGGGTAGCAGGGAAGAGGGGGGAGGAGGAAGACCCTTAAAGACTGTGCGTGGACAGAGGCGCGCTCATTCGGTGGGTGGAAGCCGAATCCGTGGGCCCACGAGGTGCAGGAGGGAACGCAGCCTCTGCTGGGGACGTCGTGGGGCGCAGAGTCGTCAAGACCAAGCGCTGCCCCTCTTTTCTCCAAGGTCCTCTCCTCCTTCGCTATGCATCGCCTAGATTCTGCCCTCTGCTCCCTTCCATTCTGGACCTGTACTTCATGTAGACTTCATTGCACCAACGCCCTGCCCCCAAATTCCTTTTTAAAAAGATGTCCAGACCCCCTGCTTCAGTGATTCCCTCCCTGGGCCACTGAGGATGAGCGGGGCCACCGACCTGTAATCCCTGCTAACCTCTGACCCCTTTCTCCTTCCCTTTAAGCAAACTTCCCTGCCCCCAAGGTGCCCCCACCTCCCCTCCGCCTTCTCCACGGCTCTCCAGAAAAATTAGCGCGGGCATTTGGAAAGTGGGTGGGGAAGGCTTGGGGGCCGAGACTACACACGGAGATCACGGGTCTTTAAGGTGCGCGCTCCTGGAGCAGGAGGCCTCTAGCCAGTCGGGAAGGGGAGCAGGAAGTGGGGGGCTTTTCCCACGGATTTCTTTCTGGAGGGGCTCTCCTGGAGCCTCCACCCGCGAATGGGGAGGCCGGGTTCCTCCGCAGGGCATCCATGAGAGTGCCTGCCTCCCACAAAAAACTGGGAACACGAGAGAGGCAACGAAAGATTTTGGTTTTAAAATGAGTAGTGGGGTAATATTTTGAACCACAGGACTGCTTAGGGAAGCGAGTCTGCCAGACCCGCGAGACCGTGGAGACGAGGCCGTGTGGGGACGAGATGGCGCCCAGGGGCCCCGGGGGACGCGAAGGGCGCGCGCGCGGGGAGGGTCAGAGGTGGCCGGAAGCTCGGATCACCGAACGCCTGTGGGCGTTTCGGGGGTGGGGGTGGGGGGCTGGGAGCGATGCAGTTTCAGACCGTGCCACCCCGGAGCGCCACCCTTTCACTGAGTCCGGACGAGCGGCTTTGAAGTCGCTGCCTCGGCTCGGCCCCTCCCGCGTCTCCGCCCGGCGCAGCGCAGAACCGCCGCGTCCGGGCCGTGCCGGCTTTGTCGCTAAGCGCTATTGCAGCGGCTCATTGGACCACGTCGGTGGGGCGATCGCAGCCCTCTGATCTGTGAGCTGCAAAGAGCTCAGCGGTTCATTCACAAATCCGCGCCAGGTCGGCCCTCGCTGCGCGCCAGCCCTGGGCCCGGAGCTCCCAGAGAGCGGGGCGCCCCGGAGGGGGCCCCGCTCCAGCCACGGCCTTCGCCTCCTCGCCGGCGCCTGGGTCTCGCAAGGCTCAAAATTTGGGGGCCTGGGGGGATGGGGTTTCATCTCAGTGGAAAGTTCGTAGCCAAGAAGTCCACCTCAGGGATCTGGGCTCCCGAGATTTCGCTGTCGAGCCAAGTGTCCGGACTGGGCCGGGGTCCCCTCCTCGCCTTCAGAAGGCAAGGACATGGCCTGGGCTCATCCCTAGAGTCCTGCTTCGAGCCACAGGGCTCAAGTGTAGACTCTCCCCGCCTCTCGGAGAGCCATAGGGCCCCCTCCCTCCTTCTCGGGGTGTGGCGGGGCAAGGCACCCGGCAAGTCTCTAAGAATCACCCCTAAAACCAAGCTTGCCTGGGGGTTCGCCGCTTACTCAGATGTGCAGGGGGGAGGGAAACCCTCTGAGGAAACCCGCCTGGGGGCCTCCTGGGGGTGTCACACTCCGTACTGCAGCGAGAGATCACCTTCAACCCGATGCAGCAGCGAGGCTGGGGAGTTTGGAGAAGGGTAGAGGAGCCGCGCCCCCAAGAGAGTCTGCCAGTTCTGGAAGGAAGAGACCAGGTCACACCCCGACGAGAAAAGGCCCGCGCCTCCTCCACCTTGCACACAGCCAGCTTCCGCCCTGCGTGCGCGCACGAAGGGAAAAATCTGGCCTGGGGCGCCCCATCCCCACTTCCGACGGAGACCACTGCCCCTTGGGCGGAGCAGCCCAATGCTGGGTGTTCACCCAGACACCTCTAGGTGATCCTGGGTGATGCGGGGTGCGTGGAGCCCCTCCCCTTTCCCCGCTCCGCAGAGCAGATGGGACCACAGTGGGTGCCGGGGGACGCGCCAGCCCCGCCACCCCCGACTCCCGCAAGGTTCCACACCCCCCACCATCGCCTGCCAGCCTGGATGTGCGAGGCGCCTGGGTTCCCGGAGAGGGGGCTCTCCGCTCGCGCCCTGGCGCAGACGCGCATGACGCTTTTGGGGCGTGGGGGGGGGGCTCAATTTCGTGCTTTCCAGGAGTTGTTTCTACTGCGGAAAGGAGATTCCCGCCCGGGCTGAAAGGCTGCAAGCCTGCATTCGGCGCAGTCTCAAGACTCTGGCAGCTGCTCAACCCAAAATCCATTCTGGCCTCCGACTTTGGAGAGCGTCCCCGGATCGAGGTTTCCTAACGGTCGAAACTTGGTTTCACATCTGTTTTCAAGGTTGAGCTCTTCTTGGCTGCTTTGCACGAGCAGCAGCTGAACTTGTATCTGCAAATAAGACAGAAAAGCGTCTCCCAAAGTGTGTCATTTGTTTGGGGAGCCTGCGCTTTGCCCTCTGAGCGCTTTGGCATCAAACTTTCCAGTCCCCGCTGGCCTCCTTGGACCCTCGCCCCCAGGCGCGGACCCTCAACATCTGAAACCCAGAGACTGCACAGCCACTGCCAAAGTTGGCCTAGGCTCCGCCAGTGGAGAGCTAAACTGGGTAGTTAATTAGGACAGCTCGCATTTCTGACTCCTGGTAGCTGGGCAGGTGTAAATCCCTAGGAATTTAAGGGCATTAGCTACATATGTGGGAAATCCTGGTGCGTATCCCATTTCTGTTTCCTAGCCTGTGTTTATGCTCCAGAAGGTATAGAGTTCCTGAACTTCGCCGTCATCTTGGAGGCTGCTGTGTCTTGGGGGATTAACTGATATGAGACACACAAAACCCTGAAACTCTGTAACATTAGATGCAGCACAAAAAGCTGCCTGCAGAGAAATAGAATATTTTTGTAGAGGGCCCTGAGTAGAGGGAAGAGTTTTGGGGGAGGAGAAAGAGCACTTCTATAGTTTGCCTTAACTTTAAAATATTGCTTCAGTGGGCTTTATCTTGAGTGGGCGAGGTGTGCTGGGATGAGGGAACAGGGCAGAAACGAGTTCAGGGAGAGGTTATGAGGGTGACTCTTCGGCCCTGACGGCAACAGTGGGAGCTGCCCCAGGAGGGCAGGTGGGCCTTGGTGAGCACACAGTGCACTGCTATTCAGGGTGACATCTCATGACCGAGCCTTGTGCCCTGAAAAGGCCACCGCTCCTCCCAAGAGTGCTCTTTATTTCTTAGCACAGGAATGAATGGGGGGACACACCCCCATACTATACACTCGAGAATATTGATCAGTTATTCAAGCTAAAGAAACCACCAGCTTCGCTGAACTCAGTGAAACTGATCGATAATGCAATCAAGTCTAGGGCCTGTTTGAATTTAACTCACAACTTAGTTTTGCCCTTTTATATCAAATTATAATTCTCAATATATTTCTATTTGATAAAGGAAGAAAGAAATCAATTTCATGACTAAGTTGAATGTAGGTTTAAAAAAAATCTATCTCCCCCAGTTAACCAGTAAATAACCGCATGAGTTCCCCAGTGAAGCGTTAGCTGGTTGTGATGTTTGGGGGGGATGGCTTAGATATTTTCTTCCTGATAGAAAAGCCTAGACTAATGAGTTATTTGTCTTACTAGCTGTAGGTAGGTTGGCAGGGCTGGGTCCAGGTTGTTTCAGTTAAACCTGAACTTGTCTAAAATTCAGGAAATATGTAGCCACTCCAATCATGTTCCCCAAAGATCATGTGAAGTCAGCGTACATGAGTTTATGCTACGCTAGCCTCTCCATGGGTTCCTGTGGCCTTTAGGGAAAGAAAGAGAAGAAACCTCATGCTCTGTGAGAGAAGCAGGTGTTCCGGGAGTTCCTTTTGAAGACTTGTTTCCCTTGTAAAGATCAAAAGGAAGACAGTGGGTAAATACTAGGATTTCTTCCACTGCTTGTAAGTGATTGTAAGGCTGGGGAGGGTGGATGATTTTCTTTACAGCTCATTAACCTTTTATATATTTTTCTTCTTGTTTCCATGTGCTTTAGCCAGCTCAAGCTATAGATGGCCCTCTTCAAATTCCGTCACCGCACCAACCCTGCTTAATTGCCTCTGGATTATTTGAAATGTGTTGCTTTCTTCCGGGTTGCCGCAATTCTAAGGAGACATTTTCTGTACCGTGGAGGTGTGAGGTCGCGGAAGAGTCTGCACCCGCTGCTCGGTCTCTTTGGTGAGGGCTCTGTGGTCCACTTGGAGTGGAAGTGGGCCCAGCTTCCGGAGGGTCCACATTTTGGTGGGATGGAGAATAGCAGTGAAACAGGGCGAGAGCAGGAAAGGGGCCCCCAGGGCACAAGGTGATACCCAAGAAATCCCAGGTGAGGTCATTTAAGGCAAGAGTCGCCTGGCCCTGGAGAAAGTCAACAGAGGCTGGGCAGCGGGGCCAAGGCGAAGGAGTGAGTTTGGGTGTGGGCTCCCTAGCACAAGTGGAGCGATCCTATGATTTCCCTTTAGAAGTGTCTGTTTTCCTAAGAAACCAGGTTAGGAATGGTTTCTGGACCTTAGTCTCCAGCCCTGCAGACCTGCTAGTCCTCCACGCACCTCCCCAGCCCTCTCAGGCTGGCGCTGCAGCTAAGCGTCACAAGTAGGTCCTGTCCCTGCGGCCTGGACGGCAGGGCAGTTCCCAGTGAGTGGCTCACCCACTTCATGCCCCCCAACTTCCAGGGAGCTTATACCCAGCACAAGCCGCTTCTACTACTGCTCTCATGGCAGGGTCCAGATGGGCCATGAGGCTCCTTGTGTGCCGCCCTCCTCAGCCAAGCCTCCGCGGGCACCAACCCACCCATCAGTCTTCCGGGCGCTACTCTGGGCTTTGGGAGAGCTGGGCACCTCATCATGGCCGAGGTCAGGGAGAGGCACGGGGTCTGCCGTGCAAGGGCATGGGTGCCCCACTCCCCATGACGCTCCAGGCCCTTTCCAGGCCCTCTGCTGCTGCGCTTAACCCCTTCCTTCCTGGGGCTAGTCGGACGAGGTACCCCGGGCCCCAAGTTCCCCTGGTCTGTAGGCCGGTGCGTGGCTGGGAGGTGAGCACACCCGCGCTTCCTCGGCGCCTGCTGGCCCCGCCCGACCCACCCCTTCCTCCGCCTGCCCCTTCATTTCGGCCTTTGTCTGCAGGCCGGGGGCGCGGCGGGGACAGCACCAGGAACCAAGGGTGGCTCTCCGCCAGGCGGGACGTTTCTCTCCGCTCGGTCCCGATTCCCCGGCCCGGCGCCCAGGACCCGGCTGCGCGGAGCTGGCTCTTGGCCAGGGAAGCGGGGCTCCCGGGCCTGATTCTGTCGGGTGGCGATTTCGCTCTCCGGAATTGTTGGGCGTCTCTATGGCGAGGACCTCTACGAGCGAACGCCGCTCACATTGCGTTCGTTTTTTCTCCAGCGTCCCCACGCGCACCCAGAGAAGTGTGGAAAGTGAGGGGACGGCAGAGCGGCTGGAAAAGTTACCCTCCTTCGGCCTCGTTTTAAGAAAACGCGGGAGGCTGGACCAGCATTCAGGCACCCAGCGTCTCCAGGAGCGCTTCCGCCACCCGCAGCCTCGCGGAGATTCTACGTGCGATACTAGCGTCGATGCTATGAATGCACCTTATCTAGAAGCCGTCTTTCCCCTTGAAACTTTCTGACGTCCGCCTTTGTGCAGAGAGCCCGGGAAGTACAGAGGGTGCTTCTCCCCAAGCGGGTGGTTGCGGGCATTCTCCCGGACGCAGTGAGCCGAGGACGGATCGGGGTCTGCGGGCCGCGGCCGCGCTTCACGTTGAGAAGAAACAAATGTTCGGCGTTGGTTCTCTTGTTCACACAGAAAAGCCCACCCTGCGGGGCGGCGGCGGCGGCCGTCTGTCCGGGTGGGAAAGCGGGCCAGCGTGGCTGGCAGGCCGCAGGGCCCGCACCTCGGACCCGGGAGCAGAGACTAGGAAATGCGCCCCCGCCCCACGACCCCAGAAAGCACAGCCTGGCCGCGTCCCAGCCTGGCCGGCGGAGCCTCAAGCGTGTTTTAGAGCTTCCTGAAACAGCCTGTTGTGATTTCTGTTTGAAAGGTTTAGGATTCCCTTATCCTTGGAGTAAATCAACTCTCTGCGGCTCCCATCCAGATTTTCCCTCTCTCCTGGCTGAACCTTCGAATGGTGCCCACTCTCAAGGGGCGATTTTTCTGGAATTGTGTTCAGGTTTGGGTTGGCTCTGGGCAGCCTAAGGCTCCCTGCCGATTTCTCTCTTCATCCTCTTTTCCCTCCTCCTGCCCCTGCAGCCTCCTGCTACAGCACTCCCACCCAGGCCAGTAAGCAGGAAGTGGCCTGCTTCCTCAGACCAGCCTGACCTGCAGCCTGGAGACCAGTGTCCACAGGTTGCTGCCCCCTCCCCCCAAAGTGAGGTATGCCTGGAGACGACGTGCTGCTTTGCAGAGGTCATGTTGCAGCCAGCAACCTGGGTCTGCATCACAGGAGAAAATACAGATGAAGTCCAGCACTTGGGCTCAATTAATGTTCAATCAGAGGCAAAGGTGCTGCAGACATTAGAAAATATTTCTCAGGAGACGGCCTAATTGGTTTTCACGGGACAGGTGGAGAAATTAACCTGAGACGGCTTTTTTGCAGGAAGCAGACGCACCATGGGCCCTCCCTCTACCCACTTGGTGATCGGAGGCCCCAAATAATTGGACATTCCCTGAAGATTAGGGTTCCCAAACTTGCAGGAAAATTTCCCACCGAACCCTCAACACGTGTAAATAGGATGTCCCCACAAGCCCCACCAGCCCCATTTTTCCAGGAGCAGGCAGACTATGGGTTCAATTTCTTGAGACTCGGGGAAGGCCACTGGCAGGTGTGTGCCTGGCCGGATAATTTGGTGAAGACCCCTCCAGTGGGGGGTGGAGGAGAGATGCGAGTCACCCCAAGTTAAGAAGTAGCTTCCCCATCCTGCTTGAGCCTTGCAGAAGACCAAAGAGCCCCCCCATCTGCCTCCAGAGCCTACCCACACCCAGCCCCCTACCTGCATTTAGTGGCCAGGTGACCCAGCCAGCACCTCCTCCACGGGTTAAAGTCCCCGGAGCAGCACCCTGTAACTGTTACTTCTAGTTCAACCTAGGCCTCACTCTGGAGCCTGCAGTGGGGTGGAGAGAGAATAGGACCTGAGTGGGGACCAGAAGACAGCTGATCCAGGCCAGGGGCAAGCCTTCAGGCTTCAAGGTGGCCAGGAGGGCTGCTTGCCCAGACCTTTTTCCATCCCTCCCGGCCTGACAGCATCTCGCTAGCTGCTCCAGGCCCAGGGCCGGCTGCAGCTCCGCAGTGGGCCCCAGTTGCTGGGCGCCCTGCAGCCACCTGGGCCGGCCAGACCTAGGGCATCCCAGCTCTCCCTTCTCTTCCCCTCCTCCCCATCACTCTGCCCATCCTCCCCCAGTGTACATTTATCATGCCATGCTCCAGCACCTTCAGAGGTGCCCTTTTGGATGTTTCTCAAACTTCAGAAATCTCCATGAAAGTGCATTTTAAATGATGAACAGGCATGCCTGTGGTAACAGCCGGTGTTTGGTGGGGTGTCTGCAGCTGGGGGCAAGAAGAGAAGAGTGAATAGGAAAGAGCCAGAAGAGGGGAGGAGAAGGGGAAACAGAAGTTCAAGTTGGACATTCTGACAGCAACTGGAAAGGAAGTTTAGAAAAGGACAGAAAAAAGAGAGGAGGGGAGAAATAAAATTGGGGCCCCCACCCCACCATTGGTTTCTAATTTCCCTTTCAGATGGGCCCAGCTCTCCTGAAAGACTAGTTTGAAGGATTTTAAAACAAAGAAAATGAGGTGACTGTCCTCTTGGTAGTCCCTCCATGGGTTAAGGACTTGGGGTGGGGCAGAAGGTGGGTTTGGAATTGGGGAGAGGCAGCCTCTCTGGGATGTTTTCTCTCCACGTGGTTTTGAAGCTTTGGCTGAACCGTGAGCTCTCCTTTCCTTTCCTTTCCTTTCCAAAAAGGAAGATTCAGTTATAATCCCTCTTGGATTTCTCTTCCCCCACACGCAGTCCCCAGTCATTTTCCAGACTCTTCTGGCGCTGCATGGATCAGTGTCCCGGGGAGAACGAATCCCACCGTATGCACGCGGCTCCCTGCACACGCACACGCGTGCACACACGCACACTTACAATGAGTGTAGGAAGAGGGTCCTGCGCGCCAGCTCTGCATTTAAGACAGGAATCTGCCTGGTTACCAAAGTCAAATGTAAGTGACAATTCCCCTCTCCACCAGCAAGGAAGGCAGACTACAGAAGTCCCTTTGTATCTCGGCAGCTCATTTAATGTTATTTATGCATTTTTGTGCAAGGAATTGTGGGATTTTTCCCCATGGTAAACAATATGGAAATGTTTAAAAATAGCAATCTTCCAGCGCTTGCCCATGTCTGCACGCCAGGGCTCTCGCGGGGCTTCCTCAGATCCCTGAGCCGAGAAGCGACGGGGAAAACGCGAGCGAGCGCGGGGGACGCGGTCGCGGTCTCGCCGGTTTGGGCTCCCGCACCCGGAGCGCAAGGACGCGGCCGCTTTAAGGGGGGGAGGGGCGGCGGCGGGGGGGAGGGGCGGCAGGAGGCTCCTGTCACAGAGCGGCCGCCGGCGCGTCACGTGGGCGCGCGGCGCCGCGGCCATTGGCCCGAGGCACGTGTCCAGGAGACCGGCCCGCGACGTCACTCGAGGGGGCTCTGTTAAAAATAAGAACAAAAATCCAGAGTCAAAGTGTCTCAGGTTGTGCTAAGTGGCCTGGAAATTTCCGAGCCCGCGCGGAGGCCGAGGCGGCGAGGGCGCGCAGACGGCGAGGGAGCGCGGGCGGCCCAGCCCGGCCCGGCCCGCTCCCCCGCCGCTCACCCATGCGACTCGGGTCGCAGGGCTCGGCGGGGCTCGGCGGGGGCGCGGCCGCGGCCGCACGCGGGTGGGGCGCCCCGGCCCGCAGCAGGGCGGCGGCCGCGCAGAGAGGGCCCCGAGGACGGCCGAGCGCAGCGCGGGCCCTCGGGCCTCCATGTGCGTGCTGGCGGCGGCAGGCGCGCTGACCGCTCGCGCCCCGCACCCTCGAGGGCCGGCCGGGGCGCGCGGGCGGGGGCGGCCGGGCGGCGGCGGCGGCGGCGGCGGCGGCCTGAGCGGGCCTGGGCGGGTGTGAGCACGGGGGAGCGAGCTGCCTGCATGCACGGAGCTCCAGCCCCGGGCGGCCGTGGCTGCGACGCGGGAGCCGGAGGCAGCGGGACGTGGAGAGGAGCGCGGAGCCTGGAGGCGCCCCCGGTCCACACTGGATCATCGTGACTCTCTAGCGCCCGGGCGCGCTGCAAAGGCGAGGACCAGACTCTTTTGAATCTCCCGGCATCTGAGCGCCGGGCGACTCTTGTATTGACTCGTGGATTGGAACGTGGCTTTGCTCTGAGCTTGGCCTGCGACTTGTAGGATCCCAGCCCTGGCTGCGGCCGCCGCTCACGCCCTCGGAAGACTCGGCGGGGTAGAGGCACGGGCTGGCCGCGAGAGTCTCCGTGTGCAGAGCGGGCGGGCGGAAGGCTGACTGAAGGGTGTCCCAGGAGAAACAATTTGGGATTTGTTGTGAACAGCATGGAGGAGAATGACCCCAAGCCCAGCGAAGCGGCGGCAGCGGTGGACGGGCAGCAGCAGCCGGAATCCAGCCCCAGCGGCGGCTCTGGCGGCGGCAGCAGCCCGGGCGACGTGGACACTGGCCGCCGGCGGGCTCTGATGCTGCCCGCGGTCCTGCAGGCGCCAGGCAACCATCAGCATCCACATCGCATCACCAACTTCTTCATCGACAACATCCTGCGGCCCGAGTTCGGCCGGAGAAAGGACTCGGGGACATGCTGTGCTGGCGCAGGAGGAGGCAGAGGCGGCGCAGCCGGCGGTGAAGGCGGCGCGGGCGGTGCGGAGGGAGGCGGCGGCGCGGGCGGCGCCGAGCAGCTCCTAGTGTCCGGCCGGGAGTCCCGGCAGAACGCGCCCTGCGCGCCTGGTGCAGGCGGGCCGCTGCCCGGCGGTGGCGGTGGTGACTCTCCGGGTGACGGCGAAGGCGGCTCCAAGGCTCTCTCGCTACACAGCGGCCCCAAGAAAGGTGGAGACTCCGGGGGCCCCCTGGACGGGGCTCTCAAGGCCCGCGGCTTGGGCGGCGGCGACCTGTCGGTGAGCTCGGACTCGGACAGCTCCCAGGCCAGCGCCAACCTGGGCGCGCAGCCCATGCTCTGGCCGGCTTGGGTCTACTGCACGCGCTACTCGGACCGGCCTTCTTCAGGTGAGCCCTGGGGACCCGCGTCCTGGCCCGTCGCGGGGTGGCCGGGTAGCGCTGGCGCGGGAACTTACCCGAGGAAGAAGACACCAGGATCCTTCTCCCCAACACAAAGACACACACAGCGACATTGTGTGCGGCTGACGCTGACCGGGCAGCGGCAGGAGGAGAGAGGGTACAGACTTCTTAGAACAGCAGAAGCACTAGGACCTCCTTCCTCTCTTGCCTTTTGGGGCCTCGAAGCAGTAGCCCACCCCTCCCCTGGCTGGAGTTTATTCGGTGGGAAAGGGGGTGGCTGGAAGATAGGCTCAGCTTACACTCTTCAGCCCCTTCTCCACGTCCTTCCAACTCAGTCCAGACTCGGGACACACGCCCAGCCCACTCCAGACCTAGACTCACCCTAAGACCCAGTTATCCCAGATGTAACCAGGAAAGAAAGCAAGGCTTGTGGCTCTCCCTCAACTGGGGCTGATGAGGGGGTCATGAGGGGATCCGGGAAGGGAAGGGATAGAAACAGAGGTGCCCTCTGCCCTGTGCCTGGTTTTATTTGCCAAGCCGACAGGCACATAGCTTGGAGGAGAGAGGCCTGCAATCCCCAAATAGAAAGAACCTTTCCCAGAGCCTTCCTGGGGCAGATCTGCATCGGAAGGGGCACAGTTCAGAGGGGGTTCGGGAGGAGCCCACGGGGGTGTGCAGAGCTTCTGGGCGTGTTTTTCATAGATCTGTTATTTTAAAAAGCGAAGTCCATGTCCCTGTAGAAACCATCAGTGGCAGTAAATGTGGGGCTGCGGCTGTGAACCGCCATTAGGCGCGGACTCCATTTGTTCCCAAGCTGGCAGCGGACCCCCTCTGCCCCCGAACCCTCAACTGTTTTGCCCAGGTCGTTTACCCAGTTCGCCACACAACTAAGTCACCCCTGGGTCGCCTTTCCGCAGAAATGGCGTGCATGTATCTTTCATGAAATCCACATTTCTCCAGCTAGATCTGAAATTTGCTCCATTGTTCTCGCCTCTCTCCTTTGTTAATATTTAATTAACATATAGGCTCACAATGCGGCCGGCCAGGAGCCTCAGCCGGCTTTGTGCCGCGCCGGAGTTGCTGCTGAGCCAGGCCCCAGTGGCCCGCGGCAGCCGAACGTGGCTCGGTTGCTCGTCTGTCTGGATTTAGCAACAAAACAAAACAAAAACAAACAAAAAAACCCCCAGGAAGATAAGATTTATGTTTCTTGACGTTTGAGAAAGAAGCAACGTACAGTTTTCTTGCGGAGGTTTAGTCCTTTTACCGAGACTTCTTAAGTGCGTTTTTTTTTAATCAAGAAAGAAAAAGAATTAAAAATTCTGATTTTAGGGAGATTTTCTTTCCTTAAAGTGGTTCGTGTCTTTCTGTGGGCTGATTCTTGTGTGCAAACGCCCCAGGACCAGAGGGGTTTAGGGGATGGGGAGCGCGCTTCTCCGGGGAGGGAGCGAGTGGAGATGAAGAACCGGCTCCTGCCCCACGAGGCTGTGGTGGGGTCCGAGCCCGTGCGGGGCCGCCTGGGGCCTGTCGAGGCCTCCCAGAGCCTCCTTCCCGCTCCGCGCGTGCCCCGGGAGACGGGCCGCCACCCCGGGATCCGCAACCCCCGGATGAGAGCCGGCGCCCTCCGCGTGTGCGCCGCGGTGACTGCGCGCGAGCGGGGACGGTGCGTGTGGGGGGTGTGTGTGTGTGTGTGTGAGCGTGGGCGTGCTTGAGAATCGAAAAGGCCAGGAGTTAGAGCCCAGCACCCCGTGGCGCCCCCTCTGCTGCGCGCACAGCCCCCTCTTCCATCGTGCCTTGGGGAGAGAGCACAAGGCCCGGTCGGCGGGGGAGGGTTGTTCTCGGCGCCCCTGGGGCCTGCGTACCATCCGGGGCGCCAGTCCACCCTCCTGATCCGGGTCCTGGTTGGGGGGGGTTCCCAGCTAGTGGCCTAGCAGCCCCCTGACCCTGCAGAGTTGGTTGGGGGTGTGTGGGGTGGGGACCTGGGTGCTCTGGCTGCCGGAGGTATAACCTTCTACAGCCTCCCCCCTGGGGCGCCCGGTAAGAAACTGGGGCCAGGAGCACCCCAAAGTTAATGCATTTATTTCCCAGATTAAGAAACCCAGATGGGCAGTCGCAACTCCCTCCCTCACCAGCCTCTTCCCTCACAGACCTCCTTAGGGGCTGAACTTCCAGAAACCAATAAAAAGAATGCACTTGGCCCCCTTCCCTCTGCTCTCCTTTCTTGGGCCTTTTCCGATGGTTGGGTCTTTGGCCTTATCACCACTGTCCCAAACCAACCTCAAGTAGTGTGGGGCAGCCCAGCCACAGGAGGTGGGGGTGGGAGGTCAGAAGTGTGAACCTTGTGCCCAAGGTCAGCTAGGTCCCTCAGCGGCCTCCTTGGCTCCCAGGCAGGCACTGTGTCCCCTCTCCTGGACAGGGGACTGAGGAGACTTGGTGGGGGAAGGGGTGGGAAACTCAGAGCTCCTTCCTCACCCAGGAAAGGCCATGTGTGCTCCTTCCTGTCCTTAAAGGAAACAGTGGACTTGGGTCCACAGGGCTAGTGGAGGGGGGCAGACCTCCAGACCTGTCCTGTTGTCAGAATTCACCTGACCTTGGCTCCCACAGCCCTTGGGACCTGTGGGGTGTCCCCTGTGGGGGTCCCTCACATCCTGCCATGGCTCTTCCTGCTACCCTGGCTGCCCCTCCCCTCCCCCAATCTTTCCCCCTCACCTCTCTCCCAGCACCTACCCCTTCCCTGTCCTGTCCTGGACAGACCCTCAGAGAGGGCGAGAAAGAGCCTGGCCACGAAGTTTCGGCTTTTTACTTTCCTGTGGGGGTTTTCCTTTTATTTGCAGACTTTCTCACTAAGCCTGCCCTTTACCCTACTCTCAGCCCCTCACCTCCTGGGCCCAACACCTCACTCCCCAGGGGAGGGTCCCAGAGGTAGCGGGGAGCCCTGCCCAGTCTCAAGGCCAGCCCAACTCTCCTCCAGGTCAGCCGCTGGCCGTGGGCAGCCTCTTCCCTCCTGGCCTCGGCCTTCTCCCTGGCCTGCGATGTGACGCACCCGAGGAAGCAGGTCGGCCGGAGCCCTCCTAACCCGCGTTCTCTCTGTCCACCGTGCCCACCTAGGTCCCAGGTCACGCAAACCAAAGAAGAAGAACCCCAACAAAGAGGACAAGCGGCCTCGCACAGCCTTCACTGCGGAGCAGCTGCAGAGGCTCAAGGCCGAGTTCCAGACCAACAGGTACCTGACGGAGCAGCGGCGCCAGAGCCTGGCGCAGGAGCTCAGCCTCAATGAGTCACAGATCAAGATTTGGTTCCAGAACAAGCGCGCCAAGATCAAGAAGGCCACAGGCAACAAGAACACGCTGGCTGTGCACCTGATGGCTCAGGGCCTGTACAACCACTCCACTGCCGCCAAGGAGGGCAAGTCGGACAGCGAGTAGGGGGGCGGGCGCAGGCCCGGTCTCGGTGCGAGCTAAACAATGCAATAATTTAAAATCATAAATAAAGGGCCAGTGTATAAAGATTATACCAGCATTAATAGTAAAAAATCTCGTGTATTAGCAATGGTTCTGCAATATTCTATGTATATATAATTTACAGGAGGTATAAAATCCCAAATATCTGACTATAAAATATTTTTGAGTTTTTTTGTGTTTATGAGATTATGCTAATTTTATGATTTTCTTTTTGCAAAGGGAGCTGCTTAGGGTTTCATCTTTTTTTTAATCCCCTAAGCTCCATTATGGGACATCGGACACCTTTTTTTTAATTTCAAAAGAAAAAAAAATTAAAACAACTTGCTGAAGTCCAAAGATTTTTATTGCTGCATTTCACACAACTGTGAACCGAATTAATAGCTCCTACTTGGCCTATGAGTTCTGCCACTTTGTTTGTGTGGGCTTGGTGAGGACAGTAGGAGGGCCCACATTCCCAGCCTCACCAGAAGCAGAGAAAGGGCCCTGGTGGGGCGAGGTGACTGCCGGGGGTCCTTGGGGGAGTGCAGAGGCTTGGCCTGGGGAGTGACACCCTGACACCAGGGCCTGCCTTGGGCTAGGGGCCCACGGCCGGCCGCTCCCCTCCTCTCTTCCTCCCACCATATCCTCCTCCTCGCTGAGGCCTGGCCTGTGCCTCCCCACGTCCTTTCATCTGTGTCTGTGTCACTCTCCCCTGTCCCTGTGCCCTGTCTGCCTGCGTCAGCGTCAGCTCTCCCACCTCCGGGGCTCTGGGCCAAGGGGCCGGGGCCGGGGCCGGGGCCGGGCAAGTGGGCTCAGCCTGGGCCCAGAGCATCCTGGCTGCTCCACTGGCCATGTGGGTGCCCGCCTGGCCCCAGAAACACAGCTTCCAACCAGCAGAGGCCTCGAGAGGGAGCTGGCATTTCCTTCCCTTCCTTTTTTGTTTTTCTTCCTTTTCTTTTTCTTTCTTTTTTTCAAGTGACAACCTCTGCTATAGATTGCATTCTTTCAAGGTAAATATGTGTGCATGTGTGTCTGCGTACATCGTATAGATATGCTCTCACACACATACACACAAGCAGATGCATGAGTCCACAGTTCTGGAACATGTGGCTACCTTGACTTTTGAAGGAACTCAGAATTCTCCAGGATCTAGAGGAAGGAAGAAAGTGTGTAAATAATCATTTCTTATCACTTTTTGTCTTTTCTTGTTTTTTTTTAAATATACATTTTATTTTTTGAAGGTGTGGTACAGTGTAAATTAAATATATTCAATATATCCCCCACCAAGTACATATATATAAACAAACACATTATCTATCTATCTATCTATGACTCCACGCTGTCTTCTGTTTAGTGTATGGAAAAAGAATTGTGTCCGAATGTCTGTCTGCACCGGGACAGCCCAGCGGTTGTGCCCGGGGCTGAGCCAGGAGCCGTGGCTGTCCCCCGAGGACTGAGGGTGGACTTCTCTTTCTCTGCCTTAAACCTCTCGATTTCACTTCAATAGCAGTTTCACTTTGTACATACTAGTGTAAACCTTTTTAAAAAACTATAAAAACAAAAGTTGTAATTTAAAATTCTGTGAATAACCATCTGCTGCTTAGGAAACTCAATGAGATGACATGCCTTTTTAGCAGGAAGCAAAGCTTTTTGGTTTTTTATTTTTATGTTTTTATTTTTTAGTTTACAAAACATGTGCATTTTACAGTTCCAGTATCAGATATTTATAATCTTATGAGAAATGAATGTTTCTGTTTACAACTGTGGTTATCAAAATTGTGAACATCCCCCCACCCCTGCATTTTTGTGTGTTTAACTTCTTGAAAGTTACATAATAAAAAAACCCCGCTTTATTGTAAAATATTGGATGTCCAAGGTGAAATGACTAATTTTTCTAAGTGTGTTTGAGTCCAGCCGAACTGCCCTGGGCATCGCCCCAGCACTCCAGTGCCCACACCTTTGCCTCAGCCAGAGCAGGTATGCACATGCCCTTTGTATCCAGAGGAGTAGTTTTTTTTTTAAATGATGGAGACACTTTGGGTATCTCATATGTGAGCACAGAACAACCAAAGTAACTCAAGCACACATTTCTTTACCAGAAGGAAGTGCTCCAAAGTATGGTGCTATTCCGTTGAATTAATATTTAAAATCCTGCAGAACACAACAGGTGTCCATCCCCCTCACTGCTCCTGAGCCTGGGACAGCGACTTTCACCACCCTCTCCCCTGCCTGACCCCACCCCATGGAGACGAACTTCCACTTGACCTGAGACAAAGAGGCTCTTCTCTCTCATGTTTTGTTGTCGTTACCCCCCAAAGCAAAAGACTGAACAACATCCCAAGGCAGATGGAGAGGAAAGGACCAGATTTGCGGGAGCTGCCTGGATGCCTCCGCTGGAAATGTTTGGGATTTTCAAGCTCAGGATCCACAACCCATGTAGCTATGCAGGACAGCCTATGTGCGCCCTGCACACCCAACTGCTCTATTTCCCAACTTTCTTGGCTTAAAAAAAGTTTTCTTCTCCCACTAAAATAAACTCAGAGACTAGAGAGGATCATCTATTCTGAAGGCAACCTTTTAGGCAGTTTTCGGTTCCACAATAACTTCCCGAGTGGGAGAATGTTGGGCCTCCCAGCAGAAGCTAGGCTCCTCCCGGGTTTTGCAAAGACACATCCTGGGGCCTCGAGGCAGAGGCTCTGGAGCCCCAACTGCCAGTTTCCAGGAGCGTTAATGAAACCTGATCACACAGGCCATCCCCTGAGTCTTCCTTAGCCACCCCTCACCACAGTTACCAGGGTTCCCAAAGACGAAAACGCACTAGCACAACTTATGTTAATCACTTGGCCTCTCTCTCCCTTTTTAATAAAAAGACAGCATAGCAACATTAAGCAATCATTTTTGTTTTTATTTTTTAATCTGTTTGCAAATCATAGCACTGTTTAGGGGTAATGTATGGCTTTGCAAGATAATGAGTTCCCCGTCCTCAGAGGCATGCAAGCAGACACTAGGCCTACAGTGGCATAAGAGTTTTTCTTTTGTGTTTTTCTTACCCCCTCTGGTAGGGGATTGGACTGAATGAGCCCTTAGACCTTCCAAATGCTGAGATTCTGGTTTTGCTCTGACAATTATTACATTTTAAAAATGCAGCAGCTACAATCCAAGATCATAACTCACGGAGAGCCACTTGGGTGCCCAGCTGCTATCCCTAGGGGCTAGTGGAGACCAGAGTCAGGCCTGCGGAGGTGGTGGTGCTCCTTTCTGAAGTCTGGCTTCCCTGTGTTCCACCTGCACCTCCATGGCTCTGCGTGTCTCAGATCTGGACCCGGCCTACAGCACTGAGATGGGTGATGTTCCCAGCTGGCCCCCTGCCAGATTGGTGGCTGCCCCCACCCCCAGCATGATGTGGGTTTCCTAAATGTTCCTCAGAGGCAAGCACATTTGTAAATGAAGTCCTGACTCCTTTGAGCCGAAAGGGCCCGTCACCCCTAGGCCTGGCTGTGTCCCTCCTGGGGCCCAGGCAGAGCTGTGTCCACAGCCCTCCTTAGCTGGGCAGAGACTAGGCTGACTTCCGGGAGCCCCGGTCGGGAGGACGGTCGAGGCCATCCCAGGCACGCCGGCAAAGATGCAGGGCGAGAGACCCAGCGTGGTTCCTTGGCGCTTGGAGGGCCTTCCTCCACTGGCTGCCGAACAGGGTCGAATAAACAGGGGGCGCCCCTTGGGCTGGAGTCGGAATCCGAGGGTCAACACAGACCCGAAGGTCGCCCAAAGTGAACGGCCAGGGGCTCTCTTTAGGGGCGACAAGGGGGGGGCTCCGCGGTGACACCAGTCTGATCTCCAAGAAGGCTCCATCTTTTCTGTTTTCCCCTCGAGTGAAAAGGGTAAATCGATGGGGGCTTCTGGACCGCCTGGCACAGGTGTGCCCAGGCGGATAGCGCGCGCACAGTAAACACCAGGCACTATATATGCAAATACGCTCGCCGGTCGCGCAGGGCCGGCTGGGAGGCCGCGTTTGCTCGCTCCGGCTCGGCTCAAAGTTATTCTGTCTCCCGCTGGTTTAATATCCGACCTCTTCGGTCTCTGCCCGCCCGGGCAGCTCCCCAAGCGCCCCTGGGAAGGTCCCGGCTCCACCGAAGCCTGCCGCTCGCCTGGCCGAGCTGCCGAGCCCTGGAAGGTTCACAGTAACTGGCGACCAAGGTCTCCGGGGAAACTGACCTCCCCCAACACCCCCGCACCCCGACGCCGCCTACACGCACGCGCTGCAGCCCCAGGCCCGGCCTCGGGGTGGGGACCCTCTTGCCGCTTCTCTGTCCTATCAGGGCCGAGGGCGAGGCCTCCAGGCCCCAAGAAGGGGAGGCGGGTCGGGTGGGGTGGGGTGGGGTGGTGCGGAGAGGGGCGGCCGCGAGCCGGGCGGAGCGCCGGGTCCCACGACCTCGCGGGCGGCATGCCGGGCCGCCCTGCGCTGGGGAGACCCGCGCGCGTGGTGCCGGCGCCGTGAGCTCCGGGGCGCACGCTGGTGAGCCGGGCTGCGCGAGCCTCGCACCGGCCATTCATGTTTTTATTAATAATCTCAGATACTTCATTATACTTATGCCGCTTGCTCACCGAAAATAAAAGGCCAGTCTCGAAATCGCCTGAAATACGTAGCACTCACTAAAGCGACTCCTGGTCACGAGACGGAACGGAGCGCGTCGGCCCCGCGCACGGCGTGGCTGTGAAGCTGAAGACGGCGGCGTGACTGTCACCACCGTCGTTGCTTCTGGCGTCCTGCTCAGCCGCGGGGTGACCAGCTACCCCCTCAGCTTTGGCCCGGTCCCCGCAGAGGGATCTGGGGAGCCTGGAGATGGGGTTCGGGGAACAGGTGCGGCCCAGGCTTGCGGCCCTTGGCGGGACCCCAGCCCCAGGCCTGGGCAGCACATCCGGGCGGAGGTAGGGTTCCCGGACCCCCGCGGGACGCCATGGCTTGCTTTCTGTGAAGGGAGAAGCTTGGGTCCAGGGCGCCTTTCCTCGCCCCGTTGGCTGTCCCGCCCCACCCTTCCTTCCAGGGCTGAGCCCCGCGCTTTGCCCGAACAAAGAGTAGCCGAGATCTGCCTCCCGGCCGCCTTTTCACCCCCTCAGCCTGGAAGGCGTCCCAAAGAGGCCCCCAACCCAGTCTCCCCGGAGACCCGGGAGAGAAGAAGAGCTGAGGGCCCAGTGGGCCGCGCGGCCCGCGCGGAGGGGTGGGGGTGGGGAACGCGGGCAGGAGGGACCCTGACACGGCCCAGAGTCCTCCGTGGGGCCGAGGGAGGGCGGGGGTCACTGCGTGCGCGGACCGTCTGGAAGAATCGGGGCGGGCCGCCGCTCTTCCCATCTGTCGAGCTGTGAAAGTTGGCCGCGCGGTCCGAGCGCGCTGCCTGCGGAAGGGGCCGCCTAGCGCCTTTCAGCCAGCGCGTTCGGGGTTCTCTCCTCCCGCCAAGTCCTTTGTCTGGAAGGGGACTGTCGGGCTCTGCGCCGGGGGTTGCCCCCCCCCCCCGCCTCTACCCCCTCCGCTAACTTCCCTTTCTTTCTTCGCTTTTCTCTCCTCTTTGGATGGGTAATCACAGGCTCCAGCTGCCAAGCGCGCGGCGAGGAGTTGCGGCCCAGTTCCTGTGTCTGCCGCCCCTCCCAGCAGCACACTGGCCGCTTCCCTCCGACTTCCCCGGCCCGGGCCCTGCCCTCTGGCGTCACTGAGGGGCCCTGGCGCGGTGCGTCAGAGTTCCCCCTTTAGGCAAAACCTTTCTCCCGGGATTTTTACTCTCTCACTCCCGTCAACAAAACGTGAATCCGGAAAGCCGGTATTTCTTTAGATCCAGGCAGTAGGGGACAGGCCTGCGTAACCCGGTCACTTGCAGGTTTCCTCCTGCCACGGCTGGCACTACTACTCTGCTCCCGCGAGGAAGGGCCCCCAGTAAACCATCTCCACGATAACCCGGAGGCTGTCGCGTTGAGTCTCAGACGACGCCCTGCGATGCCGAAACACCTGGATGAGCACTGAACAAACTTCAGTCTCTGGGATGAAAGGTGGACCTGCCGGCTTCCAGCTGCCGTGCGTTGGGACCAGACGAGCCTGCTGAGAAAGCGGAAGGCTGAGCTCACGTTCAGACGCCGCAGTCTTTGCGGTCCCTCCCGGTGGCTCGCAGCCAGCTCAGGTTTCAAGTCTTTTACGCAAATACCCACATAGCATCACTTGGCACAGAAAGAAACGCGGTGCTGTGCGGGTGCAGAGTGGTGACCAGGCAGCCCTGCACTCCAGCGGAAGCTCGATCGTGTCACTTACCACCCCCAGAGTCCAATCATTCATCCCTCCAGCAGAAGGAGCACCTACCTAGCAGGTTTCCTGTGAGGGGTTTTTGTGAGGACATGAACAGAAGGCTCCTGGCACAGAATAGGGCTGGCCAAGCGGGCAGTGGACCCGTCGCTCTGCAGACAGAAGTTGTGCTCCGCTCAGCTGGTGCCCCACGCAGCCCAGGGCCTGTGTCTGGTAGACGTTCTACCGTCCAACGAGGCATCTATGCGGTTGTTAGGGAAGAGGGGGAAATGAGAGGAAATTGTAAACTAGGTGAGACAATATTCATATGGTTGTAAAAAGTGGAACAGTAATGGGAGCTGAGGGAGAATGGAAAAGAGCACCACTGGTGGACACGCAGGACTCTAGGCAGCACTTTCCAGAATCACGACCCCCCACCTCCTGAAACACTGCTACGAGGGCCCTTTGGTGTAACAGGGCTCACAAACCTGCACCCATAATTCTATCAGGATCTTTTCCCCAGGCTTTTCAAAAAATGAGCACAATGCTGTGCCTTGGGTTTCTAGAGCAGCCCAACAACTTGATACCTCATTCCACTTTCCATCCCAACCCATAATGACAGCACTGAGCAGCGAGACCGAGCCTCGGCGGGACCACCCAACCGGATGGGGGTGGGGGTGGGGGGGTCTGGGAGCGGAGCTGCCCCTGGCAGTGTGTCCCAGCCCGTGTCGGCCCGCGTCTGCTCCCCCTGCCCCCGCCCCTCCTCCAAGAGTGAGTAGGCATCTTAATGACTGATGAGCTGTTTCGTCTAAATGGTGAAGGGTCTAAGTACCCCTTTTAAATTAATTGCTGTTTCTATAGCTAAAAGCATAACCGGCTTTGATTACATGCTAACTAGAATGACACATAATCCTGGGGTAATTATGTGGGGATAACTTTATAATTATATCATTCAATTTAAGAGGCAATGTGTTGTTAACCTCCCACTTTCACAGGAGTGATGATTTAAACTAAAAATGGTCGTAAATCTGGACCTTTTAAAAAACTTCTCAGAGTTGTCTCTTCATTGTCCCCCAAAGCAGAAAGTGAGCGCCCACTCTGTACTGTCCCCTGTCCTGCGTGTAGCCCACCGAAAAAGTGGGAAACACCGGGGAACCTCAGACAAAGGGGCAGTCCGCGGAGAGCGCTTCCCAGCGCTGACCTGCTCTCAAACGCTGAGAAAGTCCATCTGCATTTCCATTCTAGCCGGCTTGTTTGCGGAAGTAACATCCAACGCCCCTGACTGCAGAGCCCCGGGGACGCCCGTCTCTGAGGCTCCCCAGCTGGGTGTGAATGGGGCCGGGCTGGTGGGGGTGAGGGTCAGAACCCTCCACGCCTGCAGGCGGCTCACTTCCTCCCCCAAACGCAAGTGCCCTCGGAGGGGTGCCCGGCCTGGCCATGACTCCCTGCCCCCACTAAGCCGCCTGGGGGGGGGGGTGGCCCTGGGGTTGAGGTATTAGGAGCCCCCGCCCCAGGCGTCAAGGCCTCTTCTGCCAGCAGGCTGGGCTTCCAAGCAGTTCTGGGAGGTCAGACTACGGAGTCTGGATGGAGGGTGAAAGTGTCTGATTCCTTTGAGGTGATCGAAGGTCACACTGACACATTCCCTTTGGGCACTGAGTGCACCGTAGAGGTTTTCTGGGGGGTAGGGGTGGTTGCACACTGCCCAAAGCGGGCGATTCACTGGCGACACGTCACCTCGCTGGGAGGCAGGTGGCTTTTACACAGCAAAGGGAGCTCTCACCCTGTGAATCCCCGAGCCCCAAGGAAACAAAACCAGTGCGGCAGAGGATGGATGTCCTGCAAACCCACCAGAGTCACAATCCGAATGGCTCCCAACACAACGCACGCACGGGCGTGACCATGGCCTTTGTGCCCGCCTCCAATGGAGGCGTTGGGCTGGCACAGGGCGGCCAGGGAGGCCAGTGCAGACGCCCGCTTCCACGCAGGTGAGAATGTCGCTGGGGGCAAACCAAGGGCTGGGGCTTGTTGCCTTTACACCAGGCAGATTTGCAGCCCCCAACCTTCCCTCTACAGGGGTATTTCATTCGCACCTTTTTTTTTTTAAATGCTTCCTAGTCCAACTTGAATATGCAATGAGGCGCCAGAGCTTTGTGGCGGAAATATAATTAAAGTGGTGAAAGATGTAAAAGATGAAGAATGAGGATGACATCAGGCCGATTTCACACTTGGCAGTCGGATAGCTGGGCCCAAGCCGCGCTCTCGCCACGCAAGGCAGATCAAAGTGCCCTGCCACCGCTAAAAAGGGGAAAGGGGACTTAAGTATGCTAATCCCCAGGACAAATATATTTTAATCTTGTTAGAATACAAGTTAATGCTGCAGCTCCGTGGCTGAACTTGGTCAGGCTGTAGAGGTCTATTTTTATTTTAGCTATGAATGAGGTAGCCCTCCTGGTTTATTCATAGGTAGGGAAAGTAAATTTACAAAATGAACCCCTCTTTGGGCTGCATCACCCCCACCTTGAGCTCCCCTTGCTGGGGGAGGAGGGCTTGGGGAGTTCTGGAGGCTCCCGGGATGGGATGCTCCAGACCCTATTCAACACCCCCCTCCCTCCCTCTTCCTGCAGAAGATCCTGATGGCAGAGAAAGGAACTCTGCTCACTTGGCAGAGAAGAAACAGGGAAACTCTGAAATTAATTAAAAGATTCTCCAAAGCAATCTATTTCCCTTTAGGCCTGAGGTTGGACAACCAAACCAATTCCTCCCCATCAGCCCTCTCACTTTAATTTTTACAACGTCAATTTTCATTACGATTAATTATTTGCCGCTCTCTGACTGTACATCCGGTGTTGCCCTGATTAGCAAGAAGCTCACAGGTTCTTGCCTGTCTAAGTTTCAGTTTCTGTTGGATGTGAATCTGTAAGTCGCGTGTGTGTGCATGTGTAAGATACTAGGTACCCAGAGAAGAAGGAAGGATGCCAGCCTGCAGGGCTCCCCGCAAATAAAAACATCATGGTGAAAATTGTATATGATCGCAGATGTATCTATCTGTACATCCGAGTGTGAGTGTGTGTGAGAGAGAGCTGGGGTCCATGAGGTCACAGCAGGTGAGACATCCCTGAGAGCCCGCCTGCTTCATACTGCTGATGGCAGCCACCTAACAGGCAATTTCTGTCTTTCTGCTCTAGTGTGTGTTAGAATTCCCTCTGCCTCAGGCACAAAACCTGACTCCCACTAAAGCCTGCATCACACCCTGCATTCCAAAGACCCTCCTCTGTCCCTCTGGATCCCGGCTGACCTGACCCGCTGTCCCCTAGAAGAGGCAACTGGCAGGCAGACTAGGGGAGGGGCAGCCTGGCAGCCGCCTCCACCCCTCAAAACACCCTCGGTCTCCAGGACTTAGGAATGCCCGTTTCTGCCATAATTCTTTCAAGGCCCATTCGACTTAGCAAGCGACTTCCCTGCACCACAATCGCTGTAAATGCACAACTGGTCCATGGCAGCTTCCAAAATTCCAGGGAGGAGAGGCTGAATAAAGCCCAGGGGCCCAAAGCCAGAGACCCCGCGGAGGCACTGCCCAGGGCTCCCGCCTCCCACCGTCTCTCTCCAGCCCTCGAGTGTGTGTCCTGCCGCTGGCAGCTTCCTTGGAAGGCATCTAACACTTCCTTTGTGTTCCCTGTGCCAGCAGCCGGGTTTCCCGGCTCTTCCTGTCTTAAAGAATGACAGGGTTTGGGTCTCTTGGGTCTTCCTGTCTTAAAGAATGACAGAGTTTGCTGAGTTCCTACTGTGTGCTGGGGCACCATCTTCCCAAGGCTGCCGTGACAAGGCCAGGCAAACCCGGGGCTTAAAACAATAGGGATTTTGATCTCAGTGCTGGAGACTGAAAATCAAAAATCACGGTGTCGGCATGGTTGGTTCCTTCTGGGACTCCAAGAGAGGGTCTGTCCCTCACCCCTTCCAGCTTCAGGCTGTCACCCCGGGGGCTCCTTGGCTCTCAAGCCCTGTCTCTTGCTCACATGGCCTTCCCCTACGTGCATATCTGTGCCCAAATTCCCGCTGTTACAGGACACCAGTCATACTGGGTTTATGCCCACCTGAATTCAGTGTGACCTCATCATCACTTGGTTTCGTCTGCAAAGACTCTTTCTTCTTTTCTTTTTTCTTTTTTTAAGTGGAGGTACCAGGGATTGAACCCAGGGCCTCGTGCACGCTAAGCATGCGCTCTACCACTGAGCTCTACCCTCCTTCCTGCAAAGACTATTTCTAAATACGATCATGTTCAGACTTATGAATGGACATGACTTTGGGGGACACTATTTGACGTAGTGCAGCCAGGACTCTGTATGTAACGTGGATTCCCTCACGCCGTCTCCCAGTAGGGCCCCGTCGCCCCCTCCCACCACATGGACCCTGTTATTCCCTCCATGGAAGAGTCAGGAGCAGAGCCACGCAGCGGCCCCCGGCAGTGAGCGCACAGTGGGTCCCTGTGAGCGCTTGTGCTTCACTCACCAGCCTCTCCACTTCCTCTGCTCATCTGTGGCATCAGTGACGCGACCCCTGACTTCAGCCTCCGTGTGACCCAGCAAGACACTGTCTCTCCCGCAGAACAAGTCCCACGGAGGTGCCTGGTCAGCTGCGGGGGCTGCAGAGATGCACAGCACACTGTCACCATGTCGTGAGAGTTCCTTTCCCCTCTCTGCCTTGGTGTCCTCATCTGAGACCCGGAGAGAATAAAGTGGAGGAGCTGCTGCGCAGGCTCATGGGAAGCACCTGCGCTGCCGACGCGAGGCCTGCAGAGCCCAGCCCGGCGCAGAGGGCGTTCTGGTGGAGGCAGGCGCTCCCGTCCCTGCGGTGCCGGGGTCCCACCGGGCGCCTGGCCGTTCCCGAGCCTCTCCGGGCTCTGAGCGCACCTGCTACACGGAGCTGCTGTCACTGCCGACGCTTTTCTCGCCTTGCTAACTTCCTCTGCAGGTGACTCTAGTTCACAGGGAGCGGACAAGTGGATCCTGGACTGAGCTTCTCACACCGGGAGCTCGAGTCCTCTTGGCGAGACTGCGAGACGCCAGCACGGAGAACAAGGAAACGCGTCACCACCATGCGACGCACCAGCCCCGTGTGGGCTCGTGCTGCTCGAGGCAGAGAAGCACAGAAGCTTCTCTGACTGCAACGCGTGGGAGAAGCACGAGATGGAGGCCCCTGCCCTGCGCCTTCTCCCAGGACTGGCCGCACATCAGCCTCGAAGGCCCTCCCTGCTCGCGGCTCTGCCCGGCTTCCGTCCCCTGGCCCCTTCAGGCCTGTGGACCCTGGATCCCGACCCTCCCATCGCCGCAGGGGGAGATTTCCCCAGACGTCTCCAAGCGCTCCCCGTGATGACCTCACTGCAGCCCGGTGAGCTGAGTCCTGTCACTGGGAAGGCGTCAGTGAGGCACAGAGTGCACAGGTCATGTCTGAAGCCACTGCGTTGGCAACGACAGACTGGAGATTTATTCTCCAGCAGTCATCACACTTTAAAGCAGGTCATCGGGCAGGCAGAGGTGTGGCTACTCCAAAGGAGTGACCCCGGTGATGGTCGCCTGGCACCGGCATGTGAGGACAGGCATGGGTAGGACTGGGGAGGCAACAGGTCGCACCCTAAACATTGTGCATGTGGAATCTGTGACGGCTCAGAGGGGAAGACTTTCTCTAGTTTGCACAAAGGCATCAGTGGGAGCCCTGGTGGAAAAGGCTGGGAGACCATGGGAAAAGAAGAGGTAAAGGAGGAACAGCTGCCAGCATCTTATGTTAATTTAAACGTAAGACGAACAAAAGTCACCGTAACAGAAGACACCGCCTAGGCCTCTTGATAGGGTTATTTTTCAGCAAATGTTCGCTCCCCTCTCCCTCCCTCTCCTTGCATGCAGTGCACGCCCACCACTTAGATAGTGAGCTTTGGGCAATGAAATAAATGTTGGCAGAGTACTGGCTTCCTTCAGCCGCGGGTCTCCAGGTAGCCTGGACTCCAGTTGAACCCCGCGATGCAGACCTGGAACCGCCCCACAGCACAGCCACCCAGCTGAGCCCACCCCCGGTCAGCCGAACGGCAGTTGACTCGTGGGCCCGGGAGCCTCTGGGTTCTGCAGACCTCCGTGGTGCTGTGTTCCTGTGCTACACTGGGAACAGCCAAAGGAAACAGCCTCTTTCAAACTCCTTCCCTGCCCACGTCTGGGATTTGGGGGCTGACTTCTGGAGGGCTTTCATTGATCACCCCATCCCGGTTTCTATTTTAAATTCCATGCCAGGCTTACGCCCGATTCCGGTTCAAATTCTAGGCCCTTGGAGGTGTTTACAACCGGATCGTCAGATCACCTGCGCAGCTCGTCTCTGTTGCCCAGCACAGAAGCCACCCCTGCTGCACCACGTGCTCTTTGCGGGGCGGCCAAGGCAGACGTGACTTCTCAGAACAGCCATCCGGACGTGACTGAGGCTGGACGCGGCAGTGACTCCCATGCTCTGAGGCTGAGCCCCAGGGGAGCCCGCTCTACAAGGCCCTTTTGTGTTTGGGTGGTGAGACTTCTTTTTGACCCTTGTTATCTGCCCCAGCCTCATGATGAGCTTTGCTAATGATGTTCCCTGAGACATGATCAAAAGAATCCCTGAAACTGTGCACCCAGCTTAGGGCACCCCCCCCACATCCTGGGCACCCCTAAAGGGCCGGGCGGGCTCTAGGGCCCCAGGGAGTCGTCTGGGGCCATCACTGTGACTGCATCACAGCCCAGCATCTCCCCAGCCCCCCGCTGCCTCCTCCCTTCCCAGAAGCCGGAGCAGCCCCCCTGCTCGGCACCGCCTGGGGAGCCCCACCCCATGACAGCCTTTGAGGACGGTTTGGATTTTCCGACTCCTCAGTCAGGCCTTTCTTGAATACAAGAATACTATCTCTCAGAAACAGTTGAAATATCCTAGAGAGGCAGAGAAAGTCCTGGAGTTTTCATAAGACCCGACAGCCGTCTGCCCAGCGTGTGAAATGGGCGGCTGCGGGGAGGGCGGCCGGAGGCTCCCATGAGCGGTGAGCGGAGAAGCAGCCCCTCACAGGCCTTTGCTGAGGGTCTAGCTGGTGCAGCCCATGTGTGCACATGTGTGGCTGTGCACGCCCACACGTGTGTGTGTGAGTCTGCTCGGTCAGTGTGGAGCCTGTGTGTGTGTACAGCCCACGTGATGCGTGCGTGTACGCGGGCATGCCCGTGAGCCTGTGTGTGCGCGCTCACGTGTGGTTGCACGTGCCTGTGGGTGCACACCCGAGGGCGTGTTGTGAGTGTGTGGGCAGCTCCCTGCTTCTAGGACCAGAACCAGGGCTGGATGACCATGGGCCAGCAGGGCTGGGGTGGGGGTGTTAGGACTGACAACTGGACCCAGGCATCCAAGGCAGCACCCAGGACACACTTGCCAGGCTGGTGCCCCAGGCCTGCTCCCAGCTGAGCCCACAGGGTCTCCAGCTCTGGGGAAGGAGAGAAGAAATCAAAGCTGGATACGATTCTGAAAAATGGAAGAGGGTCACTGTTTTTCCTCCTGTGCAAACTCGAACTGTCTTTCTTGGTCTGGTCGACTCCCACCAGCAGCAGGAGAGCTTTTCTAAACATCCGAGAGTGAGGGCCACGGAATGATGGTCACCATTCTTTACCGTCTGCTCACTGAGAATGTCCATAGAGGGAAAACACGGTGACAAACTAAGTAATGCTTTAAAGTGCATTGATCACGGCAGCACCTCATACATCGTTACAAACACGAGACCCTTCCTTTCTCCAACCTGTTGGTGTCACTTGACGTACGATGGATTTACAGCTGTGCCGGTTAGGCTGCCTTCAGTCACAAGGAACAGAAGAATGGTAAGACAGCCTGGCTTAGACAACTCCCGAAGTCGAGCAGCAGGATGGCTTCAGGTAAGGTCTGACCAAGGCTCACCAGTAAAACTAGGACCGTTCACCTTTGTCTCTCTCTTTGCCTTCCTAGGTGTTAGCTCCGTGCTAAGGCTTTCTCTCTGCACGGGTACAAGCTTGCTTCTGGCCAAAAGGGGGGCCTCAAGCTTCCTGGTTCACACCTAGAGGAGAAGGGATCTCCATACCTGGGTCCCACCCTTTGAGAGAGAGAGGATCCTTCCCAGAGGCTCCCAGTGAACATTTCTTCATGCCTCACTGGCTCAAATTGGGTCGTGGGCTTTTCCTGAGCCAAGGACCAGGTGACATGGTGACTGGCTCACCAAATCAGGGCCCTCCCCATAGCTGGGGGTGGGCCAGCTCCTTCCAGGAGGCACTCGTGGAAAACCAGGGTCCTGGTGGGGGAGGCCTGCAGGGTGGGGATGCAGGATGGGGCCCAGCAGAGGCAGACACAGTCCAGGCCCTTCCAGGCCCCTCCCTTCCCTCTTTCCATCCCAACCCTGGCTCCGACCTGCCAGCTCAGTGCTGGATTAGAGCTTGTTGGCTATTCCTCTCAGGACATGTTAGTGTCCGAATAACTCCTCTGGGGTTTCTGGTCTCCACTGTCTCCGCTCTGCTGTCCCACCCACCACTGCGAGCCCCACGGAGGGTCAGGGCATGCCTTTCCTCCCCAAAGCATGATGCCCCCTGCTATGAGATATGCCACAGGGTGCACTGGGGCTCCATTGGCTCCATGCTGGTCTAGTGGTGACTTTCAGGGTCTCCTGTGTCCGTTGGTCCAGCCACCGGCCCGTGGGGTCACTCCCCTTGTCACTGGTTCCCTAGGAACCCATTTCCACCTCGGCAGAGCAAGGCCCTTTGCCCTCTGGGCTCCAGGTTGTCACAGCCAACACCTGCCTTTAGGCACAGGTATAATGGAAACCGGCCAACCTGTGAGGTTCACCTGACCAGAGCTCCTCCCTCGGTGACCCACTGGGTGTCCCTTGGCTTTAGGAAGCCAGCAGTTATTTTAGCTTCCTGTGTGGCCAGCCATCCTTTACAAGCAACACATCCGGGCTCTTCTGAACTCCCCTCCCACCCGGGGTCTGATGCTTCCCCTGGGGGCCGGCCCACCCTCTCTGGAAGCCCCTTTCCCGCCTCACTCGCTCATAGCCCACCCCTCCCTGGGTTGTCTGTCTTCTAAGGTCACAATTACTCCAAGAAGTTCAGAGAACTCAGACCTGATCCGTTGGCCTCCAGCCCCCACCCCGGGGCCCCACCGCCTGCTGTGGGAGGGGCCTTCCCGGCTGCCCCCTGCCCCAGTCAGGTTGCTGGAACCCTGAACAAGGGGTCAAGGAGCGGGTTCTTCTGAGGCTGTCGGTCACATGCCGGGTCCTTTGACCCAAAGACACTGGCTCCTGGGGTTCCAGGCCTGCAGGTGGGGATACGGCTCAGGGGTCCCCGTCACTGAGGCACAGGGAGGCCTGGGAATTTTCACCACTTAGCAAAAGGTGCTGGGTGACCTCAGCAAAATTAATTTCTTGGCTGTTGCTGGCAATTCCCAGGGGATGTGTTCACACATCAGACAGCTGAGAGCACAATTGCCTGTAATTTGACCACCTGAACAGAAGCAGCAGGAGGAGAGGGAGACCCGAGGTTCCGGGAGGGGTCACCGTGTGGTGGCGAGCACATTCCCCCACCCGCTGCCTCTGCGGAGGTCACGGTCAGGCTCTGGGTCTGAATCTGGAGTCCGCCGCGGCCCAGCACGTGAGCCTGGGTCGTCTGTCTCCACCTGGCTTTCCCCATTCACGCTGCTTTCTCCACTCTGTCGTTGGATGGCTGACTGCACACCCAGGCCAGACACCTGGATGCCCTGTTTGCCTCCCCTGTTCAGGGGATCATCTGCCCCGAGAGCCAGGTCTGTCCCCCGAGTTGACAGGCAGCCATAGCCCCGCTGTGCCCATGGACTCCTGCGCCAGCTCGTGAGAACTCACACTCCATTTCCTCCCCAGGCCTCCTCATCCTTCTGGCGTGGATCAGTGATTTCCAGCCATGCCAGGTAAAAGGGCCTCTTCAACGTTCAAAGACTTCAGATCCATAACCCGATGGTAGTTACGGTTTTAGTACTTTCTGAGAAAACACAGACAAGAAAAAACTGCTGTCAGTTCCGTGGGGCTTCTAAATGACGTTTTGTCAGTCACATCAGCACCTACATGTATTTGAGGTGTAATTTATATCTGTGTACATTATATCTGTGTGCACACATATGTACACACACACACACACATGCACACACACACATGTATGTACACATAAAGCAAAGTGCTGCCACAAAGAGGCCTCCAAACACAGTGTGTTCTGCAAAGAGCACGAAGCTAAGTCTTCCCTCATGGCACGCCTCTGCAGTGAACAAGACCTGGAGGATGGGGCCGCTTTGTCCCCAGGGAGCGTTTGGAAAGCCACGCCCCTCCCCAGTGCCGTGCGTGCGAAGATGTCCCAGTGTGCGCCAGCCAACATGGTCGCCGCTCGCCCATGCGGCTGCTGGACGTTTACAGCATGGCCAGTGCAACGGAGGACCTGAATTTTAACCCATGTAAGTGGACTGCCCCTGGGGCTGATGTGCTGGACGGCGTGGCTCTGCTCCCACCTGGGGGCTTCTCTCCATCTGCCTGGTCCAGGCTCTGAGTTTCCTCCCAGTGTGGCCCAGGAGAGTGCAGCCCAGGAGTGAGCAGTCTCTCCACTCACAGCCCCTTAGAGGGTTTAGTCTCAAGGCCCCTCCTCAGCGCACAAGCCAGGAAACGGCCTGGCCCAGCAGCCACCCCAGCGGCACAGGTGAAGCCATGCAATCGGAGGGGGAGTCGTTCTGGGCTGGGCTGCATGCCCCGATACATGCGACTTAGTCCGTAGGGCTGATTGGCGAAGTAAAGATTTGTAGGTCCCTGTCCAGGGCTCTGTGGTCAGAGGGTGGGACCGCTGACCTGGCTCAGCCCCCAGTGCCAGCCCCTCGTCCTCCACAAGGCGTAGCCAACGCCAGCTCTGTGCCTGGAGTGGGGACAGCGCTCTCTGTCCCTGTCTTCCCACCACTGACCTTTCTCTGCTCCCCGCGGACTGGGCTCCCTGCCCCCTGGGGTCCGGCTGCTTCGCTGCAGCCCCAACCCAGACTCAGAACAGCGGCGAGATGCTCCCATCCGCCGGGCCTTTCTCTGCCAGAGGACTCTGATGATTCTCACTGCATTTCATCCCCTCTGCAGCCCTGAGAGGGACAACGGGCACCCCCACTTCCCTGGGAAGGCAACAGAGCAGAGGGGTGCCCGAAGCCGCCCGGCCCCCAGCCCCTGCGGCACAGGGCCCCGGCCGGGGATGGGAGGAGCAGCGGGACGGCCGGCTCCTGGGGTCCAGCAACACTGGTCCTCGGGAGGGAGGATGCGTGCGTGCACGTTCCTGCGTGGGACGCTGCGCAGGCCTCCGGCCCAGACCAGCGCTTCCCTGAGCTATGTGCCCCTGTACGTTTCCCCGGTTTTTGTCCCGTTGCCGGGGAGCACCCAACTGCAGGGATCCTGGCAGGGTGACTGTGCATGTGGAAGTGGGGGCACAGATTCCAGCAGGGCCAGCGAGGCCTGGGAGGGGGACTGCAGGCATCCCTAGGGACAGTCAGCACCGCCCCGCTGGACCAAGAAGCTGGGCATTGAAGGTGGCACTGAAGGTGGCAGAGGGGCCCTGACTTGAGTGGACAACATCCAGGAGCCGTGGTGAGAGAGGATGCTCTGGAGGCTCGTCTGCAGCAGACAAGGACAGATTGGAGGGAGGTGGCCTCTGAGAGGCCAGGAGAGAGGGGCTAGGGGTCTGCACCGGGCATTAAGGCTTCAGTGTAGAATCCCAAGAAACAAGGCTGAGGGAGGCGGCAGAGGTGGACGGGCAGAGCGGAGCCTGGTGGCGGATGGGACAGGCTTGCTTGTGCTCAGACCGTGACTGTCCTCCTCGGGAGGGAAGAATGAGGCCTCACCCAGGCGCCCCTGCTGCTTCTCGCACATGGCAGGGGCTGTGGTGACCGGACAGCGTTCTGCTCCTGAGAGTCACTGGCTGTTCTCATGGGCAATTCCCATCACAACCCGGGTCAGCCACCAGGAAGCCGGGAAGGAGGCTCCTTGGAACAGGAAGCGTCAGTCTGGGAGCAGCCCCCCCACCCCCGGTCCCAGCCCCTGGCCCGCCCCTCACCCCCGGGGGTTGTCCTGAGCACCACTGACCAGGACTTCATGGTTCAGGAGCCACCAGAAGGCAAAGGGTGAAGGGGCCACTCCCAGGCCCCGGGCCCAGGGGCCGCCTGGCCTGCACGCTCGGCTGACTTCTCTGTGTCTGCGTCCTGAAAGGTGGGAAGAGCTGGGGCCCAGGGAGAAAGGGGGCGCGTCCCAGGGAGTGATGGGGCATCTGCTCTCACCACAGCGGCTCTTTTAAATTTCTAATCAGGACCTGGAACCAGGACGTGCCCTGCCCCTGCCCGCAGGGCCCGGTGGGGACCATGGGTCTACAAAACATGTGCGGGAAGTCAGGGGAAAGGCTCAGACTTCAGGGGCCTGAGCTGTTCCGAGAAGGAAGCACGTCAGAAAGTGCTAATGTGGAGGACAGACGCGGCCCCCGGGCCAGCCTGAGCTTCACCCTGGTGCTGGGATTGCTCCAGGACTGTTTCTCTTCTATCTTGCGTTAAGGAGTTATTTTTCATTTGCTTACAGTTGTTTGCTAATTTTTAGCAACACAGGTCACTGAGGAGCAAAGAGCTGTTCCCCCACCACACTCCCCTCCGCCCGACGGTTCCCAGAGACGGCAGCCCGGAGGGAGGGCGGCCTGAACACCTGGACCGGGGCTGGGTGTCCAGAACCGGCTTCCTTTCCCTCTGCGAGTCCCGGGCTGCTCCTTCTGGCCCCTCCTCCAGGAAGGAGGTGAAGCTGAGGCTTGGAACGGGCTGATCCCAGGCCGTCCAGCGCTGCCCATCCCTTCGACGGTTGCCATGGCTGGCCTCAGGCATCCTCCGCGGGCTGCAGGAAACACGGCTGTGCGCCGAGATACAGCAGGACAGAAAGGGCTAACGCGGAAGAAGGAAATTTTTTTTTTAATGTGCAAACAGTCTACAGAACCCACAGAAACAAAAGGGAAAAGACGACCCAACAAAGGCTAGGAGAGCAGAAGGGGAGTCGGTAACAAGAAGGAGCTGATAGGATGAGAGAGGAGGGGGTGGAAGGGGAGTGGCGCGGCTGGTTAGCATCCGAGCAAGGATGAGGGCACGGAAAGGCCATGTGAGGCTTTGGGGGCTCCTGGGACGTGGTGTGAGCACTGGAGGGAGGGCAGGGGGTGCACAGACAGAAACATGACTGAAGCAAGCAGACAGGACAGGGCAGAGTGGGGAGAGCGAGCTGCAGGGTTAAGGACCGCAAACAACCACGACAGGTACTTCTGTGCATCATCACAGAGAGCGGCGGCTGGAACTCCACAGGCCCGCGGAGCAATCACAGGGGCTGAGCAGCCATCCAGCGCCCTGAGAGGACGGAAGCTGACCACCGAGGCCGAGGGCTCCTGGGTCCCTCCGCTGCAGGCTCTTTCCAGTCAACTGCCTCTTGTTTACTACGTATTTATTTGTGTTGCGATATACTTGGCATGGAACATTGTATTCGTCTCAATGTACTATGTAATGATTCAACATTTGTCTGCACTGCAAAATGATGTGATGTACAGCTGATGACCGTAGTTAACAGCACCATACTGCATGTGAGAAAGTTGCTAGAAGAGCAAGTCTTAAAAATGCTCATCACAAGGAAAAAACTGTGGTAACAAAGGGAGGTGACGGATTTACTAAACTTATTGTGGTGATCACTTCATAACACATTCAGCCTGCTTTTCAAATATGCAGTCACACTTGAATACTGGGATCCAGAAACTTAGAAGCAACAGGAATAATGCTGAGAGAGAGGGAAGGGTCAACAGTGAAGAGAAAAAAACATGGGACAGGAAGCAAGAGAGGGCAGAACTCAGGCTGTGAGAGAAGCTGAATGGGGACAGATGCAGGGAGGACGGGGCAGGTGCAGGGAGGATAGAGGCAGATGCAGGGAGGACGGGGGCAGCTGGAGGCAGACTAGGAGCCATCTTGTTTCATGAAGCCCAGGGCACCTGGAGCAGGAGCTGGGGAGGAGATGGTAGATTTGGGGTGGGAGCAGGATGGTGAATGCCAGGGGAATGTGGGGGAGGAAGACAGGCTCCTGAGAGCTCACTGGGACACTCAGAGCGTCTTGGGTAAAGAGGGATGACTGTGCATCGATGAGTCCCTCTGCCGTCATGGGATGTAAGAACAAGTGACAGGAAGGGTAAATTCAGGGGAATTTTGGTTCATGAAAGGGGAGTAATAGTCCAATTGCTGGCCTTTTCACTTAGACCATCAGTTAGGTGAAGAAATAAGCACGTGCTGTCCCGTTCTTTTTGGTGTATGTTACTAAAAATGTCTGAGATTAGCCTATTCGGGGGGCCCACATCCCCCAGAGCGCTTTATTTTTGTAAAGAATTCTGGTAACACAGGACCCGAGGAGGGGTCCAAAATAAGACAAGAGGAGTTTGCAGTTGACTTACCTGTGAATATTTTTTAAAAATCTAAGCACGTTTCATAGCGCCCTCACCCCAAAGCAGCACTCGGAGCTGGAGTCCGAGGTGTTTGGGGCGGATGAAGCGCATCTTCTAACCCTCCTGATGCAGTAAGGCTGGTGATGGCGCTCGGGTTTGGGTTTGTATTAGCCGTAAAGCTTTTCCTGTTTCCTAAAATGCCTTTGAGAACTTTTGTAGCTTCACTAGTAGTCGTACATGTAGTTGATTATCGTTTTGAAAGCATTTTAAGATGAAATCCCAGGTGAGTATTCCTTTAAGACTGGAGGCAAAGGAGGGAAGAAGTTGGGCTAGACCGACTGGAGCCCGAGTGGGGCTCTGCCCCGCCGGCCAGCCGCCGCCGTGTGGCCCTGACCAGGAGCCTCTCTGCGTCTCATTTGTGCTCTAAGCGGGATTGCTTGTTTCTGCTGACTTTAGGGCAGGAAGGGGCTCTTCACCTGGGTTCCGTGAGTTTGGGCGGGAAAGCCCGCCCTTGCTCTCCTAATGCATCTCTCGCTGGAGCTTACCAGTTCTTTCCATTGTGAAATAGACGTAGTGATGCTGCAGCGGGATTCCGTGCCCGTGACACTGCTGCCGATTTAGACCACAGGTATTTTTGTACCATGTTACAGTTGCTGCAGATAACATCACTTCTTCTCTGGGACGGACCTGCTGCTGGACGCTGTTAGTTTACAAATCAGTAAAGAAGCACACATCACGATTAAAACGCATTGTATAACTGTCTTAGTCTAACTGGTTTCCCGGAGCTCTCGTGTGCTTCATTTCACGCATCTAAATACCTCTGTGTAAGGAGAGCAGGCTCACAGCCTTCCCGCGGCTGCCAAAAGGCTCCATGGCGTTAAAAAGAGGTTAAGAAGCCCTGCCTAGAGGGATGTTGGGGGTGGGGGGCGAACACTTGCTGAAGGACCAGCGAGCGGCTCTGTGAGGCAAAGAGGGGGACAGGCAAGTTCAGAGAACAGCGTCACTGTTGCAAAGGCGAACTCGTGAAACGGCTCTGAGGAGCTGAAGCCTGGCCTGAGGTGGCTCCCTAACCCGTCGGTGTTCGGAGCAGCCGGTCCCTGCAGGACGGTGTCTGGGCGGCTCCCCCCACGTCTGGCCGTGCTGGCACACGTGGGCTCCGCGCTGGCCGCCGGCACCCGGCCGCGTCTGGCCTCAGGGAGCTGAACGCCCCGCCAGCCTCCGAGGGCCGCGCGAGGTGGCGTGGCCCCGGCGGCGCTCAGCCCCCGCCGCCCGCACAGCGCGCCCTGGGCTGCTTCCTTCTGCCCGCCACTGAGCGCATTTCCCGGTCATGGACGTTACGAGAAACGCCGTCTGTGGACAAGCCCGCAGCGCTGCCCCCGAGGCCCTGCTCTTGGAAAGCAGCCCCCCGCTGCTGGCTGTGCGCGCGGGGCTGCCGGGGGCTCCTGCGGGCCTCCCCGCGTCGGAACGCGGGGCGCCCGCGGGAGCGGCACTGGTCCTGCCGTCGGGACGCGTTGGCCTCTGACCCTGGTTACAAGTGTCTCTCCAGGCCCTGGATTCTTCATCTGCAAGAGGAGACATAACTCTATTTCTGAACCAGGTTGTCTCAGGGGTAACATCAAATGGTGCCCATGGAAGGGACCTTTAAACTGTAAAGGGCCGTGCCCACGTTCACCACCAGCACTGCCATTACTAGAGCAACGGAGTGCTCACGGGCCAGACAGGGGCCAGGATGTGGCAGGGCTCTGCCCACCAGCGGGTGACCGGCCCACGGCCCAGGGTTTGGGAAATGTGCCAGGTGGCGGGGGGTGTTGGTCCTGGTTCTGTTGTCCTTGGACTAAGACAAAGGAATTTGCCAAATGGGGTAGAACTTTCCTGGGCACCAAATCGCCCCCAGAGGACAGGAGCTATTCTAGACTCAGAGCGTCGTGGGTAATCGGACCTAAGGCTCCCCAAGACCTCCCCAGAGGGCAAGGACCCCGCCCAGACGGGCAGGAGAGATGCCTGGCCCACGAGGGCCACCATGGGACCTGGGGCTGATTCACACACACCTGTCCCCAGCACTCCTGCTTCTGGAAATTCATCCACAGGGAATTTTCTTAAATTTGCTTAAGACTCGGCTACCAAAATTCACCTTCGCCTTGTTCACAATAATTTGAAAAAATTGAAAATAATCTAAATAACTGAACATGGGATATTAAATAAATGTGACGTGTACACATCATGAGGCAAATCCTTGGCAGCCACTGGGTCTGTGTCATAGAACGAGACTGAGCACCATGGAAAGGACCTCACAGCACATGGAGGGAAAAGGCTGGTCCAGGACAGGGGAAGACAGGTGGAAATTTATATGCACACAGACGTGGGTGTGCAAGGCTCACGTGCACACATAAATAATTAGCTGGGTGATGGAGTTGAGAACATTTTTATTTTCTTTATTTTTACATCTATGTTTTCTAAATACATGTGTTTCTTTTTACAAATAAGGAAAAAAGCAGAGATTCTCTGATCTTCATTTTGTGGGGGGGAGAGGAAATCAGGTTTGCCTGTCTGTTTTTAGAGGCTTTACGGGGATTGAACCCAGGACCTCGTGCGCGCTAAGCGTGGGCTTTGCACTTGAGCTAACCCTTTCCCCCTTCACGTTGTTTCGTGTGGTTTTAAAGAAGGGAACCTAAGCTAAAGAAGCAGAAATGCCCTTCTCTGCAGTTTCCCTGGTCAGGGGCAGGCTGAAGTGGCCCCTCTCCCCCACCTACCTAGGCCCCCCTGTTCTGATCTAGGTGCATCTCCCGAGCGTTCAGAGGACTGAGGGCTCCCACGCATGTTCCCCTGTGGTCCCGTGGCCCCTGCTCACCTGCCGCCTCCAGAAAGAGACAGTAGGGGGCAGGGGGCACTTAGTGGTCTTGAATGTGGTCTCCCAAGGAGAACAGGGAGAGAGACAGCAGCGTCTACTCAGGGGGCTGGAGACCGAGGAGGTGGGGCCAGCAGGGAGAGCAGCAGAGCCCGCCGGGGAGTCCGCGCAGGGAGCTCCGGGTGCAGGCCCGCCTGGCTGGGCAGGGCCCCCACGTCCTGGCCGGTCAGCGGGAGGCTCTACCCCAGCCGGGCTGCTGGAGCACAGGCTGGTCCCGGGCACACCATCAAACGTAGTGTAAAAGCTCTGAAGGGGTCACAGAGCACCCGGCTCCTCTGTAAGAACCTAGAGTAGCAACTAGAGATCAGGTGCTTTCTACTCCACTGAAAGTTACCAAAACTGGATGAAATCATTTTACAATCTGAGCTTCTGTGTAGCCTGACCCACAAGCAACGCCGGTGTCCCTAGTGCTATAGGTGACTGGAGTTCTACGAAAGCCAGTTGGCAGGTCGCCCTGGATGTCTGGACCCGGCGTGGCCCCGGGGTGCACAGTGGGGGTCGATGCGCCCCCCCCCCAGCACTCCTGCCAGTCCTCCTGCAAAACCAAGCACTGATTGGGACCAGGCCATTCTCTGTCCCTCGGGTGACACGTCCACCTGCGGTCACTCCTCCATGAGGTGTCCACGAGAGGGGAAGGGCGAGGACACTCCAGACTCAGTGAGGGGCTCCAACCATCCTCCTCGGGGCCTCTGCTTCTCCGTTCTCAGAACAGGAGACTCTGAGTCCCCACCGTCCCCTCACCTCATCAGACTCCTCTCACTGCTCCAAAGGCCACTGACCAGAGAACGCATTTTCCAAATCCGAATGCTGTGGTTGGCAGTATTTCATTCCTTCACTGCCTCCAGCCAGGTCTTTTCCATCCCTGAACCCACTGCTGATCTCAAAGGGAGCGGTCACAGGGAAAAGGAGGGAGGAAGACGGGGGCCCAGCCCTCGGCCAGCGTGAGGAGGCACCAGCTTTCACTCCAAAGACCCCGGCAAGGCCTCGCTCCATGCCTCCCCTTCCCGTGCCGAGTTCCCCTTATAGGTGGGGCCGCGCACTGTCCCGGCACAGAGGGCGCCGCACCACGGTCACCGCCCTTTCCCCATGTCCCTCTCGGCGCCCACCACGGGGCCTCGCCACACGCAGGGCCCACTGGACCACAAGGGGGAAGAGCAGGGCAAAGATGCATGCAGAGAGGCGGTGCGTCTCAGCTCTGCGGGGCTTAACCAGGGGAGGGGACGGTCGCTGAGAAGGGCTCCAAGTCAGGGCAGGATGCCAGGTGTCCGGCTGATGTGGCCGCCCCAGGCCCGAGGGGCTGCGTCAGGTCCCAGGGGACTTGGAGGAGGGGCGCAGGTCTGGGCCTGTTGACCACTCAGATCTGACTGTAAAACTGCATTTCCATGGCCAGACTAAGAGAACGGCCGCGAGCTGTGTGGGCTCCTGAGTTCAGACCAAGGAGAAGGGACTGGAGGGGAGAAGTCAGCTCCCCGCACCGCCTGTCGGGGTAGCGGCCGGCCAGCCGGCCAAGGTATCTGCTCCTCTGGGGTCCATGACTAGCACAGCCGGGCTGAAGGGCCGGGCTCTTCAGGACAGGGATGTGGGACACTGCCACAAAGGACACTGGCACCCCCTCAGTGCCAGTGCCGGGGGGGGGTGCTGCACAGGCCAGTGGGGGTGGGGGCGTGGGTCACGGGACGGCCCTCCCCAGAGGGGACTGGGGTCTCTGGTCCCACTGCCTCGGCCCTGAGCAGTGGGATGGCCATGAGGGCCCTCAGCTCCGTGTCAGTGCAGGAGGGAAAACTTTCACCCCCGGGCCTGCGTCACAGGAGCTCCAGGAACTGAGCTCGCTTCCCTGCTGGAAGCGAGACTCAGACATCGCCTAGAAGGAAAAGGAAAAAGGATTCCTCCTAAAAAAGAACAGAGGATTCCTTTCTTAAGGCGGGATGGATCACACCCACTCATCTGGACAAGCAGCAGCTTTTCCACGGCTTTGTTTGAACACAGCCGCTGCTCCAGATCGCTTCTCTCTCCTCTCTTCCTCTCTCTCTCTCTGGAAGGACCGGGCAGTAGCACCAGCAGGTGGACACAAGAGTGGCTGAGCTTTCTGTGGTCTGACAAGAAAGAATCACAACGCACCTGTAGGCACACGGGACCTCAGCCCGTGCATGAACACCCTTGGGGTTTTCACTCTCAAAACTGGTCCAGGTTTTGGTGCCCACAAAGTATACAAAATGTAGCTAATTTGCACCACCTCCTGTTCACCGTTTGGGGGTACTGCTTAAAAAAAATCACTCAAGTGGCCCTTTAATCTTAGGGCATTAATATTTAATCACGGCTTTGATTGCGTATAACGGCAGCTCGAGGGTGTATTTTCACCTAAAGGTCTAATAATTTAATAACACTTACTGAAGCTGCATTTGCGTTAGCTTTCGCTCTGTTCTAATACCATGTTGCTTTAAATAGGGTCCATTTTTAATGGGGACCAAATAGTCTATTTTTTGGTTCCCTGCTTTCTTCTACAAACCACAAGGCACGGAGGTGTTTAATCAAGGCCCTGTGATGAAGGACAACAAAGCCATAAAGGTCATTTCCATCAGACAATGAAGATCACCTGATTGAAATCTCCTCTTTCCGTGGACAGTGGTGTCACCTCCAGGATTATTGTCACCTTTTATTGGCTGATATCAGAGGATATGCAGCAGAGACATCCCCACTTGCTCAGAAAGCAGCTTTGAGGCAAACCCTTAATAAAAAATGTTAGGAGTACATTCTAGCTCATCTGGTGCCATAAAGTTTGAAACTGGTATTACTATTTTAACTTATCGCTTATGGAATCTATCCGAGCCTCAGCCGTGCCTAATTAGCTGACACTGGGATTCCAACGTTCCATTATGCACCTTGCATCCCTTAGACATCAGTTTATTAACAAGCCCCAGACGAGAAGGAAGTTACTACAAGCGTTATCTGCTCTAAGAGAAGACACCTGCGCCTCCGAGCTGCTCCACAGACCAGCCAAGCCCGCCGTCCCAGAACTTTGCCTGCACCGCGGCTCGTTGGAACACGGCCCCATCCTGCCTCTGTGACTGCCTGCCTCACGTGCTGGGCTTCTGGTCTGTGCCATTGTGCTCTGGGGGGTACAGTTTTGATCCACGGTTCCTTGAAATCTGTGTTCTGTAATACCGAGCCATATTATAATAAGGCTCTAACACACTTCCCCCTTAATCTCATAGCTTTTCTGTTTTCCAGGAACTTCTTAACAGATTGACTACGTTTCATAGAGTTTGCTCTCATGGGGTAGGATATTTTCTATGTGTGTTATTATAATGTAGGGGATTTTTTTCTTTCTTGAAAATCTTGAAAATCAAGATGCGAGCATAGGAGTGATTTTTTTTTTTCTTTAAGGAGTTAAAGAAATTTCCAGGCACTTCTCCTCTGCGATCTCTCTGGAGCAGTCCAAGCTTCAGCTGACGTCCCTGCGTCCCGACTTCATCTGAATCTACGTACGCAGGTCTGCAGGCTGAATCTGTGTGGCTGCGTCCCCATCCACCCGCCATCGTGAGTCCCCTGAGCCTCTGGAAGGGCAGAGGGCCGTGTCTGGAGCTCAGACCCTGCTTCCACAAGCCGTCCTCAGGACGCAAAGCTTGACTTTTCAGGTGCTGGTCCTACAGACACATAAGCTAACACTATATTAACTTTAGCCACCACCTCCTTTGAGCAGGGCAGGTCCTGAACACAACGAGTGCATCCTTCCCCATCAGCACACACACGTTCAGGGCAAGGGCAGCAGGCGTGACTCCCCGAGAAAGCCAGGCCATTTCCGGCCTCTCCTCCCAGGAAATTCAAGGGCAATGGGTTTGTAGGACTTTCATATTTCAGTTTCATTCACTGCATTTGACCTTTTGTGTATTTAGTTCCTTGCCTCCAAAAACAAATAATCTGAGGAATTTAAGAAACTTATAAAGGGGAATTAAGTTATAGGCAGAAAATCACACTGGAAACACACTTGTCTCTAACGGGTGCATTTCTCACTGTGACTCTATAGCATCGTTAACTGCACTTTGGTGTAAAACCGTGAGCAGGCTCCAGGACCGAAGCTTAGCGCATGGATCTGCATCAGATTTTTAAACAGGTTGCACAACCACACCAAAGAAAGCCTTCTTCTCATGTTCCATTACAATCTGACTTTTAAGACTGATATGTAATTGAAAATGTTTTCTTTTGATAACTCTGTTACATATACGAATTCATATCAACCCAAGCAGAGAAACAGGTATTTAAAAAATAACCAGCAATCGACTCTTTTTTTCAGGGCTTGTCTTAGTGAATCACGTATTGATCTCCCCCATTTGGGGCTTTGCTCTATTCTGCTCTCTACTCCTCAGTGAAATGGATTCACTGGCCTCGACTTACTCTAAGCAAACAGTAATCCACATCACAGAGTTTAAGCTGTTCATCTCAGCCAACTGGTCTTTTCTTTACAAGAATAACTTCACAGAAGTCTTCCATGGAGACCCAAAGAAACCATTTCATAAAAGTACAATGTGAAAGCATCCACCTCAAGCATGTCTTCTCTCCCTACTATTTTAATAAGCATTATAAACTGCCCCCACAACACACCCCCTCCCTTTTTCCTCCAGGAATTTCTTCTGACCCAGAATTAGTTTGCTTTTCATGGCCTCTAAGAAACTTTTCTGTCACATCCTAGGCATCGTTTTGTTTCTGTTTCTTTTTTTCTGGCTTTTTGCTTCTGTTTTGTTTTCGGTCAATAGAAGTCCCTAAAAGGCAGGAATGCGGCTGGAGGATGGTCAAGTGAACAGCTATCTGCTCATCACTGTTCATCAGCAAGACCAGCACAGCCCAACCGCGACCCGGGGGGAACCTTAAGGGTCACCATGAGAAATGCAGACTTGTGTCTGGGACTCAAACGTAGTTTTAATCAACAACTCAGCACGCTACAAACATTTACATCAGCTAAACAAGTCTGATCTGGAAAGAAAAAATATGTAAGTCATAAGATATCAAAAATCCTCTAAGAGACAAGATTATTTTTCCTGGAAAATAAGAAAAAACTGAAAAGCTGTATTGAGCAAAACCTTAAGATATTCACCATCAGAGGCAAGATGCACGGTTCTCTCCAGTTAAACATCCATCAGGGAAAGTAAGGCCAACCTCCCAAGCTCATTTAGGTCAGAAACAGGAACCCAAATTCTCCTAAACGCCACGACTACCATGAGTACTGCCTACGCGTGAGACTGTGTAAGGACTACCAGCGAGTGTGAAAAGACTGCAGGGAGCGTCCTCCACGACAGGCGCTTCGGCTTTAGCGGAACCTTGTGCCAGCGTCTCCACCGTGTTCCCGTCAAGAAAGAGTTTAGTGCCTTTACCAAGGAAGCCTAAGTTAGGGAAATGTTTATGAGTCCCTAGTTGAAATGCTTAATTATCTTAAATAGGTAAGTTTATATAAAGACACAGGGACTATGCTTTAAATCTCAATTCTTCCCTCCTGAACAAATGATGCTAATTGTTCTCAAGTTCTGTTTCCACTTTGTATCAGTCGCACCCAGGGCAGGCTCACTGGGTTACAACGTGTAGGCTCTGTGCTCCTTAACCAACGGCAGGCACGTCCAAAATCACAGACTCTTCCAGTTTTCCCAAATAAGTGACATTAACTTAAAAATCTGACTTTTTGCAGATACACACTACTATATAAACAATAAACAAGGTCCTACTGTGGAACACAGGGAGCTACATTCAGTATCTTGCAGCAACCTATACTGAAAAAGAATATGAAAACGAATATACGTGTGTACACGTATGACTGAAATACTGTGCTGCACACCAGAAATTGACACAACATTGTAAACTGACTAGACTTCAATTTTTAAAATATCTGACTTTTGGGGGAGGAGACAGCTCAGTGGTAGAGTGCCTGCCTAGCATGTACAAGGTCCTGGGTTCTGGCCCCAGTGCCTCCACTTAAAAAATGAGTAAATAAATAAACCTAGTTAGCTCTTCCCCTAAAAAATTTAAAAAAAAAAGCTGTCTTCTCTAAAAAAAAATTAAAATAAAGGTATCTGACTTTTAGTAAGAGCTGAGGTGGCAGAGGGAGAAAAACAGAAATCTTTTTTTAAAAATTTTGGCAAATTTGTCTAAATTTCAGAATCGTCTCCTGCGGAGGAGTCAGCTGAGTGGTTAAACAGTGTGCTTTCTGGGTAGCCATGTAACTTATGGCAAATAGTTTTTGCTTTTGGGGGGCAGAATGTCACCCTACTTAGTAAATTCTCAGAGACAACAATGAGAATTTCTTCTTTAAAACAAGTGTAGAATATGCCCTGACATTTTACATAATTAAAGTCAGATGCCAATGAACGTAAATTTAACAGAGACAATGAAACATCTGACAGTGAGATCATGACTCCACTCGTCAGTAACACGGTCCAAAGGTAACTTCCCAGAAGGCCCCACCTCTCCTCCTGCCTCCACACCTACAACAACACCCACATAGAGAACGAGAGGTTGGTGAGTGGTAACATCTACACGCTAAATGTTAGCTGAAAGTCTTTTAAAACAAAGACACAACAGGAGAGTTAGCATCAAAACAAAAAATAGCCAGTGGTGGCCTCCTTTAAGATTAAAGACTAAGAAATCAGCCTTCTACATCATGTGAATTCAGAATCTACACGTAAGAAAGGCCAACAGAGCTCTTGTTCACTATAAAAGTGTTCCCTACTTTTGGCGCATTTAAATTTTAGAAATTAGGATGTTTTTACATTTAAGGTTTCTAGAAACTTAAATCTCATTCCTGATATGAAGTGAGGTCATTTCTCTAAGTGATAGCCACAGAAAACCTGCAATCTGTGGCAATACATTTCCTTAATTTCATGACCATGCAAGTACTGATGAAATCCAGTCCAGTTCTTAACAAACAGAACACGATCCACGTGCGTGAACTAGACAGTACATGCTATCAGACCCTTATTTCATTTATGACATCTCTTCACTTTTCCCCTGTTACTAGAATCAAATGCTTTATGGCCGAGCCTGTTTGTGTCAAAATCTGCAAAGGCAATCTGTTTTATGCACTCCTCTGCTTCACCTATAGAAAGAACTGGGCTTGTTACGATGCCGAACAATAGGTTTTCAATAAATTATCAAACGTGAGACGATGTAGTAGAAACAAGAGACACAAAATTTCTTCTCAGGAAGAAACATGAAGACATAAAGGCAGACGTTGACCTTTGGGCTGTGGCTTGACTCCTTTCTGCCCAGCAACCCTGTTCTTCCTAGAGCTCAGTATGATTAGCAGAAGTTTTGCACAGACCTGGAACGAAAAAGCGTTGCATGGCATCACCATTACATTGAACACCAGCCCGTAAGTCATTTGTTTTCTGCAAAAGCACATCTCTGTGGAAGCACATTTTTAAAACTTTGTTATTATGGATGTTTCCAAATACACACAAAGGTAGAAAGAAGGATGTAATCTGCTCCCCTGTAGACAGTCAACCGCTGCTACTGTTGCCCCATCTCCAGCAGTTTTTCCTGGAGTCATTTGAAACAAAGCCCAGGGATTGTATCGCCTGCCGGTGGCAGGGGCGCACTGGGCACTTAACCCGAGGGGCAGAGGTGATGACGCTTCGATGCGTCCTGCACGTCCAGCTGGCAGCAGTTCACGCCAGCTCCCCTTAGACTGGGCGATGGATTATTTTAGCTACAGAACTTATTTAAAATTATTACCATGCTAGCCTTTGTATTATTTTATATTATTAGCCTTGAAGGTAAATATGTTGAATATTAGCGTTTAACACCCCCATCAGTGCTTGGAAGTCTGTACAAAAAGGTAAAAATGCTTTTATTTTAAACGTAGGCTAAACGTGTCTGGATACCTGAGACCTTATTCCACGTGTGGCACTCAAAGTGGTCATGTGACAAACTCTCACCAGTCTGATGTTTTTCAATGTTCAGATTTGCTATCAAAGCAGAAGTGATATGTATATAAAACACATTTATATGTCTGTATCTACACACCCACACGCTCTATCTAGTGAATACGCCCACCAGCCCGAGGGCCCATCCATCCGCAACCCAGGGGCACACGTGCTGCCCTGAGCGGGGCAGGGCTACCTTTTAAACCGCAGCCCCCAGCCTACTGAGATCTTAGAACATCACTTTTCACTTCAGGACAAGCGATAATCCGGAGAAGCCCGGGTCAGATGCCACAAAGCATCCCAGCAGGAAGGTCTAGTGAACTCACGTTTATTTTCGGCCCAGGAAAAGAAAGAGAGACATGGAAGACGTAAGCCACGGCTGCTGTGACCGCCCCGCACCCCCGGACAGGTTGTTTGATGCCTTCGATCCTGCCCAGTGAGCAGGGCTGCAGCAGCGTCCGCGGCTCCCTCTGCAATCCCATCCCCTTTCACTGAGGTGTTTTTCATTCGTCGAGAAGATGATACATTTATGAAAATCTCACTAAAGTGTTATTCCTAAATCCAAACACAGTCGTCTTAAATTTAATCTACAATACGTCTCCTCCATTTATTTGTGTGTAGGGGAGGGGTGAACCTTAGAATCTTGACATTTTACAGAATCACAGGTGTGTCAACTAATCAGGTGGGGGGGTCCTTTCACAAAGTACACAAATCGCCACGATGTACACTTTCCACACCTTACAATTTTCTGTGTCAGTTGTACCTCTAACGCTGACACGTGTACAGGTCTGTGGGTGTGCCCTCATCTGCTCCCAGGCAATTATTAAAAATAAAGTGAAAGGTCTACATTAAATAAAAAAACGCAAAATTCTCACACACACACCCCAAGTGAATATAAGGTATGGAAAGGGACCAGCCGTTCAATCAAACCTCTAGTATTAGAAACAATCTGTTTTTGAAAACAGCATTTATCTCCCTAAGAGCAATCCAGACATTTTAGGAGCTCTCAGTGTGGCGTCCTGTAGGTCGTATACACTTGGTGAGGAGTTACCAGTTAATGTAGTTCCATAACCTCCAATACACACACACACACACACACACAGTCATTTCTTTAAAACACCATTTAAATTGTGCAGATTGATCACAGCAAACCCGGGGTACAGCAGCACAAGATAAAGCACCGCCTTTACAAAACGAGGATGAACGTCACGCCACTGCAACAGACGTACTGCACTTGTGTTTTAGATTATGTTTAAAAGCACCTGGGGGGAGGGTACAGCTCAGTGGTAGAGTGTGTGCCTAGCGTGCATGAGGTCCTGGGTTCAATCCCTAGTGCCTCTATTTTTTAAAAAAACCTAATTACCTCCTTGCCTCGCCCAAAAAAATTTAAAAAAAAAGAAACACCTGGAGTTTTTCTACAATATAAGAGTCTCATCTTTCACACAACTATCTGCAACCAGTATGTTCAAACACACGACCTCTTTGCTGCTGCGGTCATCAGTGGAGTTATTCTCATCGCCGTGACACCTTAGCTTTTTCTGGCGATAATTTTTAAGTTTGAAAACCTCTCTACTTGTTCTGTGGTTTTAACTTCTTTCAATAGCAGGGGGCTTTGGGCGGGCAGGGAGCCTGGTCTCTTCTTAGGGTTAACGCAGTCTCAGTCTTTAATGTATAAATGGCTTAGAACATGCATAAGTATGTTCCAGAGAGAAACGGCCCCTGAAAAACCTCACTCCACGTGGATTCGTGGCAGCCGTGTGGCTGTTGGCTCTCTGGAGTGGTTACCTTGTATTCTCCATAGCTCTGGGGCACTGGCAGTTATGTTTACAGCATCAGCTTTTTTAAAAATGCTATTAAGAATGATTGGATCATGTTATTTTGCACTAGTCATACTACACATCTTAGATTTATGCTTTACGCTTGTATATTTTAGGACAATATTAATTTTTATTTATTTCCAATTCAAAATATGCAGAAGGAACGAAAAGAGATCGTTAATATTACTGAAATTAAGTCAAATTGCTGCACTTGGGAACAGAATCTTTCCCCAGAATCTTTTATCTGGGGCAGCTCAAAGACCGGCGTAAAGAGCAGGTGAAACTTGCTCAAGTCCTTCTGTAATATCCGAGCAGGGGCTCATGACTTGTATTTGCCACAGACAATGATGACGAACCCAAACCCTTTATGGGGGAAAAAGTAGGAAAACAAGTATTTCCAATATCATTCATCACATTTTTGCTTGTATCTTATCCCACACATACCTCTCTGCGTTGCTTGAAAAACTTCAAAAACTATTTCTTTGGGAAATTGTGACTATGCCCTTATTTACGTGAATTTCACAAATTGCGACAGCCCTTACCAAATGGATGGCAAAGGCTCTCCAACTCCTGAGCAAGTCACTTCTCTGCAATTGTCTTCAAACTCCCAGCCAAGCCAGATTTTAAACAGAAAATAACCCCCTATCTACTCAGAGTAAGAAACCTTAGCCATGTTAACAGGAATGCATTACTTTCGTGTTCAGTAACTTTTGATGACGAATATGTATCTGTACATGTGCAGTAACTTGTTTTAAGGGCTTCAGCCCTGAATCTGACCCTGCAGACACAGTCATGTTATACTTTATTACAAACAATTGCTGAAAGCTAAACAGCTCAAGCTTCCATAACTGCACGATAGTACTTCCCCTAGATTTAAATCACTGTCTTCTGATATCTCACCCATTTTCCCAGAGAGATCTGAAAAGAATGTACAACTTATAGTACATTCTTGTAAATGTATTTTCAAAGCATCACAGTGGTACAGACTAGAGGGTGTGTGTTCAGCTGAACCGAGGGGCGAGCTGGGCGGGCCTGGGTTCCCCTCTGTGCACAGGAAGCAAAGTTCAGGCAATGGTTCCCAGCTTCCGAATGTGTGGACGCGTGTGTGTGTTTCAGAACAGGAGTCCAGGATTATTTTCCACCCTCTACCAGAAAAAAATTTTTTAAGAAGCAGATATTCTGGGAAAGGAACTTGAGAAAAAAATTCAGCACCCCTCCCAAATTAACAAACAGGAAAACGCATGGAACTTCATACTCAGTAAAGACCCCACCTGACGCTGGTGCAGGCACCAGACAAGTCATAAAAAGATTCTCTTCCCTGGTCCAGGACGGGGAGCCCAGCTTTAAAAGTTTACAAAGAGAAAGTGCTTTGGATGCGTGCAATTCTGACCAAGTACGTGCTCCTTCGGGTTGGAAGTCAAGCAATTTTGAATTCACTTAAAACGACAAGGACAAGAAATGCAACCAGCAAGGCCACCGAGCCCGAGCCCCGCGGCTGGTTTGTTTGCTTTCCCCCACATGATGTCTTTTCTGATTCAGTGGAGACCCCTCGCTCACTCACAGGGAGACAGAGAGGATCGGTTTGGAAAAAAAAAAAAGATGCTGCAATACAGAGTGGGGGGGGGTGGGCCAGGGAGAGGGCATGTGTTACATCAGACACAGTACCTGATTTTCCAGTGCACAGCCTGTCAGCGAGGTGGTGCACCTCCTGGGCGATAAGGGAGAGTATTTCATCCTCATACTCTTCTATTATAGCTTCACACTGTGGAAACAGAAGAACAGCATATGGGGATAGATAAGCACTCGAAGCACAGCTTGTTAGGAAGGACTTGTCACAATTTTATTAGCTAAAAATATAAAATCATGTTACCAAAGTGGCCCGTTTTTCTTAGCCCTTTGATTTAAGACATCATTGCATGGGATGAACCCTCTTCCCAGAATGCTAATTGCATCGCTTTCCTGAGACTTAGCGAACTGATTAGTCGTGTTGAAAGGCGAGGGTGAGGAAGGAAAATGGCTCTTTGTATCTGTTTCTCATCCTCAGACTGGGACAGAACACAAGCAACAGGAGGGACGGAAGTCCTGTTTCTGGAGCTGAGAAGTCTTCGTTTTGGGGTTTCTTTTCTTTTCTTTTTTTAGAAATGTTAAAAAAACATAGCTCCTCGAAATGATCAAACCACTTCCCACTAGATTTAACATAATAATCCATTTTGTGGTTTTAAAACAGGGTCTGAAGTGTGAAAATCATTAAGCTTTCTCATCAGTCAAAACAAATGCATCTTCAATTTCACTCTGGATAACAGGCTTGACAGCTACTCAGGAAAGTTTCTTTTCATACCATTTAGAGATTCATCCAGAATTTCACTTTGCTTCCCCTCCCACCCTCCAAATCTGACATTTCAGAGAAGAGGAAGCTCAGATTTGTCCATGCATCTGAAAATCTTAAATTCTGACCGGAGAAGGTGCCTGCAGTGGAGAACCACAAGGTTACACTCGTAGGAACCGTGACGCTACCGAAATGCGTTCATCCGAGACTCATGACTCATTTTCCGAGTTCATTAAATGAGACTCAAAAAAAATTTTAACGGCATTTAAAAGTGTTTAAATTCCACTATAATACATTCATGTGAGACCGTGAAATGCAAGCACACTCACTCGTTGCAACTCCCCTTCCGCAGAACTCTCAGCCTGAATCACCACCTTTGCTTTTTAGTTACAGTGAAATCTTCAAAAGTCAGACGCGGTCCTTATTTCAGGGTTTTGGCCCGGCTGACATTTTGATCAACATGAGCACTAAGGACATTTAAAAAGGCTTTCCCATTACTTTGTCTGATTCAACAGCATTGAGTAAAGTGAAATCTATTGCCACAGATTTTGCCAGGCACATCCTAGCAAGTCCACGGCCAGCATTCTTGTAAAATGGACATTGTGATGCGAGGAAATGTGGCGTAAGGCCAACTGCCACACCTAAGCCTTTGCCCAAGGTTAGTTTGTGTTAAAATACTTGAATTAACTCAGGAGAAAATAATTCTCTCTTCTGTGAGGCTTCAGGAGGAAAAAAGATGATGTGCGTCACTCTCCCTCCATCATTTGGCTCTAAATATGTGAAAATGACATTCATTTTAATTCGGATTTTAACCTTGGAACCACAGCCCCTGATTCCTTATGTGGGAACCTGTAAGAGACCTGCTTTGGCAAGGGGACCGACTGAGTCCCTGTCCCGAGCGTCCACAGGAGCCAGGCAACGTGCAAAGGGTGCCTCCAAGTCACTGGGATTTGGGATGCACTTTCTGGGGAAATCACTTCAGCGTCTCCACTGAGATGAACTATCACAGCTCTTAGGTGTCTCAAAAGGCAAGTCACTCAGCACGGGGTTAACACTGAGAAAGCAGCGGGACCACAAAGCAGATGCATCTAATTTTAATGTGCTTGTCTCCAAAGGAAACGAAACCCAAAAACAGACAGCCAAACCAGAGCACCAGAATCTCTGTGCCCTAGAGCCCAGGATTCCTCCAAGAAGAGTGCTTACCGCGAATTTCAAAGGTCTGTAAGCATCTGAATAAAAATAGAATTTTTTAAATTCTTTGTATATGTCGTCCTCCTTCCTGGGAGCAAATCTCTTGAAAGTCTTCTCCTTGGTCACGGGGTCGTCTTCAAGCTTGTAGTCATTCATCCGCTCACACACTTTGTCCAGGAGGTCTGTGAGAAACGCCTCCGACTGGGCTAAGGGAGTCTGTTGAGAAAAAGAGGAGAAAAAAGGGGAGGAAACGCGTCTTAACGTTAATATTACTTTAAAAAGACCTTCCACTGAAAGCACGTGGGAGCACCCCCCCGTGCAAACAGTATTCCTGCCCCGATACAGTATGTGGACAGTTACATTATTTACCTAACTTGAGAGGTTAGCTTAAATTCTGGCTTTCAAAAAGCGCCTGGGGGTTGAACGTAGACAGAAGAAAAACTTACAAACTAGAAACTATACTTGCCATAAGTTTGAAAAGTCATTGAATATGCAGAATAATCCATTAGGGCCAGAAAATGGCTGTTATGATCTATTTTCGTGCGAGAGACAGACAGGCAGGCAGACAGAGCCAGGGGGAGCGCCCGGGTCTGGTGTCAGAACTCTCCTCCAGCGCAGCGCAAGCTGGGCGAAGCCACGAGTTTTGCGCCCCGCGCGCCGTGGGCCCCTCCGCGGCGGCTGCAGGCCGGTAGGGCAGGAGCAGGGACAGAGCAGGGACAGGGACAGGGCAGGGGCAGGGAAAAGCCAGGCTTACGGAACATCCCGGCTCGCGGGCGCGGCTGCGCCGTCTTTGGAACAGCTGGTGCCCGTCTCCGCGCGCCCCTCTCCCTCCGGAATCCAGCGAGGATTCAGAGGACCCTGTGGCCACCACCTCCGCCCCGCGCGGGGGTCAAAGAGCACCCCTCGCCCTTGGTAACCAGGACAAAAACTCGGGGGCCGTCTAGACAGGTCAAGGTGCAGGATGCGGCGTCCCCGCGGCTCCTTCCGGAAGGGGGCGGGGACCCGCCAAGGGCGACGAGGACGCGCCGCGGCCCCGGCCTTTGCGGGCTTTCTCCCTCTCCACCCTCTGCTGATCAAAGTAGGAAGTTTGCATGACAACCATGGTGAAAGGGGCTGAATCACAAATGAACTCGATTTCTGCGATGTTGATCTCTCCAGCCTCCATTGTCCCCTTTCAGACGCAGTGTGAACCCTTCCGGTGCCAGCGACCGCGCGGCATTCACATGCGCGCTCCGGGCGCACAAAGGCCTCCGCGCCGCCCTCCCCGCCATCTGGCCGCGGGTCCGCGCCCGCCGCGGTTCCCAGAGCCCGGGGTGCGGCGCTCCTCTGCGCCGTAAGCCTGCTTCCAGCAAAAACCCGCTCGAGCATCGCCACCGTCACCCCCCAGTCTCAGTAAGGAATCAACTTGGGGGGGGGGCGGAGAGCAAAAGAGAAACACCACTAATTAACTTTCAGCTCCCCTCGCCACGTGCGCCGTGATAATATCCCGCCTTCTCCCCCAAAACTTGACTTGAACTGGATTACGAACTGCTTTCAAGGCCCACGCATTCAACTTTGTGGTTTAATAGTTAATTAAACTGGAATGTACCACAGCATTATGTATTCGCTAAAATATCGGGTTTTTTTTAACGCGAGGGTTTTATTTTTTAAAAATGTCTAAATGCCTAAAGTGAGTGGCTTAAAGCGCACACTCCAGACACAAGCTGTGCTTCATTTGCACCTTTAATTGTGCCACTTAAGCATCGTTGTAAAACCAAACCAAAAAAAAAAAAAGGTTAACAAACTGAAAATCTGTTTTATCAACTTACAGAAACTAACGATTAAATCTGTATTGGGACTGAAAAGCTAGAAAACAGAGGTAAATCCTTAAATTACAGCTCATCAAGCAGATCGTTAACAGGACAATTGTGGCTTTTTCCTGCCACACAAGCACCTTAGTGTATTTCCTTATCTGATCCATGTAAGTTCACTCATAATACCTTCTGGATGTCAGCAAAGCAGCATTTTACCTCAAAGTGAAGAGCTGGCTCTTTCATTTAAAAAATCTAACTGTAATCAAGAATCTATTCTCTCCCCCCTTCCCTGACCGCCTCCTTCCCCAGTCGCACCGCAGACACTGAGGGGGAGGAGGTGTCACACGAGGGAGAGGCTCCGGCGGCCGGGAGGGCGCACCCGGAGCCCAGGACACAGCCCCAGTGCACCCCAGCCTCTCACGCTGAGCTGAGGCCGCTCTGGAAACTGGTTCTTCAAGGCTGACCTCACATCCTGAGCTGCGTGCAAAGATTTCTGAATATATAAGATCTGAACAAGTCAGGGTGTGAATGTGTGAGACCTTTCACAGCTGACTTTCAAGAGCCATCTTATGTATTTCCTGGGCTGGTGCGTTTTGAAAACAGCCCTCACATGTAACGTTCCACCAGACGGGGTGCTTTTTCTTGTTTTGAAAGTGGAATTTTACACGTTCGAATAGAGTCGTTTTGTACCATTTTAATGCAAGTACGTTATATCTAGGGATCAACACGTGAACTTTGCTGGTTTTATACACCTTGGAAGGCTAAGAGGCTTTTTGGTGTAATTCGCTGGCTCTTTTGAGTAAACATTCTTTAATAGAAAGAGTAGAAAATGTTGCTGGCAGAAAGCTCAGAAAAATGCCGTTTACAGTCTTCACTGAAAACAAGAAAAGAAAATACCCAACATGAGGCTATTAGTGTTTGTTTTAAAGAAAAAAACATTAAAAACTGATTTAAAATCCCAATCTAAGCATCCGATTTGGGGAGAAAATTTCAAAGAAAAAGATGCTTGCGCACTGCAGCTCTTCCCACATTTACTAAAATGCACAATGTCAGAGCTTAAAATGATTCCGCGTAGCTGAACCACCTTCAGTAAATTTAAAGACTGTTCATGGAATAGTTGAGCCCTTTTCTCCCCTCAGAGTGTTTTGATTATTAGAAGAGTGCAATAAGTATTGGGGCAAGTGGAATAAAACGAAGTCTTTCTTTCTATACTACGAAGATTTTGAATAGTGCTTGTCAACAAAGCAACTCCTGTTGTAATCTTAGGGGAGCACTGCCTACACTCTGGAAGGAGGGTCTCGGAGATACTAACCTCATTAAAATATGAATGAAAAGGCCGCCATCGCTGTATCAGAAGAAAACCGACCCACTAATGCGGTTTTCTTATCAGCCATTACTTTTACACAGGACTCATTTGGTATAAGTTATAAATACAAAAACGATCTGTTACAATTTCGCTGCTATCTTGAAGCACGTTCATCACAGTAAATACCGACTCTTCGCACTTTGAAACCTAGCTACAGCTCTGAACTGTGCTCAGTATACATAGCGTCTTTCCCCCCCCCCCCCTTTGGGGCTCTTCTGACCATGTGTTTGTTATGTAAGCGATGAAATGCGGGTGGGAGGAGGTACTGGTATCCCAGCTTGAAAATGGAAAAGAGTATTTGAAAGTTTTGGCTTTGTTTTCTCGAGAAAACTGGAGTTAGGGATTTATTCCAGACCGCTATGACAACACTTTAATAACAGTCAATTACAGGGTGCTTCTCATGTTCCTTCATTACTGTGTCTCTGTTAATCTTGTAACAAATTTCTTGCTTGATAGCTATCACAATCAGGCAGGAACACAATTATGTTACAGTGTACAGTTGGACGTGGACACTGTCCTTGTGGCATATCTGTCTTTTTCACAACAGTCTGGCAATCTCAAATAAATCTCACTTATCTTCGCTGTTACTTTGGAACCTCCCTCAGATGTGAAACCAGTATTCAGCCTGTTTAGTGACTGATAAATCGTTTCACATTGTTGCGAAGATTTTCTTTCTAGAGGTTTAGTTAATGTAAAAATTGTAATAGCGTTACAGCAAATATTTCATCTTGTTTAATCACGAACTTTTCATCCATAAAAAATTGAAATCACTTCTGATATTAGTTAAAAGTCAATATTTAGAAGTGAAAATTCAAACCTCCTTTGCTCTAGGCTATAGCAGGGAAAGCATGAATCCAGAAACTCTAGTAAGTTGATGAGATATGTAATTAGCTTTTATGTTAATTGACTGCTATGAGTTTGTTGCATGACACTTCTTCATATAATATGCAAATAGCATTGACTGTTTAGTTTTATTAGATAATATAATTAGAAATCTAAAGAAGCTCATTTCAGTGAGGAAGAATACAGGCTGATACATTTTCCAGTGTTCTGTGTATCAGAAAAAATGAATCCCATCTGGGCTTAATCAATAAGAGATTTTCAGTAGCCTTTGTTCAGACAGCCAAAGCCAGCCAACATACAACAGAATTAATATTAGTTTTTCCAGTCACATAAATTCAGTGTTAAAACAGGTGAATTTGTGCAATCAATAAAACCTTGGGGGCAAAAATACAAAGATTCCAGCACAATTTACCATAAATGACACAGTAAATTTATGAAAATAACATCAAAGTTTTGCCTCCTTTAATTTGAATAATGGGAAAAAGTCATCCTTATCATTTGAAATGAAGCATTTTGTGTTTCCTATTCTTATTCATGGGAACATTATGTCAACAGAAAGTATATGCTCAGGTTGTGAGAAAAATAAAAATAATAAAAATTAGAACAATGTGATTGGGGGGGAATTTCCCCCAGGATTCAAAACTGTTAAAATTTCAATCATAGTTTTTTTATTCTGGAACCTGTTTTCAACTTAACAGTATAGAAAAGGTAAAAGTGTAGAAAAATTGCATAATGGATCACCATTAATGAACTCCAATTTGGGGTCATCTAACTCAATTTGACTTTTTTTCCTAAAGTTAAAACAACACTTTATTTTCATTATTAAATACAAAATTGGCATTTGCATTTGATTTCTCATTTTAAGAAGTATTCTATTAGTCTTAAAATAGTTAGTTTTCAAACATTTTAGGGGAACTGGAAAGAAATACAGCTCTCCGTGTGAAAAATGTTACAATTTTTCAACCTTTGTTAAAAATCACTCTAAGGGAGGATTTAGGACGCCCTTTTCACGCCGCTTCTGAGCTTTGACCTCTGCTGGCTTACCCCGGAAGGATTTTGCAGATTAAAAAAAAGTGATAGAAAGAAGTGACAGTGCTTAAAAGGGCAGAGGCAGGGGGACTGCGGCACTGATAGTGCTGATGTGCGTTTGTTCATTCAGCAAATATCTATTGAACTCCATCTCCCTGTCGGACAAACACACCTCTCCAATTCAGATTTTTTAAGGAGACTTCTGTGATTCTGAATAACAATTAAAAGAAATACTTGAAAAAGCCTGTGTGCCTGGAAGAGGTCCAGTAAATATTAGTTGATGTTACTGTTGACTCCTGGTCTGCCAGCTGAGCGGAAGGTCACATTGATGCAAAATCTGCATCCTTATTCACAGGCTTTCGCCCCCCTCCCAAAACTGCGTCTTTCGTCGTCTTGTTACTGAAAATGTAATGGTTATCAATTTCTAACCACCTCTTGGAAACACGTCCCCGGAATAGCAAAGGGGGAAAGTCCCACTTCGGGCATCTGTTGTGGCGTTCCCCAGCTTCGCCATCTGTATACTTGTGGGCAAATGGGCGGTTTCCTTAGAACACGTTAGAGGGCTCGGAGGAAAAGGACAAAGAATGGGATAAGTTGAGAAACTCGGGGTGCCCCGTCTCCACCACTGCGGAAACCTGCACGCACACACTGGTTCCCGCTGGCAGAGAAAGCGCTCTCCGTCTTTAAAAACACTTTTAAGTAGGAAAAGTAACACCTTGACTTGATTTATTTTGGATCCAAAAGCGACAAAAGGATAGACTAAAAAGTAAGGCTGCTGCCTACCCCAGACCTGAAAGCTCAGTTCTCCTTCATCCAGGAACATTCTAAGGGCACCTCTGTGTGTGTTTGCATGAATGTGGGTGTGATGAGAGTGTGTGTGCATGTGTCCCTCTGCAAGTGTATATATACATGGGTGCGTGTGTGTCCGTGTGTGCGTCTGTGAGCATCCCTCCTTCTCTTTTCCTAAAGCAAATCTCTATTTTATTTATTTAAATTTTATTTTAAAGGGTCTGAAACAATCCCTTTTTATTATTTTTTTAAAAAATTTGGAGGTGGGTAATTAAGTTTATTTATTCATTTATTTATTTATTGAAACGGAGGTCCTGGGGATTGAACCCAGGACCTCGTGCATGCTAAGCACGCGCCCTACCACTGAGCTCTACCCTCCCCGGCTTCCTTGTTTTTTTTGCACAAGATCAGAGCACAGCACACACTGTCGGGTGCACTGTCTTTATCACTTGGGGACAGGACGGCTCGGTCACATCCAGGAGACTGAGGACTGTCTACTGACTGTCACTGGATGAAGGCACACTTAAGAAGGAGGCATCAAAACTTACATCCACTGTCACGGGAGAAGGGTTCAAAGATGCCTGCATCCCGAGGGCAGGTTTAAAAGAGGAGCTCCTGGCCATCATGAGCCATGGCAGAAGCTCTCTGAATATTTGTTAAAATTTAGTTTGGGGATACATCTTACCTTGTTCTGCCCTGAAGCAGTACTCTGAGAGGGACAGGGTAAGTGTTTTTCGTCCCCTTTCCCAGGGGAGGAGCCAGGCCCTGGAGACTTCCTGCCACAACCGTCACGCGGCAGGGCCATCTCTCCACACTCTCCAGCTTCTGGAGCTGAGGACCCAGCGAGGCAGGCACGACAGCCAGGAAGACCCTGCGGCCCTGCTGTAAAGCCCCCACTTGTCAGATGGGGAGACTGAGGCACAGACAGGCCTTGCCTGGGTGTCAGGGGGCAGGGCCAGAGTTGGTACCTAGCTGCTCAGTCTGCTTGTCCGTGGACACGTGGCTGTCCTCCACCAGGTGACTGGGTAGGGCCACACCACAGTTCCTAGGTAGAGGCCCTAACCCCCAGGACCTCAGAACATGACCTTATTTGGTGATGTGGCCTTTAAAGAGGTGATTAAAGTGAAACGAGGTCACTAGGGTGGGCTCTGATCCCAGAGGACTGGCGTCCTTATAAGAAGAGGTCAGGACACAGACCTGCAAGAGGGATGACCATGCAGGGACACAGGGAGAAGACGGTGTCCACACACCAAGGAGAGAGGTGTGTGGCCCCAGGAGGAAGCAGCCTTCCCACTCCTTGCGTTGGGAGTTCCAGCCTCAGGGACCGGGGGACAATGGGTTTCTGTTGTGAAGCCACCTGGTCCGTGGGACGAACACAGTCCGAGCCTGAGCCCTAACACGGTCCCAGAGCGCGAAGCCCCTGCCTGAAGCCTCCTCGCTGGCTGCCACCAAGCGCATCAAGCTGAATACGTCCAGAGAGGAGGCCGGGGGCTGCTGGAGGGCTGACACCCTGAGGGGACACGGAGCAGCGCGCGATCATGCTGGTCTGCAGCCGTGCACGTGTGCGATGATCCCGTCTGAGCCCGGGGTTCTGCCGCAGGCCCCCCAGACGCCGCCACGCTGGTCTGGCACCACCCACAACCTGCTGTGGGCTGAGCCGGACGCTGGCCTCCTGGCTCTTCCAGAGTCCTTGCCTGCGAACCTGGAAGGAAAACAACACCTGTTCTCAGGTGCCCGACCAGGTCAAGGAAGGGATAGGCAAAGCCTCCAGGAGTTTGGCATGAGAAATGAACGCACGGGGTGAGGGCGACTTTCCCCCTGGTGGGCGCCGACGGCTTTCGCTTGTCAGCGCCTTTAAAGGGAAGGGACCTAAGGAGCACAGGCAAATTCCCGTGCTCTCCTTGCCGACGAGACGCAGGGCAGTCCGGTGACGTCGAGGCTGGGCGCCTCGGGAAATTAGCCTGGGGACCACTCGCCCCTTCCTTCGCTTCCCATCTTCTCAGCATCCCAGAGCTGCCGGCTCAGGCATCTAGGTGCGAGGTACTCGAAGTGTGGTCCCTGGACCGGCAGCCGTGGCACCCCAGGGCCCTGGCCACCTCCCAGGACCCGCTGCGTCAGACTCCCTTCTCCCGAGGCCCTCGGCAGCCGCGTGCTCAGGACAGAGCGGTGCTGCCTAGCATCCCTCTGATGGCGGTCATGGCGGTGGTGGCGAGTGGGTAACACCTGCACTGACTTTTCTGTTTGCTGCTTCTGTGCTCTGCCTGGAAAGAGCAGAGACTGGAGGGAGGGCTGTTCAGGACAGAGAGACATCGATGAAAAGGCCGGGCCTCAGAAACACATCAGGGATGACCTCCTGGAAAAGACACCTCCGTCCTCAGACCCAGCGGCACCCCTGGGAGAGCCTTGCGCCCCCATGACCTTGATGAGCGCCGAGCTCCGTGAGACGGCAGATCACGAAGGAGCAGACACAGTTCCAAGACAGAGATCTTTCATCCACACGCAGAGAAGCAGAGAGGAGCCCGGGGGGCGGCGGGGGCACCGCAGCCGGTCCTGGGCGCCTGTCTTGAGAGAGAGCGCTGTCACTGTGTCACAAGGCTGGACGTCTCCTGAAATGCTCTGAGGCTCTTTCTCCCTGGCGTTACTCTTCTCTTGTGCATGTCTGACCTTCCCTCTGGCCCCCAGCCCCGCGCCAGGGGTGGGTGCTGCCCGAGGGGTGACTTGTGGGGACCCTCCATCGCCGGGGAAAGCTCTCTGGGCTGGAAGCCCGCGTGAGTGCACATCCCTTCCGGCCCCGGCCCCGCGGGCCACGGGTACTTGCGTTAGAAACTGTAGGGAGAGAAAGGGGCAGTGTGTCCTCTGATGCCCCAAACTGGGGTCACCCAAGGCAGGCAGTTTGGAGCTGGCTCGAACACGACATTTCAGGTGCTGCATCTCCCGCTGGGTCAGAAGTTTCTTTGTCTCAGAAACACTCAGTTTTGACCCAGTCAGTCCTGGGAGGTGACCAGACGTGTGACGGCCTGTGGCGGGTCACTCGTAAACTCTTGGAGCGTGTGGGAAGCCACCACTCCGCAGGGCCAGAGGGAAGGTCACCTGTCTTTGCTTTGCTGACGATTTGAGGGCCCAGGTGTACAGTCGCTCTCCCGGCCTCACGAGAACGGGCCCAAGCGTGGGCCCGATCCAGACCCCGCCCAACCTCCGGCTGCAGGCGGACGGAGAGTCTGTTCACAAGTCAGCCTTGTTCCTGTCAGAGAAAACGTCTCTGTTTGTTTTGTTCTGTTTTCCTCATGGAGGGCCACGCGCGACGGTGAGTCTCCCTGTCAGCTGCTCACAAACTGAGCGTTCAGCGAGCGCTGTCTCCCCCCGGCAGTGGGGCTCCGACGTGCGAGGGGATCCCCTCACCGTGGTGGCGTCCTGACCACAGGCTCTGTCCCGTCCCGCCTTCATCCACGGGGGACTGGGACTGAGGCCTCCTTGTGTGCCCCCCGCACGCCCAGCCCCATCACAGGCCTTTCTGGGGGCACCGGCCTCACAGGCAGCCCAGGCTGGGGCGCAAAGACCCGTGAGAATCTGTGCCTCGCGGCTCCCTCACTTCAGACGTTTAGGGCATGGCCCACGTTCAACACATGAACCGCTCCAAGTTGAGGGTGGACCGTGGAGGAACAACGGTTCAGATTTATCACGTCGGCAGGAAGCCCCATCACAGCATCACAGCATCACAGCCTGGAGGCGGTCCTCAGCGCCACTGGGCAGCGACCGCCGGCCTCTCCTTAGTCCTTCACAGCACGTGCTGCCCCTGTGCCCCCCGCCAGTGTCCCTTAAAAGGAGACAGACGTGAGAGCATTTGTTCCATTTGAGCAAAGTTACTTTTTCACTATTTAAAAATTAACCATCCCAAGAGGTAACATTAAATCTCTTCATTCCTGATTCTCTGTGCATTTGGAGAAACATTGTCTTTCTGCTGGCTAACACCCAGATCTTGGGGGGGGGCTACACTTCTAAGCCAGGGGTGAGAAATACTCCGCCTAAAGCTCCTGAAGGGAAGGAATCCCGGCCCGCCGCTCTTCCAGGCTCTTCCAGGAGCCTGGGCTGAGGATGGAGGGAAGCTTTCAGGGACGTGGCTGCTGGGCTCTGTGATCGCAGAGGCCATGAGCATCCGCTGAACCCCAGGCACTGAGCACAGGGCTGGGGCACGGATGTAAGTGAGAGCAAACGGACCATTTCAAGGGCGAGGTCCCGTCCCGCGCAGGAGGATGGTGCACGGAGAGAGCCACGCCCAGAGAGCCCAGCACAGGTCACCGCCCTGCGGTGGGAACAGTCACATGCCTGCAGTTTCCCGAGCGCCCGCGTGTGCCAGCTGCTGAGTTAGCTGCGAGGAGACAGCAGCAAACAAAATTAAGGTGGTCCCTGCCCTCTCAGGACCTGGGGTCTGGGCCCCCACCTGAAATCACACAGGGGCAGGTTGGCCTTGGGGCCCCCCAGGCCATCACCCGTTTTGTGTACAGGAGCCAACGCTGGTTTTTACATCTGCAAGTGGCTGGAAAAATCCAAAGAAGAGCAATATTTTGTGATGCATGAAAACAACGTGAAATTCAAATTTCAGTGTCTACAACACAGTTGTCTGTCTCCTTCCAGAAGACCCTTGCCCAGCCCCACTCTGGCGAGCCGCCCCCCATCATCGCCCAGGTGGTCTCCTGACTGCACTTCCATCCTCAGATGCCCGCTCAGCCCCGCCTGCCCACGTGAAGTGGTCCAGGCTCCGTGTCTCCCCCCTGCCCCCCGCCCCCTCAGCATGCATCTCCCCCCCGCCCCCCACCCCCGCAGCATGCATCTCCCCTTCTCTGGATGCCAACAGCTCTTCTCTCCTGGAGGCCGTGATAGGAGGCCTAGATGTGTTTGGCACGCACACGTGCACACACAAGTGAAAGCACAGACAGCTGCATCATCCCCAGGAGGTAGAGCTGCCTCTGCCCAGACCCTGTCTTTACCACCGGCCTGCACGCAGTGAATCGAGTTCATTGTTGATGGTAGAACGTCACACACGTGACTTGTCCAGCCTCCCACACCCTGCTGGGGTGGGGATTGTTATCTCATGTTGCAGGCCAGGAAACCGAGGCCTTGAGAAATTCACACAGTGATTTATGGGGCCCAGGATGGGACATTTGCCCCAGGCCCGCGTCTCCCCACTGGAACCACGTGGCTGGCTCCACGGTGGACACGCAGCAGCTGCCTGTGCTCCCAGCCTGCTGCCTCTTACAGGGAAATCCCCTGCTCTCCACCCAGGAGGCCCCCGGGGCTCCCGTCCCTGTCTTGTCCACCCATCGAGGTTGGGGGCTCCATGCCACTTCGCCGGATGCAGGCCCCACAAGTAGGTCTCTTGCCCAAGGTCACAGAACTAGTATCCACGTGAAGCCAGAGATAATCACGTCCACTTGATGCTGAAGCCCTTCCCTGAGTGTAGGGGCCAGAGGGAGTGACCCCGGCCCTGCCCTCGTGGCGTTGCTTGGGTGCCTGCGTGTCTACCTGCCGTGCATGGCCCTGGGCAGCCCACTGGCCTCCTCTAGCACCAAGGAGTCACCCCCGAGCCACCGTGTCTAGAACAATTAGTGTCACAGAGCGCAGCCTCTCACCTAGTCTCACCTTCTCAAAGACAATCAGTGAGTTGCTTTCCCTTCAAAGTTTCCAAGGGCAGAATCGTTCAAAACCACCAGACTCAAAGCTGCAGCACGTGAACGCCAGCTCCCTCCCGAGGACTGCGGGGCGCCCACGGCCAGTCCTGGCTCCTTTTGTCCCAGGGAAACAGTGGCAATCCTCTAAATGCATCCTCTTTATCCCTCCGCTCCTCCCTGATTTGTGGATTCAAACAATTCTTGTTCGGCGGAATAAGGAGCAATTAACAGGCTGGGGATTTATGAAGGATAAGTCATGCCAGGCGGTTCTGACAGCTTGTTTGGAGTGCAACAGAATCACGAAGTGCATTATGTACTTAGACTTCGTGCTCTGTCTAATACCAGGCTTGTGAGATGATTCTTGCCAAACAGTCTGCGCCAGCCTGGGTGAGAACGGTCTCATGTACTGGAAAAAAAAGCGGAGCTCAGAGCTGCGGGGCGTCCAGCTGCAAACCCAGGCGGGGGCTGGGGGGGCCTCGTTTCTCGAGGGCCACGGAGGTCGGTGCTGGGGTTGGTTTCCCTAACACCTTTACTATTGATCTGGAGGGCGAGGGCACTGCCGGCCACCCTGCGACGTGTGGCAGGAAGCACCAGCCCCGCCAGGGCAGCCCTCGGCCCTCCCAACCTGCAGCCTTGAAGAGAGGCCGCAGAGGCCCCCCCGCCCCCGTCCAGCACCCCCATCGCCTGACGCCCAGCAGGAGGGCAAGCTGGGAGGACAAGCCCACTCAGCCTCAGGGACTCAGGAAGACAGCCGGGCGGCCCCAGGGCGGCCAGGCCGGAGGGGTGTTGTGTTGATAACCCCAGTACCGGCAAACACAGCTGGACTTGGCATCAGGGACTTCGCAGGTGTGAGCAGTTAAGACGAGGTCCTATTCAGTTAGGCTGGGTCCTACTCCAACATGACCTGTGCCCTTACAGGGCTTGGAAGAGACACACAGACACCCAGAGCTGGGGAGACCACGTGCCGATGGAGACAGAGGTCGGGGTGGGGCCATCTCCCAGCCAGGGACGCCGGGGACCGCCAGCCCCCACAGGAGCTGGGAGAGACAGGGATTCACTTCTCTGAGGCCCCAAAAAAGAACCAACCGCCAACAACACCTTGGTTTTGGACTGCTGGCCTCCTGAACGTGAGGGAGTCACTCCCCTTGAAGTGCCCGGTTGGCGGTTCTTTGTATGGCCGAGCAAGTCTGGTTTAGAAATGAAGGACTGAGGAGTGAGTCCAGTGGCCCAGACTCCTCGGGGCAGGAGGTGCAGCTGTGAGCGGAGGCGCTGGGGAGGCCCGCTCCCACCCGGGGAGCTGGCTCATTTCCCTCCAGGACGTGAGTGGCAGAAGCGGGCGTCTGCATCCTCTTCAAGGCCCGCGGGAGCGGGAGCAGGCGCTAGCTGGTCCCGTTAGCTCCCGGCTCCTTCCATCAGGCCTTTTGTGTGTATTGATCAATGGAAACGCATGCGTGGCCAGCATTTGTTTAATTAACTTTAATTCTGTGCTAAGCTACTGTAATCTTTCATTCTCTCCCATCACTTCATACCCTCTGATAATTATTATTTTTATCTGTTCAGGGGTATTGAATCATCTGTTTTACTCCTCTCCCCGAGGATAGCATAGCATGTCATCTTCCAGTATGCCCCCAGTGCTAATGTCGCTGTTCTCTCGTGAGGCCAGAACGTCTGGTCAATCAGAACACACTGCCTCCACTCGTGTTGTGCACAGTGCCCAGCAGCCTGAGCAGCAGCAGAGACCGTGCGGGGGCCGGGAGGAGGCGTGGGCGCTGGCGGTGCGCGAGGCTGCTCCAGGCGAGCCGGACCGAGGTTAACAGGTGACAAGTCCTCTTTTCTCTTGACATTGCATCATTTTCCCAGGGTCTTCACAAAATAGTGGAAATAGTCCCCAAACGCCTCACAGATCCAAGAGAGAAGTGACACACTATCGAGCGAATGCTCTTCATTTCACAGATGTTGAGAATGCCCTGCGAGCACAACATTGTGCTATGTGGTGTAGGGACTGGGGGCACAAGGTAAGAGGTGGGCTTCAGGAGAGAGATGCAGTCATTCACAGATGACTAGAATAAAAGGTAGGATCTCACAAATGCTCTAACAAAGCTATAAAAATATTTTGGATGTTCAGACCATGCAAGGGAATGTCTGTATTTCAGTTTCTGACAAATTTATCCCTGTGAGAACCTGCCAGGTGTCATTCTAATTCGATGGGGAGGGGAGTATGGTTTGTTTAATGAATGGTGCTAGCACATGTGACTTGCTTTCAGCTGGGAGAGAAGAAATCCAGCCTGTACCTCACACCATATCCAAAAACCTGGTTCCATACAGATTCAATGTTTAAACACAAAAGCACAAACTATTGGAAGAAAATTTTAAAAAACTATTAGTATGACAAAGGGAGGAGGCATTCTTAAACAAGATGAGACACCCAGAGCCATCATGGGAAGAGGCTGTCTGTGCGGCAAAGGTTGCAAAGCTGCAGACAAATCCTAACCAGGAACACACGTGGGCAGCTTGCAGGGTGGACAAGTGCTCCCGTTCCTGCATGATGACTTGGGAAATCATAACGCAAAAGACAGACAACCGAACAGAAGATGAGCGGAAGACCTCAATAGACATTTCTCCAATGAAGACACATGGATGACCAACAGGTACATGGGAAGATGCTCAACATCACTAATTATCAGGGAAACGCAAATCAAAACTGCAATGAGGTATCACCTCACACCAGTCAGAATGGCCATCATCAAAAAGTCCACAAATGGTAAATGCTGGAGAGGCTGCGGAGAAAAGGGAACCCTCCTACACTGCTGGTGGGAGTGTAGTTTGGTGCAGACACCATGGAAAACAGTATGGAGATTCCTCAAAAAACTGAAAATAAACTTACCCTATGATACAGTAATCCTACTCCTGGGCATATATCCAGAGAAACCTCTAATTTGAAAAGATACATGCACCCCAATGTTTGTAGCAGCACTATTTACAATAGCCAGGACATGGAAGCAACCTAAACGTCCATATACAGATGACTGTATTTATATATATACATACACACACAGTGGAATATTACTCAGCCATAAAAAAGAATGAAATAATGCCATTTGCAGCAACATGGGTGGGACTAGAGATTCTCATACTAAGATAGAGAAAAAAGACATATATCATATGATATGACTTATATGTGGAATCTAAAAAAATGGTACAAATGAACTATTTATAAACTGGAAATAGACTCACAGACATAGAAAACAAACTGGTTACCAATGGGGAAAGGGATGGAAGGGATAAATTAGGAGTTTGGGATTAACAGATACTAACTACTATATACAAAATAGATAAACAACAAGGTCCTACTGTACAGCACAGGGAACTGTATTCTATAACTTTGTAATAACCTATAATGGAAAGGAATCTGAAAAAGAGTACGTATGTATAACTGAATCACTTTGCTGTACACCTGAAACATTGTAAGTCAACTGTAATTCGATTAAAAAAGAAAGAAAGAGAAAAAAGAGAAAGAAAAAAGAAGGAAAGGGGGAAAAAAAAGACAAACAACCCAACAAAAAGTGGTAAAGGACACAAAGAAGCATCTCGAAGCCCAGGAGCTCTAAGTGAGCCACGTGCTTGTGAAAACACGCGTCACCTCCCTAGGCAGCGGTGAAGGGAAGCGGAGACGAGGACGAAATGCCGGCTCCGTATCAGACGACCAGAAAGGAAATAGAGATATTATCCGATGCCGACAAAAAGGCCAGAAAGCACCGAGCATCACCAGCAGGAACGTGAAACGTGACAACCTTTGGGGAAAGTAATCTGACGACTTTGGCTCAAGGGCAGAAGTGCCCTCTTTGAGTCCCAAAACTTACCAAAAAAATTTTTATGGAGCACTATTTGATTACAATGAAGCTCAGTTACAAGAATATTTAGTCCAAACTTGATTATTGCTGAAATGCTGTAATATAGAGCTTACGTATAAAATGCTATAATACACAGTTTATAGGTAATGTTGTTAATATACAAAAATTCAAGATGAAAATGTGTTTTCTATAAAAGTTCATTTTTTGGTTGTTAAAAATGCATTAGCAAGTAAATGATATACAATGAAAAAAAAAGAAGAAGTGCATAGTCTTTGGCCCCTGCCCTCTGGAGAGTCTGTCCTCGGGCGCATGTCGCGAGGAGGCTGGTCGCAATGTGACCACAAACTGGAAACAGCCCAGGGTTCACGTAGGACGGTGGCCTCATGGACTAGGGCTGGGTCTCTGTCCAGTGACCTGACGTATTTCTGTTAAGTGAGTGTCTTGGCTCAGGCAATCATAACAAAACGCCACAAATTGGGTGGATTAAACAGTAGAGGTATATTTCTCACAGTTCTGGAGGCTGGGCGTCCGAGATCAAGGAGGCGCTGATTCGGTTCCTGGGGAGGCCCCTTCTCCCGGGTTGCAGACGGCCACCTCGTCTCTGTGACCTCACGTGGCGGACAAAGACCACACTTTGGTTCTCTTTCTTTTCTTCAAAGGACACCAGTCCCATCGGGGGAGGCCCCACCCTATGACCTCATTAACCTGAAGCAGGTCCCCCTCTCCATCACGGCCACGCAGGGCAGCCGGGCTTCAGCAAGTGAGTTGGTGTGCGCGGGGGGGAAGGGCACAACAATTCAGTCTGCAGCCTGAGGAAAGCATTTAAAATTAGTGTTTAAATTTATTTAACATTCCCACACTCCTTGGAGGAACATATATAGCATGATTTATTATGATTTTCAAATGGCAAAAAGACAAAAACTAAAAACCATCCGACGTGTACGTCGTGCGAGTCTGGGTGAGTGTGGGGGCGCTGAGGACGGTGTGGTCTTACCCCGGGTCCTCAGACGGGGAGGAAAGCCAGCGGGGCCAGGGGGCAGGGGAATTACAAGCTTTTTTCCTGTGTATCTCTAGTTAAAATTACCATGTTACTTCCGTAATTTAAGATTTTTAATGAAAAAAATTGGAAGCCCAAAGAAGAGTCATCAGATATGAGTGTCTTCCAGTCTGGTTTGTGTATGTACCACCTGGAAACTGCTCAAAGCCTGTCGGGGCTCCCGGCTCCCTTCCCTGATCGTTTAGGGGTCTCTAGGGGCCCCCGGCGACCCAGCCTCTGGGTGACATCACCTGAGCCCTCTGTCAGGAGCTTGGCTCTCTCCCTGGGACGCAGGTCAGCCACAGAGCTGCCTGGCTGAGCAGCTGACCCTGCTGGTGGCACCCGGCAGCCCTCTGAAGCGTTAGACGCGACTCTGAGGGCTACATTTGCACGTGGAGCTCTCCAGACGGACCAGCCTCCGCCAAGCCAGGTGGCCGGAGAGGCCTCCTTCCCGCTAGTGTTCCCAGATGGCTCAGGATGCAGCTGTGAGAGGAGCCCGAGAGCCTAACTACTTTTTCACGTGACTTAAACAAGGGGCAGGGGAATGAGGCCTCTCTTGAGACAAATTTTGAAATCTCTGTCAGGGCTTGGCCCACCCCAGCCCTCCCGTCCCTCCTCTCAGTTCATTTTCTCACGAGGAGGGCCCCTGAGGGGCCTCTTCAGTCCCAAGTCACTTTTCCTTCTGTCCCACGCTGAGCTCTGCGGGGGGCCCAGGGGCTGTCCCCACCGTGGAGGTCACATGGAATGGGGAGAAGGCATGCTCCAGCCCAGCACTTGAAAGCCGTGGATCAGGGCCCCCCACGCCCCAGCAGGTGACTTTAGTTGCGGGAGGGCTTCATCCAGAGTCAAGCCTGAAGATGAAGTGGTCTCCAGGCCCTTCCACAGGGCACCACGTTCCCAGAGCATCGCCATCTCTGTCTCTGAAAGTGTGTCTCTGTTGTTAGAGAGCTGGCTACACACAGAGGTTCTGCACCCATCACGGAGACAGCTGCCCGAGCAGTGAACACCAGGCTTCGGAGCCCAGGGGCCCACCGGGCAGAGAGCGTGCTGGGAGGAGGGCCCAGGGAGACGGGAGCCTGTGGCTGGTCGCTGGACCACGCTCTCCCGGAGGCTCTGGGAGAGCTCTCCCTCCAGACCGCGCTGTCCTTGGCTCCTTGCTGCTTTGCTCCTGGTTCTCCCTCCATCTCCCCTCTGTGTGTCTCTCTGTGTCCGCTGACCTTCTTGGAAGGACTGCAGTCACGGGATCGGGGCCCGTCTTAACCTCATCTTAACTAAGACTATGTACGAAGATCTCATTTTCAAGGAAATCCAATTCTGAGGCTCTGGGTGGACGTGAAATCGGGGCGCGTGGTGCTGCGCAACCCAGTGCACGGCCTCACCAGCTGTGGGTGTGGCTTTTTCACGCACCCTAACTCCTTTACGCCTGCTGCTGGGCCACTCTCGCCCTCCTGGATCTGAGCGCAGGCGAGGTCCACCACCGTCCACCAAGGTTTTTAGCCGTGAGACAGCGGCACAGCTCCAGGGGGGCCGTTCGTTGGAGACTTACAGCCACCTCTTTCTCCATCACCGGAATTCCCGATCTGAGTGAAAAAAATTCCTGACCTCCACAGAACAGGGCTTCTCAACGTTGGGGCTCCTGACATTTAAGACGAGATAGCCCGTTGCGGTGGGGGCTGTCCTGCGCTTACAGTGTCCCTGGGCTCCACCCACGGACGCCAGGAACACCCCTTCCCCGTGTTGGGAAAACCAGAACTGTCTCCAGACATCGTCTAAGGTCTCCTGGGGAGCAAGAACCCCCCCCCCGCGGAGAAGCACGGAGCCAGGCTCCCTGGTAGAGATCTCTGCCCAGTAGTTCTGATGGGAAAAGGCCATGCCCACCGGCCTGGCTGCCTGGCCGCCCCGGTGCCTGGTCTTGCTCGTGGCCGTGTCCAGGCCGCCGCCTCTGGGCAGCACGTTGCGGCATCCTTGCCGACAAGCCCCACCCAGCCCCTGGCCTCGCCCCGCGGGCGCACCGCCGCCCTACCGGCCTGCGTGGAGAGCGAGCGATGCTGCCAAGCGGGTGACCGCTGACCCTCTGTGAGCCGGCTTCTTGTCGTAGGTGGACTCTTTAAAAGAAAAACGTTGGGTCACGCTGTGCCAAAATTCTTGACAATCAATCTTCTCTGCCTTCCATGTTGAATGTTTATTTTTTTAAATCGAAATTCAAGGAGTGTTGTCCACATTCGGCCCTAGCCTCTGTTGCTTAATATTAAGCTAAAGTAAAGAATTTCCTCCCGTCCGAGCTGTGTGAACTTGGCACATGGGTGATTAGACTAGTGATGACACTGGGGTCTGGGAGGTTTAGATAACATTTAACAGTGTCCGGATGGCACAAGAGGCCGTCAGATCCCGGACTGAGGACTGGCTGCACGCACAGCCGGGCCCGGGAGCACTGTCCACCTTTGCTGGCTGGTCCTGATTCTTCCCAGACTGTTGAATCCCGCCTGTCTTGTCCTCTCCCCCGGGGGCTGGGATCCAGGCCCTGCATTCCGAGGCGGGATCCCTCCTGATTTGTCTGTTTCTTCAGAGCTCCTCCGCCGAGGCTTTGGGAACTCCAGCTGCTTTCAGAGCCTCAGCATCTGGCGGGCAGGCAGCCAACAGGAACTCCCAGGGAGAGCGCGGGGCCGAGCGGGTGACGGCTAGAGGGACGGAGCTCCAGGGAGATGCCTCGTCAGCAGGGAAAGGGGGCTGTCCTCATTAGTTCCTTGGAGAGCTGAGCCTTGAGCCTCTGGACGCTGTCAGCCATGGGTGTCCGGGAGCAGCAGGCAGACCTGCGGGGCCAGCCCCCCTTCCCCATGAACCACCCGGCTCCCTCATGTGTCGTGTGCTCAAGTGTGAGGTCCGAGGCAGCTTGGATCTCAGGTGACCGCTCTGGGAAGTGAAACAGAATGTGTGTCAACACCTGTTCAAAATACTAAACAGGAGTTCACTCAGATCAACGTCTGGTAGGACATTCCATCACCAAAAGCGATACTGAAATTTAGGGAGGAGAAAAGAGATTGGTTCTGGAAGTTCCGCTTGCTTTTCTTTAGTAGCTGATCTGTATGGAACAAAGAAAGTTCATCCGCTCTGCGGCTTCTCCACGGACGGCCTGGGGCTGCTTCTTCCTCTGGGTCATTGTCTTTCCAAATGGTTCTCAGACCATCTGGGGACCAGGACTTTATCTTATGTCACCAACCATCTCCTCCTCAGTTAACCACACCAGTGTCTCCCTTATCACTCAACAAAACCAAAAATATCTCCAGTGGGTACCCATCCAAGCCTACTTACGTACGGCTCAGACAGCAGGTCGTCTCCAGGGACCTTCTGCCCTGTCGGAGGAGCTAAGACTAAACTGCACAGAGACGACACACACGCGGTGCCTTGGGAACGGGCATAACCGCGTGCAGGCAACTGCAGAACTGGGTTTCCAAGGTGTCTGCCCCAAAGGCACTAAAGCCCGGACAGCAGGTGCCTGTGACTCTCTTCCTCAGCTCCCGACCCACCCACAGCCTGAGAGGGACAGGCCAGGACTGGGCAGTTCAGAACCTGACGTGTTTTCGGTTGGCAAGCAGATGGAACTGCTCTGTGTTCAACCTGGGACATGCCCATCAGAGAGAGAAGGGGAAAACAGGGAAGTTTGTGCCATTTCCAAAAAGATTCTCCAAGCAAAGTTAATACTTGTTCCTTTCATTTTCAAGTCCATGCCCAAGTAAGAGGGTGCCGGGGCTGCAGAGCACACAGGTAACAGTGGGGGAGAGGTGCCCCTTGGATGAGATCCCAGAGAAGTCCCAGCGGACCTCACCACATCAGGACGTCCGTCAGGACACACGGGACACCCACTTTCCACAATTCCCCTTGTCCAGTTTGAAACCCCTGGAGCAGCAGAAGTTGACATCAAGCCTGAATTCCACTCACCCACAATGTCAAGCATCGTGAAAATCTGAGCACCTTTAACTGGAGAAGCAGTCTCTGGGATTAAAGTGACTTTCTTATTTAGGAGAGAAAAACGTGTGGTGCATAAGTGCCTGCTCCTGGTGGCAAAGTCTGTCCTTGGCGCCTCAGTCTCACAGGACAAACTTTTAGCAGCTGGGTTCTCCCCTCACTGTTTCAACGCCCACCGAGAGGATTAAAAGTAATCTCTCTCCCTTTTAATTTCTTGTCGCCCCCCCCACGTCCCCTGGGGGCAGCCTGAATGCTTAACCCCCGTGGCCTGGCGGGGAGGGCGGGTTGCCCCTTGCTGAGGCGCTGGCCTGGACGGGAAGCCCTGGGGAAAAGGGCCCCCTGCTGGCCCCGCCGGGAAGAGCAACCAGCGCCGCGGACTGGCTGGTCTGACACGTGGTCTGAGCGGGTGCCGCCCCTGCACTGCCAGCGCCACGGGGGGTTCTTTCCACACCAACAGGCAGTTCCCCGGTTCTCCCTGGACAACAGTGGGGGGTCCTAGGAGTCAACCCAGTTCTGATACTGACTCCCCGGGGTTCCTGCAGACCCCACAGGGGATGGGGACTGCCCCCATTGCGACGCCAGTCGCAGGTCCAGGTTATCACCTGCGCTTCTGACTGATGGCTAGAGCTCAGGGCTCCCATGACCCCTCTTCCCACTCCCTTCAGGTGTGGTAATTTGCTGGAACAACTCACAGAACTGAGGGAAGCAGTTTCTTCCCCACAACCTGTTTATTGTAAAGGACACACCTCGGGAACAGCGGGGTGAGGGGATGCCCACAGCTGTGGGCCCTCTGTGGGCGCAGCACCCTCCCAGCACCCACACTGTTCCCCAGCCCAGACGCTCCCTGGACCCCTTCATCTGGGGGTTGCTATGGAGATTCCATTATCTAGACATTGCTGGTTAAACCCGTGGCCATTGGTGACTGATGCAGTCTAGCCCTCTCCCCTCCCTCAGGTCGGGGTGGGCCTGTCAAGGCCAGAGCCACCTTATCAGCATAAACTCAGGTCCGATTGAAAGATGCTCCCCTCAGCCCCTAACCGGGGCCATTACAAGGATTTCAAAGCTCTGTCCCAGGAACTGGGGACAAAGACCAAATATATTTCTCATTGCTACTGCATGCGGTGTTCACAGTGGATCCTTCCGTGTTCTCTGGGTCAGAACGCTACCTCCATCAGGGTCAGAGCTCCTTCTCTAGTCTACACCACACTCGGCACGGGCTGAACGTGCACCTGGTGTGTTGACTCAGGGTGGCCACAGTTCATTCCAGGACACAGCTCCTGAGCTGCAGCAGCCACGAGCCAGGAGCCAGGCTGCTGGGGCCACCATTGGCCAGGAAGACATCAGTGGTGCCCATGGTGCCCATGGTGCCCCGGTACCTCGGCCTGTAGAATGTACAGACCACCAAACCCGACACTGTTCCTGCCGTACGTCTGGCCTCGGAGGAGACGTTCTGGTTGTTCCACATAGGGAGCCAGGAATTCTCGTGGCGTTGCTTGGGTACTAATGATCTTCCCAAATGAAATATCTTTAGGCCACTGTTTCATGCTGAGAACAGCCATCTGCTACGGTGGCTTTCAATTTTTTGGACATGACCCACTTTTCACATTGCAACTCATTACACAAAGTGTCACAAGACAATAGTTTCCTTTTCTATAAGATGTACTCTGATTTTTACGTATATTTTTCCAAGCTGGTTTCACCCCACTATACTGATTTGTGGCCCCCTAGTTGGCGGCAGCCTGCAGTCTGAAAATCACTGAATTCCCCTCTGCCTCCTAGCTGGCCTAGCACAACAGCCCACCCCTCTCATCTTGTTAGCAAACAGGGTCCCATGTACAGTTGTGCAGGTTGTGTACTGCATGGTTCCAGGAGGCCACAGTCACCCGATGTGCATTATGTAACAGGATGTGGTGGGTCTATCGATAATTTGACTTATCTCAAATTACAGGAATACTAATTTGTCAAAACTGTCACTGACATTCTCTACGTCTCATCTTCTGTGCTTCTGACATGAAGGTAATTAAAGTGGCCCTATTTACCCCCCAAAATTGTTAAAAGCATTTAACAAAAAAGCATCAGAGCCTGGTCTAAACCAGACAGAGGTCTCATCCTCATAGTTACTGGCTGACGTTACTTTCTCTACGGGAACTTGAAGGTGTGCCGAGAACTTGGCATGTCTCACACGCAGTCGAGGCAAAGAATCCTTCGGGCTCTTCGTTTTTGCTTACTGCTCATCCACTTAACAAGTGTGCCCTGCGTGCCTGCCTGGGGTGTGCTGACGCCACAGCCAGCGAGCAGAGTTTGGAGCTCCCAGATGTACAAGTGAACCCCGGACCCTGCTTCTAGACTCTGGGTCTCCATCACAAGGACAGAAATTCACTTTCACTCTCATTCGTGGAGGTCTGGCTTTCGTAACTTGTAGAAGAGGAGGATGAATACTTGCTTAAAAAGCAAACATAAAATAACCGCCTCCAAATCGTGCTGTGCTGTGTTGCTGTGATTTATCAAAACTGCCGTTAACCCAGTTTGGTAAAAATAAAGCAGTAACCTCGGTGCTGAAATGGGGCTGCCTTTTGCTGCGCAGACGTGGCTTTGTAACAGCGCGGGGGAAATGTCAGCGGAGGGAGTGGCCCCTCACCTGCCACCTGTCACCAGTGCCCGGCGGCCTCTGCAGAGCCCCTCCCCTCGCCCGCTGCTGAGAGGACCCGCAGCAGGCAGGACCGCGAGCGCTCGGGCTCACAGAACGCCGCCGAGCAAGGCCGTGCTGAGCCGAGCTCCTTCCTGGGGAAAGTGGAGATGGCGCTGAGAACCTTGCAGGGGGAGAATGTAGCCACCGAAGCCACGTAGGTCCCTGGGGCTCGCGGTCTTAAGGCATCGTGTGTCACTGAGTCCCACGATCTCCATCACCTCGTTTTGTAGGCTGCCCTCAAAACGAGTAATGCAGCAGGCCTCCAGCCGCCATGAGGAGGATGACAATGGGGCAAATGGGACTTTTCTCATCACCCCCACACCACGCGGCCCTCCCCTCTGCACCCCCAGGTCGGGGTGCCTGAGTTCCACAATCCACTGAGTCTGTGAGCACTTGGCATGGGCCCTGCTCGATCATGACTCTGAGAAAACGGGGGTCCCCTCCCCGAGGGTTCCGCTACCCACCCATGCCTGGTGGAGAGCCGAGGGGCTCCCTGTCCCTCCGGGGGGAGGAGGGACGCCAGGGGGCAGTTTGCCTACAAGGGCCTTACAGCGACTGAGGCTGACTGAAGCTTTCGTGGGGAGGTTCTCAAAACCTGGGAGGGAGGGGGCAGCATTGGAGGAAGGGCAGACAGTCGGGTGTCTTCTCTTGGGGTGGCTGGGGCCTATATCTACCGGGGACATTCCAGAAGCCAGGCAGCGCACACCTCAGAGGCGCCCCCACCCAGGAGGGTTAGAACCCCTTCCTGGGACGGCCCCCCCGGTCCCTGCCCTTCCTGCTCATCGGAGAAAACTATCAGAAGGGGCAGGTCTCCCAAAGTCAGGGGCACCCCAGGAAATGGCATGGCTGCACCTGCTACAGCTTCCCCCCACAACCCTAACCTCGACCTCAACCCTGACCCCCACCCCCCCAACTCTGAGCCCAACCCTGACCCCCACCTCACCCTGCCCTCCAAGGGCCAGCCCCCTGCCGTTCCCCTCTCCCAGCACCCCGCAGGTGGCCAAGTGGAAGGCCACGTCTGGGAGTCTGTGGTCCAGGGAGCCACCCTAGAGGCAGGCACCCCTGCTCATGAGTGTGTGAGCAGGAAGCGAAGACAGAACAAGGGCTCAAAGCAAGGCCGGCTAGGAGCTGGAGGGGATGAGATGGCACAGCTGAGCCACAGCAAAGTGGGTCCCGCAGGCGGCCAGGGCCCCGCAGGCCCAACCTGAACCCTGCAGCCTGGGCGTGGCCTGAGGACAGCACTTCCAGGGGCTCCGAGCCCCCAGGCAGGGCTCAGCCAGACTTCTGGACCAGTGGCCTGGGCTTCATTGCTGGGATGCACTTGGGAAGAGTCATGGAACAGAACAGGACGGCCCCGGCCCTCGGGCTGCATCAGGGATCGGGGCAGCGGAGCCAGCACGCTACTTGGAGGACACGCGGCCCCGCCTTGTCCTCCGAGCCCACGTCGGCGGGGCCCAGAGTGCGCTGGGCACCGTCTGCAGCCACCGCATGGGGCTCCCTGGCCATCCTCTGTGCAATGTCCTCTGTGCAACAGTGGTCCCCTCAACCTTCTCACCAAGCAAGACCTGGCCCTAGCAGCTGGCCCACACATCCCTCCTTCCACGCCGCCCTTCCCAGAGTGGCCCCAGTGCCAGGCAGGACACGCACGAATGGCCCACACCAACACCAGCCGCTTTGTGTGTTAATTGTCCACACTGTACTTGAAAGATCAGCTCAGGCCACTACCCCTCAGAACACAGACTCTCGGGGCGCCCCCACCCTCCCCCTGAGGCTCTCCCCGGACCCTCAGCTCGGAGGGCACAACCTGAGCGTCAGTGTCTCCCTCCATCCTTGGAGAAAAAGAACAGAAAAGGAAAGGAAAAGCAGGGGAGGGCCGGAGACGGACGCGTGGCCCTTGGCCAGCGTGTCAGGGACCCGGGGGCGGCTGGCACCTGAAGCCCCGCCGGCCCCATCCTCTCTGCACAACCTGCCAGGCACTTCTTTTGTGCTTTTTCTGTGCTTCTCAAACACCAAGCTGAGCACACGCACACTGCACGCTCACAGCAGAAGGACAGAGATGCCGCCACATCAGCACCGCCAGCGAGAGCGCCTGGCCAGCGTCCAGGACGCAGGTGGGGCCCCAGCTTCACACCGCGAGGCTCCCGCGTTTCAGGTTTGGCCAAGCAGCCCACTGGCCGAGGGAGACCACCACGGGGGTCTGGAGCAGAAGAGCGCTTTCTGAGAGGGAGGAAGCTCGGCACCCAGTGGTTTCGAGGGAAGACCCCTGGGCTCTGCGAAACACGGGAGCCACTGGGATCACTGGCCTCGAGGTGGCTGGAGCCAGGAAACCCAACCTCCATCCCCACCCCAAAGCCACGCGGGTCCAAAGCCCAGGGCCTTAAGGGCCAGCTTCTCTGGGCACCGCGGACCCTCCCACGTGTCTGTGACAAGAGTCCAGCTCCGGGGCCAGGGAGAAGGCTCCCGGGAGGCTGCCTTCCCCACGACCGCTGGGCGGCAGCTCCAAGCAGAGCGTGGTGCAGGACGGCCCAGCTCACAGTGGCCGGGACTCTGAGGTGACCCTGGTCTAACTGATGAACGCAGCAGAACGATGGCTCTCAAACTGCTCCGCAGACCCAGTGTTTGTGGCAACACTTTAAATGTGATTTCAACTCAACTGTCTCAGAGTGGAATGTCCTGGAAGGCAATGGGGGGCGGGCTGGCCTGTTTTCAGATAAATGTGAGTCCAGGTCAGGGGGCTCAGGGCACTCTGGCGTGGACCCTGGGGAAAGACCACCAAGGTTGCAGTGGGAGAGCATGGAGGATGGAGGGCCCACGTGGCGCCTTCCAAGCCCCCGCAGGGCCCTCCGTGGCAGGACCACGGGACACCGCTCACCTGCAGTCAGGTGGCTGTTAGGACCAGAAATCACTTAAAGGCTGTCATGGCTGGTTCTCGACAAAGGACTGCCAGCCTCCCCCGTCTTACCTCAGGGACCCACGTCTCCATCCCTGTCCCTCTGCTCCTTCCCGACCCTCCAGGGTCTCCTGACCACTCTATTCTGCCCTTGTACCTTTTAGAGAAAGATCTCCTCCTCTCCCCTGGCCCAGCTGCACCAGCAATGGCTCAACGTGCCCCACATGTTAACCTCTTCCAATAGTAACACTCCATCTATTTTTGAAGCTGCGTTGGCCCTGGACACACACACCTTCCCTGGTCCTCCCTGACCGGGACAATCCTCTGCGGCTGGTGTCAGGAGCCAGGGCTGCCCCTTCCCTACGAGCGCTGTGACCACAAGGGACCCAGGGCTACCTGGCCGCAGGGAGGGGGCCCGCGATGGAGCCAGCATGGCTGTGCAGAAATCTGAAGTATCCCTGTCCTTCCAGTGAAATCCCCAGGTTAGCAGACTTGCCTGTGAAATTACGGGAGATGCGCTGACATGGGGTGGAACGTCCTGCCCTTCTTGGGGGGGGGGGTCTCCTAACTCAGGCAGATGAAAACATCCCACTCAGGCCTTCCTCAGAGGTGCGTTCCAGACCGTGCGAGCCCCAGGGGGCTTGCCCTGCTCTATTCCCATCTCTCTGATGGGCACACGACTCCAGAAAGAGGTGGGAAAAGCAGACAGCTCACCTCAGTCGTTTGCTCTAAAACAGGGTAGGGCTCTAGGCCGAACCAGCAAAAAATCCAAATCCAATTTCTGCGTCCCTGAGTGAGCTGGAAGAGATCCTGGAGCACCTTCTCCAAGTAGAGCTCGCTTACGACGACACTGAAATGGACTCGCTGCTCTGAGCACTGACCCCCTGAGCGCTGGGTTGGGGGAGGAGGCAGGGGCCCGTGTGCGCAGTGGCCCCAGCCCATTTCTCCTGGCTTCTCAGACACCCAGCCCTGCCATCAGATGCTTCGGGCCAGGCCTCTCTGGGCTGTCTCTGTGGAGGAAGCGCATCCTTCCTTCCCCTCAGACAAGCGTCTGTCCTGGAGTCTTGCGTCCTGGCCCCCAGCTAGGAACCTCTGCAGGCCGTGGAGGCAGCGGGTGGGGAGCCTGGGGGAGGGTACTCAGCCTTTGAGGTGTCTAGGCAGCCCCCACAGCGGCTCTGGGTCCCCTGCTGGCCTCACCCAAGAACCATGGAAGTGCTATTTTTATCCTGATGAACAACAGTGTAGAAATGTCTTCTGACTTGACAAGACACAAAATTTAGGTGCTGGGAGAGAGACTTCAATTTCAAGCTTAAAGATTACTTTGGGTCCCCCAGGACTCAGAAGCAATTTAGAGCTGATACCCTGAACAAGAGAAAGGTTAGAAGATTAAGACCAACTGCTGTTTGGATAAATGGCTGGTAATTGCCCATATCCGCAATTATACACTGGCACATAATTTCTTTTCCGCTACCTTTCTCCTCTCCTGCGTCCCGTCAGGATTCACTCGGAAGGAGCCCACCTTGGTCTTCTTCTGCCGAGCCTTGGTGACATCATACTCCACCTCGTCCATCAGGGCCCTGCATGCTGAACAAGACACAGAGCGCCCATTATTTCTGGGAGGGGAGCGAAGCTCCCCCGAGACGCTCTCCAGCTGGAGTGTCAGCAAGCCCATGTCCCCCGGGAGCTGGGAAGGGCTCTTGTCCCCTGGCTGCTTCCTTATGGGCAGAAATGTGCAGCTTTCCAAGAAGGCCAACCTGAGACCAGCTTTCTTTGTACATCCTTTTATATTTTGTTTTTTTCACAACACATACGCTTTATTTTTTCATTTAAAACACGCTTTTTAAAAAGAATAAGGAGACCCACACTCCGAGCCTATCAGAGACCCCAAGCTCCACTGGGCCGTATAATTACACCCGAGGAGCCTCTGCGAATGGGAAAGGTTTGTCCAAAACTGGGCCCTGCTCCCAGAGACCCATCTCTGCTGGACCCAGAATCTCAGGGAGCCTCTGAAACTTACAGACCATACACCTGATTTCCCCTTCTTCCCAGGTAGGGCTGCCCGACTGAGAATTCTCAGCAAGTAAAAGTAAATGAAGTGATGCCTCCAATAGCAGCCTCATATGCTCTACAGGAAAGTGATTTTCTTTTTACATTTGAATTTTTTTATTGAGTTATAGTCAGTTTACAATGTTGTGTCAATTTCTGGTGTACAGCACATTGCTTCAGTCATACACGAATATACATATATTCATTTTCATATTCTTCTTCACCATGAGCTACAAGATATTGAATATATATCCCTGTGCTATACAGCATAGACTTATTTATCTATTTTATATATACCAGTCAGTACCTGCAAATCTCGGACTCCCAGTTTATCCCTTCCCACTCCCCTCCCGTCGAGCAACCACAAGTCTGTATTGTATGTCTGTAAGTCTGTTTCTGTTTTATATAAAAGTTCACTTGTCTTTTTTTTTTAATGGTTCCACATATGAGTGGTCTCATATGGTATTTTTCTTTCACTTTCTGGTTTACCTCACTTAGAATGACATTCTCCAGGGACATCCATGTTGCTGCAAATAGCATTATGTTGTCATTTTTATGGCTGAGTAGTATTCCATTGTATAAATATAATCACAGCTTCTTTATCCAGTCTTCTGTCGATGGACATTTAGGCTGTCTCCATGTCTTGGCTATTGTAAATAGTGCTGCTATGAACATTGGGGTGCAGGTGTCTTTTTGAACTAGGGTTCCTTCTGGATATATGCCCAGGAGCAGGATTCCTGGGTCATATGGTAAGTCTATTCCTAGTCTTTTGAGGGATCTCCATATTGTTTTCCACAGTGGCTGCACCAAACTGTATTCCCACCAGCAGTGCAGGAGGGTTCCCTTTTCTCCACAGCCTCTCCAGCATTTATCGCTTATAGACCTTTTAATGATGGTCACTCTGGCTGGTGTGAGGTGATACAGTTTTGATACAGGAAAATGATTTTGAACTTGCTGTTTGTGGCCCAGCTGTGGACAACGATGCTGGAGGAGCTCGACAAAGCCTCAACCCGTTACAGCTCTTCACCTGCTGTTAAATGAGGCATGGGCACATTGTCTTACTCAAGCACTGTATTTCAGGGTACCTTTGGGAGAACAGCATAATCTTTAAATGCCCAAATTTGAATGCTGGCTTGGCTCACCCAGCCCTGTTTTTCATGCTGTTTCCTGGTGATATATCAGAACATATGGCCCCTGGCTCAACCTGCATTGACGGCAGCAGAGGCCAGCCACAGTCATGAGATGCCAACAGTACAGATGCTTCCTGCCTTCCACATGCTAAGTCGTGCTCCCACGTGCCATGCATTCAACGCTCGTCACAGCCCGTGAGAGGGACCCTCGGACTCACCCCATCTTGTGGTGAGGCCTAGAGAGCTTGAGGGGCTTTCCCCAGTGCCCCTCCCCAGGTCACCCAGTGCATGTCTGTGAATGTACCCAGGCGAGTCAGCTGATGGAGAGCTCAGGCCATGGGGTCACATGACCCTGTCCCTTACGTGCTGTGTGAGCTGTCCTTGGTCCTTACGGTAACCTACCATGTAACTGTAGGCCCAATGAGTGGCACCCAGTCCTTCTTGGTCCAGGGGCTCCCCAAGAAGAGCCCATCTCTCCAAGGCCACCACCAGCAGGAGCTGGAAGGTCTGTGGGCCTGTTGCCAGAGGCAGGGAGGACCCCAGCCTTTGCGCAGTGTGCGGAGGGTGGGGCTGCCCCCTTCATCCGCAAGAAAGGAACCCGTGGCCACACACTTGGAGAGCACACGTCCCTTCCGGCTTCCACGGCCGCGTCACCGTGTGTCCTGGCACCTTCCTGAAGGCCCTTGGCCCAGCGTTGCCTTCCTGTCCCAGCGCAGCCTAGACGGGCCTCGGGCCATCGGGACCAGCAACCTGGGCACTGCAGGACACCCACTCATCGACCTGGATGGCTCCTGCTCACCCCCTCCGTGAGATGGGCAGCTGCTGCTATTTTGAGGTCACCACTGTCCCAGCAGGTGTGACCCGATCGATGCCTCCCAGGCAGGAGTCTCCCATGGGGACGCTGACCAGACACAGAGCCCACCGGAGGGGGCGGGGCTGGCTGGGAGAGCGCTCACCTGGGGCCCCTCCCCCAGGCCTCACAGCGGGTAGACGGCCCGCAGCACAGCTGGGAGGCCTCTTGGGAAGAAGGCAAAGGTAACCGTGCAGGCGTCCTTGCGGACAGACGAGAGGGAGAGAAGGGGAAGGGTTTCCTAGAGGGTCCTGACATCCCTTACGCCTTGCTCCCGTGAGAGGGAAGACGGGGGTCCGCTCCCTTGGCAGCAGGGAAGGAGCCGTCAGGGTGAAGGTGCAGTGTCCCAGCCTGGGAGGGACGTGGAAGCCTGTGTGAAGGGTCCTGGAGAGCAGGGCAGGTCCCGCAGGCCCCCACCAAGGGTCGGGGTGACTGGCAGTACCTCGGCCCTTCCTGACACAGCTGAGAGCTGGACCGCCCCAGTCCCTCCTGCCGGCTGGAGGGCACCTGGCCTCAGAGCCTGCCCACCCGTGCACACTTCACTCAGCCTGCTTCACCTTCAGCTCTCTCTTCAGCGGAGGGCGAGGACTAGTCTATGCAGCACCTCGCGTGCATGTGCGCTCAGCCAGGGCTGGCCTCTTCCCCGCCCCTCTGGGGGAGTCCAGATTCTCGGAACCCCAGCTTGACCTGGTGGCTCGCCCAGGAACCCGGATCCCTGAGTGGCTGTCTGTTCTGTGTCTGCAGACCTGGGCTTCAGACCCCAGCAGGTTGAGACACCCTTGGCTTTCTGGAACCCACGGGGATGGACCTGGCAGGCATGCCCACCCCCGGGCTCCTGGTCATGTGTTAATAATCTGTTCCTTCCAGCTCAGGTCTCAAGTTTTGGGAGCACCAAGATGGGCCATGTAAAGGAGAGCTCTTAAAGAGAGGTCCGCCTGCAGGGACTGAGTTGATGGCTGAGTCACTGGTGGCCCCCAAACAGCCTGGTGGCCAGGGTTGGGGGTTCCGTTGGAAGCCCCCCTGCCCTGACTTTCTCTTCTCTGCCTGGAGCCCCAGTCCCAGGGGCCAGGAGGGTCCACACTCACTGGTCAAATAGAGCGGCTCGCGGGCAAAGGTTAGCCCCACCCACGCGGAAGGCAGGACTTCCAGGACAGCCCAGGAAGGGCTGAGGTCCTCCAGGTCTGCCATCCTGACCTCCCCACGGAGGGGAGGAGTGGCTGGATGTGAAAAGATCATTTTAAATTTTGCCCCAGGTCACAGAACAAGTTAACAGAGTCACATCAGCTGCCCCGGCCTCCAGATTTCTAGTCCGGCGTTAATTTAAATGTTAATCTGAAATCTACACTTAAGTCACTGGAGTTTCAGGTTTATTAGAGCAGGCGGCAGGAGTGGAGCCTGGGGGGGGGGTTGGCGGGTCACATTGCCTGCCAGAGGGCGAGCCCTCCTCCCAGCTGGGCCCGCCAGCCGCCTCCGTCTGTCTGCTCCTCCTTTCTCCCGCCCCCTCCTCTCTTCCTAGGAGTGAGGTTTGACAATGGGAGGAGATGGCAGTGGGGATGGCCCCTGGGGGCTGGAGCATCTGAAGGGGCTCACCTGAAAGGGAAGGCTGTGGGTGCAGAGCTCCCAGCCCTGCAGGTAGGGCCAGCACACAGGGAGCCGGGACCTGCCGGGCCGTCATTGCGCCAGCACCTCCACAAGGGGATGGGCGAGTACTGCAGTCTGGATGCCTCTCCCACCCGCACCCTGCTCGGCACCCAGCCCGCAGGCTGATGATCAACCATCGCTGGCACGTCTGCTGTCTCCAAGGTGTGTGCAAGGTACAGGGGGCCCCTGGGAACGAGTCACAGCAGGCCGTCAAGGGACCCCGTTGCATTTGCCTGGAGGTCAGCGCTCACTGACGGCGCAGGAGTGGGTGCGGGGGGGCACCCGCAGATACCTCTAGGGGTGTGGGGTGCTGTCGCCTGGACCAGCCAGGGCGAGCAAGGATGCCTGGGCCATGCAGACCACCAGCAGCAGTTGGTCCCCCAGCCACAAGCGCAGGTGACTGGCAGACCCACCTGGACAGATGTGAAGACATAGCTTGGAAGTTCCCGGTCAGTGTTCTGGGGAGACCCGGGTTCCACCTGTGACCTCAACAAAGTAGGATGGCCACTCAAAGGCCCATGCTCTTCCTACCACACAAAATACCTGTCTCCTGCTTAGTGGGGCGCCTTTGGGGAAGGACGAAGCCCTGACCCCTCCTGGCGAGGGCAACACTGCCCACGCCCCACCTGTGAAGGAACACTCGGTCTCCTGAAAGCGGAAGTGGCCAATGCTCGAGTCTTTCTTAAAAGTTTTGGCCACTAGACACAGGAAGTGTGGTGGGGGTCCACAGCGCTAAGAGGGACAGGTGAGTTATGGGCACCAGGCAGGCACACGTGGGGAGCAGCCCGGGCTTGGGGAGCGAATCTCAGTTTGTAGCTCCTCCCTCCTCTCTCCCTCCCCCACTGTTATGGGCAGAGCTGTATCCCCAAGGATCTGCGCACATCCTCACCCCAGGTACCGGGATGGGGCCTCACCAAGTCAGTCTCTGCAGATGGTCACGTTTGGATGAGGTCGCTGGGGTGGGCCCTGATCTAGGGTGACTGAAGTCCACATAAGAAGAGGAGACCATGATTGTATCTCCTTCCTTCGATCATTCAATAAGCATGGAAGCCCTGACTCTCCTCTGAGATCCCACATGACGAGCAGAGATCAGAAGAGGCGCTATTTCACCGCCCGCCCATCTCCTTCAGCTGCTGGCGGCCTGCAGCCCGCTTTAGCAGTGGAACATGAAGGGAGTGGTGGGTGTCAGCTCTAGGGCCAGGCCTCACGGGCCTCACAGCTTTCACCATTGCCCTCTTGCACTGGCCGCCACATTCAGAGCCCAGAAGGATGGCTGATGGAGAGGTCACGAGGGAAGAAGGACAAACCGAGAGCCAGCACCCATGCCCCGGACCCTCTAGCCAGGCAGAGCCACTGCCGGACTCGGGCCGCGTGAGTGAGCGTGGGTGAGCTCTGAAGACGGCCGGCCCTCTGCCGACATGGGGCGGGGGGGGGATAGTCAGCTCACGGTCAAGCCCGAGCGGGAGGGTCACACACAGACGGATACAGCTGTCAGGAAAGATGAGGGGCTTCCCTAGAAAGTGACGGGTAAGCCCTTAGGATAAGTTGGCGTCCACCCAGTAGAGAGCAGACAAGGACCTGGGGAGAGGGAACAGCATATGCTAAACCCCAGAATGACAAATCACAATGAGTTTGAGGGACAATAAAAAAGCAGTCCACACGCCTGAAGAAGAGTCTGTGGGAGGACTGGCCCATGACGAGGCTGCGGGGTGGGCAGGGCCAGACCAGGTGGAGCCTTGCGGGCACAGGTAAGGGAGTATGTCTTTATTCTAAGCCACACGGAACCACGGTGGTATTTCAAGTGGGGTGAGACTTGGTGACCTCTGCATTTTGCAAAGGTCGTTAGGCTACAGTTAGGAGAGGCTAGAGGGGATAAGGGGGTGTGCAGGCAGGCTGACAGGCTGCTGCACCAGTCCCGGCGAGACATGACTGTGGGTTGGGTTCTAGTACTAAAAGACGGGGTGCAGAGAAGTCAGTGAACTGAGAGCTGGGGGAGCAGTCAACAGCACTGGTGGTGACTGGGCGCAGCGGGAGGAAGACCCTTCCGGCTGCAACCCAACCACCACTTCTGTCCCACTGTCTCCTTCTGTATCAGTCGAGCACTGCTCGTATCTGGTCATGGGCAGCCACGTGGGACAGAAACCCGGCTTCTTCTCAGCTCAGCCCTACTACCGTCACTCCGTGCCCGCTGCCCACACTGGTCTGGAAAGGGCATGCGCTGTAGTTCCGGCCAGGGTGTGAGGAGAGGGCTCTGTTCCCTTCTCAGCACAGAGACGTGCAGGAGCGTTCCAGCACCCCATTCCTGCCGCTGCACTGTGTCACCTGCCAGAGGCAGCTGGAAATGCGGCGGCCGTCCTGGCCCCTCCGGGAGCCGGTCTCCCCGCCAAGCGGGCAGGGAGGTGGAGGACCTGGGTCTCCGGTGGCATTGCTGGGACCGCCGGGGGCTGCCTCGCTTCCTGCTTTGCTTCCTGACTTCGCGGGTGAGGTTCAGTCAGGCCTCTCCGTATCCTGGACGTGACTCTGAGTCAGGGGTGATGGCGCTTGCTGCCAAAGCCTGTCTGGGCTCCAGTGACGTATCAGTGCCCTGGGGAGACAGTACACAGTACCCCAGGGAGGGCACAACAGAGATGCAAGAGCGGAGACGTGTTTCCTGACAGTTCTTGAAGCCAGGCATCCAAGGCCAAGGTGTTGGAGGGCCGCTCTCGTTCTGAGGCCTCTCTCCTTGGCGTGTCCGTGGCTGTCTTCTCCCTGTGTCTTCACACGGCCTTTCCTCTGTGCTTACGTATGTCCGTGTCTGAATTTCCTCTTCTTATGAGACCACTCAAGCTGGATTTCGAGCGACTATCTGGCTGTTAGCATGACTGACAGCATCGTGGGCCTGTACAGTTTCTCCTGTCCTTCTGCTGAGCCCACCCGGGGCCGTCCTGTGTGGTAAATCTCTCCTCTGTCATCAGGCTGTATAGTGGGCAGATGTTATTAAACCGTCATTAGGACCAGGTGGTCTTTGTGCTATTAGCCTCTGAAACATCATGAAGACTTTGCCCACAAGGCTAGCTAGCCACGCGTAAATCCTGTTCATCCTGCTTCCGGGCAGCAGCCCCAGGCCCTGGGGTAGCTCTGACACCACCCAAGGGCCCCGCGGTGGTGCGGAGTGCAGCTTGGCCATGCTTCCAGACCCTTGTCCACCGGACGCCACCCCGTGAGTGAGTCCCCCCCGGAATAAACAGACCCATGGACGAGCTGCCTCATTTTTCAGTCTCGAGATAGCGCCACAGTTCTGTGGGCGCCTTTCGTTCCCTCCCCACCTGATGCCCACTGAGTGTGATCACTGGTTACTGACCACAGCCCGCACCTCACTAGGGCTGGGCTCCCTAAAGACCTCATTTTAATCATCTCTTTAAAGCCCTTACCTCCAAATAAGATCACACGCTGAAACACGGTGGGTAAGACTTTGACGTGCGAATTTAAGAGGAACACAGTTCGGCAATGAGATGTTTATTTCCGGGTGCCAGGACGTGCCCGGGCCGGTCCGCTCGGCGCCTCAGTGGCCTGCCAAGCCTGGTTCTGCTGCTTTGTGACACCTGTGGCTTTCCCTGTGCAGGCGCGAGGTGTCGTCTGTTCTTCTAGGCTTCGGATCCTCAGACTCGACATCCAGAGTCACAGGCGGGGGTTTCCTCACTGCCGCTCGTCAGGAGAACGTCCCCGATGTCCCCAGCACACTTCTTCCCACTCGCTGGCCAGGACTGTCCTATGATCCGGCCCCACCCAGTCAATGGCTTGGAGATAAACTTATGACATTTAGTTTAGACCCATTGAGATTGACCCCCTGGGGCTAGAAAGGGTGCAACCTGTCCTGGGAGGCACTTGGCCCTCTGCAGCTGAGCAGGATCAGGTTGTTAGAAGCGTTCCCGGGAAACGCGGTGCTCCGTGACCGTCCCGCCCAGGCAGGCCCAGCGAGGCAGCAGGTGGGGCGGGGGCTGGGAAGAGGAGGCCCCCCAGCTGGTGCTAAGACAAAGCCCAGCCCAGAGGCCCCTGCAGGCGCCTCAGCCGCACGTCTCCCCGCCCGTCACATCACCACGGCAACCCACCCGCCTGAGCGGCTCCCCATCGAGTTTTAACCCAAATTGTATTTTCCAGACCTGAAAACAGAGGCACCGTGAGAAGAAGTCATTTTAACGACTTGAGGATGCGCTGGATGTGAGACCAAGATGAGAGGTGGATGCAGAAAGAAAAATCCGATAAATAACACTTTTTAATCGAACAGGCAAACCCTGGCTCCTCAGAACCTGAACGACAGGCACCTTCCTTCCACAGTCTTTGAAGAAAAAGGAGCCGCACGAGGCTTTGTCCTGGTGGTGCCTGTTTCCCAGGGAACATTCTCGTCGCACTGTAATTCTGTTTACCTCCAGTCCTCCTCGGTCACCCTGATGCTCAGGGTGATGGCCTTCAGTCACCAAGGGAAAAGACAAGTATGATCAGCAGATTCTGTTTGCTCTGGGAGAAACGTGGGCAGGAACACGGAGAGACTGCCGGTACCAGCAACACGGCGGTCTCCGGTCGACCTCGCGGGGACCAGACGTCCAGCCAACACACCACTTAAATCTCGCTGCAGTCTCTTCCTTTCATTCGGGAGACTCTCGCTTGATACCTTTTAATTCTCTGTGTCTTGAGCACTAAAACTTTCCTCTCAGAGACTTGGTAACGTTTAGAAAAGTCTGGGAAAAGCATCAAATGGGCTGCGTGTTAGCGGTTCTCACAAGCGTGGTCAGAGCTGCTTGAGAGGGGTTTCCAGCCCCGGGGTCCCTGTCAGTTAAAACCACCCTGATGTGATCAAGGGTCATCAGGGAATCTGAATCCAGGCCTGGCCAAGGGGAGCAGGGGACCCGCACGCAGGAGCGGTAGCGCCCACTGTGTGCAGACTCCACGTGGAGCACCCCACGTGGCATCTCACTGAAGGCTCACAGGGACGCTGGGGCAGGTGCTGGGCCGATCGTCCCATTTTACGGATGGGGAAACTGAGGCTCGGGCAGGTGAGCATTTTGCTTCAGGTCACGCAGGGCTGCAGGGCCAAGATTCAAAGGCCGGTCCATCTCCAGAACCAAGCATCCTTCTGCCCAGGTGCCCTCTGCGCAGAGAGGTGGTGAGAGCTGGCGCCTCGGGCACCTTCCACGGGCAGTGCTGAGAGCGGGCTCGCATGACGAAGCCACCTTGTGAGGGCTCCCAGAGACTGTCAGTCTCTGCCATTTCCACCGAAAAAGGTTTGGTCACAGAAAGAATCTTAAATGCAAAACTCCCGTGAGATCTAACGAGCTGTTGAAGGAACAGCCCGGGCTGACTTCGCCTCGTGTAGGGTGAGCCCAGCCGCCGGGTTTGGAGCATGCGACCATCACCAGGGGCCCCTCCAGTCCCACCCAAAGGACTCCCGCAAGGGACTCAGACACCTGCTCTGCCCAGGAAGATAGCGATCTCTCGATAAAGTGTCAAAAGCTGCCGTCAGTTCCCATAAGACTAAGACCACGGCTCTCCTGCTGGTGAGAGCGGTGGGAGGTCCCTGGCTCTGAGCTGAGGAAGCCGGAGCATCTCGGCTGCTAATCCCACTTGGCGGTGAGGATCGGTCACCTGGCCCGTCAGGAAGCTGGCATGTCCAGAGCAGTGACACAGACTGCTCTGAGAGGGCACAGGCTTGATTCCCTCTGCGGGCCAGACACACCTGCAGGAGGATGGAGGGAGAGGGCCCTGCATTGGTGGTGACATGGGCAGTTCATGGTTCTTGCCAGGCCTCCCCTGGACATCGGTCGGGCTGAGCCATCTGACTCACCAGTGGGCGTGGCAGAAGTGACAAACACCAAGGCACAGGGTCCCGTGGCTGGGAAGCAGCCGGGTCTCAGACTGAAGTCGACATACGGTGGAAAAGCCCTAACAGGAAGGGCAGGGAAGCTGGTGGAAAACACTGACCACCCTCGTGCAGACAGAGGAGGAGGCTGAGGCCAGTCAAGGACAAGGACCGTCCGTGGCAGTTGCTGGGGAGGGTGGGGGAAGGGCTGGGGCCCCGAGGGCAGGACACCAGGAATCCAGGAGCCACACTGAGTATTTCCAAGTGGAAGGCCTGGCGGGGACACTGAGAGCTTTGAACTCTTCGCTGAAGACGTTCCACGGCACCAGGCTGAGCAGTGCCATGTAGGTGTGGCTTTTGTCCTTCAAAGTCCCCTACGAGTCACCTCCTCCCAGGAACGTGATGCAAACAGAGTAGATCTTTGCCATCGCCTAATTCCGAATGAACTTGTTAAAGCATTTTTAGTGTAATGAAAACATTAGATCAATGCCTCCAGTGATCGCTGTCACTAAATCAATAGCGTCTGGTCCATCACGCTGGCCGCTGACACACGTGCGCAAGGGTCTGCAGAGCGGTGAGGCCGCGGGGCGCCCTCCACCAGGCGATGGGGTCAGGCAAGGAAGGAGGGGCGGGAGAGGGGAGAGAATCCGCTCGGGCTGCGGTCGGAGCACAAGAGAAGGAGAAGGAGGCCATTGTCGCAATGCTACCAGGGCCCCAGGAACAGCAGGGCAGTGTGGGTGGGTCGGGGCGGGATGCTGGACAAGAGCACCATCTTAACTGCCATGTCTGCAGCGTCTGCACATGGCAAGAGTCTCACCACTTAAAAACTCCACTTTTATCCCTCCTCCAAGTGAGTCCAACCGACCAAAGAAAGGATGAGAGTGGGGCAGAAATTAACACTACGACAGGAGCCCACGATGAGCCCTGGGCCTGCGCCCTGAGGGAGAACGGGGCCCGTGGGGTCTGCTCACCGAGGGCAGGGCCCCCGCACGTGGCCGGGAAAAACGGGCCTCCAGGAAGCTGGGCTGGCCCCGAGCAGTGCGTTCCTCAGGTTTCTAGGAGGGCCTGTTGCTCAGAGAAAGGGGCCTTGGCCTCGGGAGGCAAGAATTCGGTTGTTCATGTGCCGATGTATCCGGGAGAGCTGTAACCAGGGTGAGGAACCCAGATGGCAGAGCCAGGCTGTGTGGGTGTGGGCCTCTGGTCTGAGTGACCTTGGGTGAAAAACTTAAGCTTTGCTTCAGTTTCCTCATCTGTCAAGTGAAAATAATTGTTCTATCTACCCATTTTAGGTTGAGTTCCTCTCAAAACAAAGGAGTAGGAAGGCGAGTGGAGCGGTGAGGAGGGAGGCTGCACAGATATCCTTCAAGACCTGGGAGCCAACACTGAGCAGGGCTGGGGAAACCACGGCCCGCAGACCGAATCTGGCCCTCTGTCTGCTTTTATAAATAAAGCTTTATTGGAACACTGACACATCTAGTTGCTTGTGTATTCTGTGTGTCACAGGCACCAGGTGAGGCTGTGGAGATGGGCAGGGTACTCACAGGGTGATGCCACCTCCTCAGAGGGCCGTGAGAGGCCTGAGTGAGGCCATCCGCACAAAGCCCCTCACCCGTGTGATAGACGCTGGACACGAAAGTCAGATACGACCTCCTGTGTCGGTCCTTTTGGTCTCTCCCACAGGGTCTGCCAAGGACAGCCCATCTCCACATGAGACGGGAGGGAAGCGGCAGGGCTCAGCCATTAAAGAATGACACAGCCATTGAGGATAAAACTGGTTAGAACCAACTCAGCCCAACATGGCGGAGGACCGGCCTCCAGCGGACCTTGAGCCTCGTTCCAGGCTCACTGGAACTTATTAGCTGCCAAGTGACACACACACAGTCTCCATGACAGTTCCCAGGCTGGCCGTCAAAGGATGGGAGGGTGCGCTCAGCACGCACAAGTACCTCTGTCAGCAAGAAAGAAAGAGAGCAAGAAGCTGTCACATGACTACACATAAAATAGGTAAACAACAAGGGCCTGTGTGCAGCCAGGGAACTATAGTCAGTACCTCGTAACAGCCTCCAATGAAAAAGAACATGAAAAGGAATATACGTGTGTGTATAAGCGAATCACCATGCTGTGCACCAGAAAGTAATGCAACATTGTCAATATAAACAAACAAACAAACAAACAAATACAAAAGAGGAGTGTGGTGGCTCCCGCAGGCTGGGTTACAGCTTGCCTTTTAGTAGAAACTTCCTGGAGGTGATGCCTTAGGGTAAAGAAATGACTGTCAGGCACTGGGTCTGGGCAGAGAACGATAATGATACATTTTGGGTCAGGGAGAGCTTTTGCTTCATCTCAAGTCAGCCACCTCAGGGAGCCTGGCGATTACAGGCGTGGGGTGAGGTGGGTGGGCACCAGCTCTGAGCCTACAGGGAAAGGCTCAGCTGACGACACGCGTGAGACCCTGGGGGCTCCGAGCAGAGCGCCTGACACGCAGGCCTCCTCGTGTCCCCCACACCCCCTGCCAGTTCTCACTCCTGGGCCTCCAGCTCAGTGTCCCTTCTCCCCTTTTGGCTCTGTGGTTCCAGCCACACCTGGCCCTCTGCACCCTGTCCCCAGCCCCTGGGCCCCACACAGGGCAGCTGTGGGACGCCTATCCCCGTCCCCTCCTCTCCCCAGCCGTCCCAGAGCCCAGCGGGCAGTCAGCACTGGTCAGTGAAGTAGCCTCTAACTGCTGGGACAGGTATGGCCAGCCTGCCTCCACCCGGAGACCCAGGGGCCGGGTGACGGGGCCACAAACGCACAGAAGCAAACTGCAGAGCGGGGCTCAACTGTGTGTCCAGAGCTGACCAGACCCATCCATACGTTTCCGCCTGCATAACCTCTTGGTCCCACGTTCCGGACCCCATTACGGTGGCCAGTTGGAACCCTGTCCTCCTTACCCAGGTCACTCAATTCTCATTCTCCTTGCCCATCACCTCAGTGGGACTGAAAGAATGCCCCTTCTGGCTTTTGTCCTCAAAATGACTAACAAAACTAAAAACCACCAACAGAGTCTAGAGTCCAAAGGGCAAATTTACAGCCAGAAAACCTGGGCATGCATCTATTTAAATCAGTTGTAACTAGCCCGTACCCAATAACCAGTAGCCCCACGAGAGGTGTCCCCACAGCTCCCCAGGGCTGATGTGCCGGCATGACCCCACAGCTGAGCCAGCACCCCGAGCCCCCCCAAACAACGCTGCGACGTGGCTGAGGGCCCCGCCCAGGGCAGAGCCAGCAGAGCTCCCAGCGGCTAAAAAGCAGCTGCCGAAGCTGCTGGACATGGGCCAGCCGGCGGGGCTCAGCGGGAACCCTGGGGAGCTTCTCATGTGGGTGCCCGGGACAGGGAAGGGGGCTGCCTCATGGCCACGCCCGTGGGGAAGCCCGGCCCTCCATGCCCACGCGCACGCACCTCCGCACAACACGTCGGGGTCCTGGGCATCCAGGGAGGCTGTGAGCCAGGCCAGCAGGACCAGCAGGGCCAGCAGGGCCGCGGGCAGCAGCGACAGCTCCATGCCTCGCAGTCAGTTTCCTCCTCGCACCCTCTGGTCTCTGGGTGCCCCACAGGGAGTGGCAGCAAACCCAGCCTCCACCCCCCCACCCCCGTCGCCCAGGAGACCAGCGCCCCCCCCCAACAGGTGCTGCACCTGTGCCTGCATCCAGGTGCGCGAGCCGCCTCCGCCAGGCTGGCCACTGCCCTGTCCCCACCCTCTCCCAGCCCCTGGCACCGTCTCAGGTCCCCATCCCCGTCCAGATATCCAACCTCCTTCCCAGGTCCCCAGCTTCCATCCTTGTTCCCGGTCCCATCCCCCGGCCCCCAAGCCCACCCAGGTCCCCACACCCCCAGCGCTGAGCACCTGCTGGCCCAGCTTTCCCGGGCAGACAGCTCGTGTGAGCCGGAGCACACACCCCTGCATGCGGCCCTCACCTGCAGGTAAAGATGCGAGTTCCCACAGGTCCCTTGGCCCCAGTGGGCCTTGTTCTCAAAGCTGCTACAACAGGCAGAAGGAATGTCCTCCTGGGAGTTCTGAGAAGGCCCTGGCAGGGGTCACTCCCCCCTCCTTGCTTTAGGGGGGACACTGGCCCTTTTTCTTCTCGGCCTTTCGTATCCCTCCACCCCACTCTCCACTGTCCCCAGTACCTCCCCTTAGTCCTGTTGCTCCCCCCCACCCCGTATCCCCACCCACCCATAAACTCCGGAGAAAGGGTTTGATGGATTAAGTAACACATTTACATTTTAACAGGAACAGCCTTTAAAAATCAGCAAGGCATCCTGTTTTGCAAATGAGTCTTGTTAAAACCCCAACAGGAAAAGCAGCTGGGTACGGGCCCCTGGGGTAACCGGGCCTCCTTCTGGACACTCCCGGCCTCCGTCACCCTCCCCACCCCTCCGCAGGCAGAAGGGGCAGAGTCTGGGTGAGGAGAGAAGGGCGCACATTTTGGTGCAATGGGGGAAGTGCTTTTTTAGTTTCCTCCCAGTAGCCTGAATCATTTCCTCCAAGTTCACCTGACCTCCGTTTTCTGTGAGTGCGCAGAAAGTACCAAACTCTGGTTTGGTTTTGAGCACCTCGTCCCTAAAACGATGCTGGCCCCCCAAGGTGAAAGTGGGGAGCATCTCGGGGGGAAAGGGGGGAAAGGGGGAGAAAAAAGAAAAACGGAGGGGCTCGGGAGGGAAGGCGGGAGCAGGAGAGGGAGGAGAGTGACCACATCATCTCGGATTAGCCATTCCTCTACCGCAAACCAAGTCTGCAGTCCTCACGATGGCCGCTGGGGTGTCGCTGCTCCCAGGCTCCCTGGGAAAGACAAAGACATCTGTGTACACACCACTATAGGGACACACTCACCCCCACATGCACACACACATCTCTAGTGCTGTGTCTGGATGGACACGTTGACGCTGGGACCTCCAGCCGAATCCAGCACCTCGGGTTCTTTCTAACCTCTCCCTTTCCCACAGTAGTCAGTGTCTCCTCCGACAGTGAGATAACCTGACTCCCGTTTCCTGCCAAGTGTTTCTTTGCGCTCAGTCCCCCTGCAGATTCCCTGAGCCTCCAGTCACCTTCGTGGCCCTGCCACCCATCACTTGGCCCCCAGCTGTGTCATGTAGTAATTGTGTTACCAGGGCTGCTGCCCTGGAATCATAGCCCTGCCCCTCCCTCGAAGAGAAAGCAGTTGCTCTTATCTAAGTTTCGAGAGAAAACTGCAAAGGAAAAAACAAGGACCAGCTAGGCCCAAGATGGCGGAGGAGTTGACTTCCGGGGGACCATGAGCCTCATTGTACGCTCGCTGTGATGCACTCGCTGCTGAACGGCCGGCCCACCAGCGCCACGACAGTGACGCCTGCCATGACAACAACCAGAAAAGCCCGAAGACTGAAAAGCAGAGCTGCACCCTTCCAGGTCCAGACCACACCCTGGTTCTCGGCATTCCTCCCACTCGTCCCAATTCCCTCTCTGTTACCTCGACCCACCTATACATGCGGTGTCTCCCCTGGAGTTGGGTTGAGACGTTCGTCTGTGGACTAGGTTCCCGCTTCTCCGTTCCTTGGCGACTGAGCAAAGCTAGTGCTGTTCCAGTCTCAGCATCAGCTTTGTTACTGGCTGCATGGGTCCAATCGGAGAAAGAGCTTCCTGGGCCTGGGCAGGGGTCCCAGCCACGGCTAGGCCCTGACCAATCAGGAACAATCAGGGCTCAAGAAACGGGGGCTGGTTTTGAGAAATAACAGCCTGGTATTACATTCACCGTTCCCTTGCACAGAATCCCCGTTCCACAGACAGGAAACTGAGCCTAAGGGAGATTTAGCCATTTGCTCACATGCACTTGTTTGCATGCTTACGACCATAACTTTATTTTTAATCCGGGCAGCGGTGTGCCCAGCTGAAAGATCCCAGCTCTCAGCTCCTCCCTACTAGGTCTGGAGGGGCTTCTGAAACACTCACTGAAAGCAGAGGAACAGCTGCCATGGGTCGTTGCTTTCCTTTGTTCTTCTTGCTTCTTTCTGGAATGTGGATCTGATGGCTGGAACACCTGCAGGCCCGCTGGACCCTGAGGCAGCCTTGAGGCTGGAAAGCAGGGACCAGATGCAAAGCAAGAAAACACACAAATACTCAGATCTGTGGTGATAAGGGGGGAGGCTGTCTGGGGGGGCAGGGGGATACAGGAAATCTCTAACTCTGCTCAGAGTTGCTGTACAGCTAAAACGCCTCTGAAAAATAAAGGCTACTAAAAATAAAACAAAAAATTTTAAATCCAACAACCTAATTTACAGCTGAGAAAGGATTTGAATGAAAAGACTAGCAAAATGTAAATGCCGAGTTGGTGATGGTGCGAATGAAACGCCAGCCTCGCACATCACTGACGGGAGCGGACACAGGACCTCAGCAGAGGGCACCTGCCAACCTCCGAGCAGGCTTCTAATCAGAAGCGCACACGAGGGGGTCCCCGTGATTCCAGCCCAGGAGTGCGGGCCACGGGTCCACTCACGCTGGTACAAAACGACTGCCATGTGAGGTCCTTCAGTGCAGCATTACCATAACAGCCTTGATTGGAAACCACCTGTCCATCAGTAGGAAGCAGCTCCAGCACAGGAGCAACGAGCTGCGGAGTCAGGAAAAAGAGGCACCTCCTCGCCTGGAACTCTGGGATAACCCTCAAAGCGCAGGCTCAAGTTTAAACAGCGGTTCCAAGCCCCGTGCGTAACGTCGTGCGCGGCCCTTGGGGAAAATACAGTATTTCTGGAAGGACGCTAAGATCCTCTCAGTATCCGTCTCCTCTGGGTAGGAAAGCTGGTGGCTGGGGACTCAGGTAATGAAGAATGCAGCCCCTGCAGCCCAAGTGCAGGGCCGTGTTTGTGACTCAAGGTGCGTCCTGAGAGTTTATGCCAATCGGGCGACCCAGAGTCTCAGGATGAGGCTGGTCACTAGAAAACCAACCACACGATTAGAGGACTAGAGGATGGGGGCTTTGAGCCAGCTGCTCTCAGCCCCGCCTCTGAGCCCCAGGGAGGCGAGGGAGCTGCAGACGGAGTCCGGTGACGTAGCCAGTGAGCCGTCAACTCTACTGTGTAATGAAACACCAGCAAGAGCCCTGGACACAAGCTGAGTGGCGCTTCCCAGCTGAAGAACACTCTGAGGGGCTGGGAGGGTGGCGCACCCTAGTTCCACCCGGAAAGGGCCCGGAGCTCTGTGTTTGGGACCTGCCCAGACCGCTCGCCCTGTGTGTCCCTCCGTTTGGCTGGTCCTGAGCCGTGCCCTTTATTTTTAAACTGTAATCAAAACCACAGCATTTTCCTGGGTTCTGTGGATCATTCTAGCGAATAATCAAATCTGAGGGGGGTCATGGGGACTCCCAGATTCGTAGCTAGCTTGTCAGAAGTGTGGATGGCCAAGGGACCCCACTGCTGGCTGGGGACTGAGCCCTTAACCTGTGGGGCCTGAACCCAACCCCTTGTGGCTGGGATCAGAGTTGAAGTTGGTATCAGACTAGGGACCAAAAACAGGGGGGACGAATTTTTTCTGTAACCATTTTGTACTTTTTTTAAAGGTATGTTTCCTATTTACAACTAAACAGGTAAAATGAAAAGAAAGTATTTTTAGCTCTGGGAGAAGCATGAAAGCCTGGGCTAAACCTGAAGCAAAGTAAAATCAGGCAGAATTTGGAGCACCTGATGGAGCTTGAGAACAAAGCCCTTTTACCGTTGATTCGCGGTGAAACGGTCCCCTGGGAGAGGAGAGAGGCTCGGGCTCTCACTTGTTTCGAGTACACTTGGTAGCCTTTTTCCTTCATCCTCTGTCTGATTTCAGTGCCTAGCCCGGAGCGCGTGCACCTGTAACCCTCGAAGTCAGAAACACTGTCCACCTAGTGAGACACAGGCGTCCAGGCGGAGCTGACAGGTGGGGAAGGGATTTCCACAATTCAGAAGCTGCATTCCCAGCCTGGAGACTCCAGCCTGGGGCATGTTTGATTTCACCAGGGAAGAAAAGCCTCGTTCAGAAGCAGCTGGGAGGAGCAGCAGCCGGGGAGGGCGGGCGAGGAGCAGGCCCCCCGGAAACCTTCCGCGCTCGGTCCCGGCAGAACCTTCCTGGCTCCTTCTGCTCCCTGGACTGTTTCTTCTCTGCATCCTCACTTCTCCTCCGGGCTTTTCTGCTGCACAAAACAGAAGAAGAGAAGGAAAGCATTTAGCAGGTTGTTTTTGTGTGGCCACAGGGAATCACAGGGCGTCACAGCTGGACAGAGCTCGGAGACCTTCAGGTGGCGTAGGAGGGACTGCAGAGGGATGGACCGACGACCGTGGTGGGCTGGCTTTCATTTCAGCTCCTGACTCACCAGGTTGAAGCCGGTACATCCTCTGGTCCATTACCTGTTCAGGTGGACATCACAGTGGTTCTCCCCTGCAGGTGAGACGTGTGTGTGGCTGACTCTGCCCAACTGCTCATGCACCCCCACCCCCCGTGTGGCCCCCGGCCCTGCCCCTAGTCAGCTGTCCTTCACAGAAAGAGGCTTGCCCGCCATCCTGTGCAGAGTCCACTGTGGTCGCAGCCTACTTCAGCCGCTCAGGCAGGCTCCCAGGGAAGCAGCAGGAAGGCCCAGGCTGCTCCACTCGAGGACAGTCACATCCCAGCATCACCAGAGATGGCCTCCTCTGGGCATTGCTACTGCTTCCTCTGCCACAGGCCGAGGCACAGCTGCTCTGAGGAGCAGAGGAGAGGCCAGCATCCTGGGGGGCGGGGGGCTGTCCTCTTCTCTTCATCTCAGACCGCTTGCCTGGGCATCAGAGCATCATCTGTGCCAGGGATGCCCTCATGTTTAAATAGCGGTCACCCCTTCTGTTCCATCTGTAGGGGCCTGAGGACTCAGTCTGTGGGGCTTGCGGGGACCGAGCGCTGGGAGAAGCCCTGTCCTGCCCCAGCAGCCAGGAAAGCCCGGGGCCCGTCCTGCACCTGCTGCCATGGCTGCCACGAGGCCGAGGGTCCTGGCTGTGTTTACACGGCACCAGCGCGTTCAGGTTCGATGTAAGGTGAGTCCCTTCTTCTGAACTTGATAAATGGCTTTCAAGGACAGGATGGGCTTGAACTGAAGGCTCAGAACCACGGCCCCGTCCTAGCATCCCAGGATGGGGGGGTCTAGCCAAGGGGCTTCTGCCTTGCAGCAAGCAGGGATGAACCCTGTCTGCGTGCCGGGTCCTGTGATGCCTGGATGAAAAGACACAGCTCACATACTGCCCATCCATTCAAAGTCCCACTTCCGTCAGACCTGAATCCCTGTCTGGTCCGAACGCACCCTGCCCTGTGGGTGAACACGTGACAGGAAGAGGAGGCTGTCTTGTTACCCTGGCGTGTGACGTGTGCTGGGAGAGGATGTACTCCTGCATCCGGAGCTGCTGGGAGAGGCTGTCCTCTCCTGCATGCCCTCTCACATAACGTCTGCCAGGAAGAGGCCTTCATGTGTCCCTCGGACGTGTCACCTTTGCTGGGGTTGAAGCTGCCTGTACTGCCCCGTCTGTGTAAGTGCTTCTGGAAGGGGCAACACGGAGGGAGCGCTGGAACTCTCCAAGGCGCAGCGTGTGATGCCTCAGCCTCCACTGGCCAGCTTCCAGGCCTCCCCAAGTTCTGGGCACCAATGGTGGTGACCGATGCTGGGAAGGCCAGCCGGCGCCGGGGCAGGTCTGCCCTGCCTCCCACCTCACCACCCCCACAAGCCGCCAAGAGCCTGCGATTCTGCGCCAAAACCAGCGTCGGTGCCAAGCAGCCATTTCCACTTAGAGTCAGTATATTCCGTCATCCACTTGTATCAAGATAGCGTTTCCCGTAGTGTTGAGAGTTAGCCCTCAAGGCAAAAAAGAATGAATCAGGAAAAAACCGATGGCCTCCCCCTTCTGAGCTTTAAGGCACCACCTCGTCCCTGGGACAGATGTTTCTCTTTCACTGAACCATTTTGTCTCTTTCACTTAGACTGGAAACCCCCTGGGCCGGCGGTGTGACCCCTGCCCCCAAGCAGAGCAGCAATAACCACCAGCTCTACAAGAACAGACGCGAGGGGCAGGGCCCGCTGTCTGACAGAGGCGGAAGACAGCCGCACCCCTTGTGGACGGGAAGGGGGCCCTCCCAGCCTGTCCGCAGGGACCCCTCCTCTGCATCGCACCTGCACAAGCTTTGGCTTCTGAAAAGCAGCACCCTTCCCCCTGGCAGGGCCCCGTGGCGCCGCCGTCCTGCAAAATGAACTCAGCCAGGGAGTGAGCCTTCCCCTTTGGGTGGAGGGAGAGACAGGCAGGAAAGGGCTTCTCCTCCATTTTTGGAAGGAGATCCTAGAAAGACGAAGGAAAGGGGGCCAAGAAGCCCCTCCCTCTCCACCCTCCTTTCTTTCGTAAGTGCAATCTCCCAAGAAACTGAGATTTGGAGCTGGTCAGTATTTTCTGGGAGAAGCTCTGTTGACTCTCGAGCTTGTCCAGACGGGTCCGGGGAGCAGCGGCAGGCGGGCTGGAAACTCAAAAATGCAACTAGAGATGCAGGTGGGCCCGGAGCAAGGAGGTCACGGGGGAGCGAGCGTGGGGCCTGCCCGAGGCGTGGGGTGGGCGGCGGGCGGACAGTCCCTCCCGGCACCAGAGCTTTGACCCAGGTTCCTCGGGGTCCCGGCGGTAAACAGACAGTGATGTAAACAGGGTGACTCAAGGAAATTCAAAGTCAGGGGACGGTTTAGTCCCCGGGGTGTGAAGGCCCCGAGTCCAAGGGGCAGCTGGAACACAAAGGGGACAGTCCCAGGGAAGGCTGCACTCCAGGAACGAGACCCTCAGTGGAGGGGTGCCTGCAACCTGTGCCAGCCGGCAAGGAGTGGACCAGAGAGACACCCACCCTGCGCCCCTGCCCCCAGCCTCCACTCGCTGGCACTGGAGGGATGGAGCCTCCGGGGCCTGGAGAGGGATGCAGGGCGGTGGGGAGGACATGAGGTGTCCTTCCTGGGGGACGCAGGCTACACTGTTCCCGGCAGCCTCTAAACAGCCATCGAGGAGAGCATCCAGACGTCTCTTACGCCCTCTTCTTCCCGGGCCCCCCTCCTCCTCTGTTACGTAGCATCTCCTCTGCCCCCCTCTTCAGGCCGTCTCCAAATTGCTGCAGCTAATCGTTCTAAACACACTGCCATCTAAGGAACATTGCCCATGGTCCACTTCCACAAAAATCAAGTCATTAGCCACTGCGGTGGCTGAGCCCCCAAAACCCTGAAAGAAATTTAGGGCGAAGAGCAGGGTGAGGTGCTCTGCACTCTGGGAAAACTGGCAGAACAAGTCCTCAGAGATTCTCAGGAGAAAATTTTATGAACCGAGATTCTTGCATCTTTCCCTGCTTAGAAAAGCACTAAAATCATGAACTGAGACGTCTGTTCCTTGTGGCTGACAGTAACCTTCTACCGAGATGAGTGCTTGATTGCACGTGGCCCTTTCCCCAAGTTGCATCTGTTCTGACCTCCCCCACCTCTTCAGAGCAGCTCCTCGGAGAGTCTGTCTCCCAGGCTATAGTCCTCAGTGAGCCGCCGAATAAAACTGAACTCACCGCTCTCACTTGTGTGTGTGTGTGTGTGTGTGTTTCAGTTGACAATACCAACCTAAAGGTGACTCAAATTCCAAATACCCCAGATCCACCGATGGCACCCAAATTTCCCTGAGGATACAGCCCAGCCTCCCACCCATGGGACCCACCTGCCTCTCCGGGTGCCACTTTGTCCAGGTGCCTCACGCCGAGTTTCCCAAATGCACCTCTTTGCACAGGTTGGCCCCTGGGCCTGAGAGGCTCCCTCCCAAACCCTTCTGTATTAGCCCAACTGCTCCTGGTCCTTCCAGACTTGATTCAAGTGTTGCCTCCTCCAGGAAGCCTTCCCTGAGCACTCTCATGCTGCCTGGTCTGAGTATGAGCCCAGCTTTGGTGCCCGCAGGGCCGCACTCCTCCCTCCCTGTGCTGGGACAGCGGAGCCCCCAGGGATGCTCAGGAAAGTTTCTGACCAAGTGAGTAACTGATCGGAGCAGTTCACATATCTGTAAGACTCAGCTTCCCCACCGTAAAAAGAGGGGATATTATTAAATGGACTCCAAGAGCATTTCTAGCTCTAACATGCCATCAATTGTCCTTGAACTAAAAAAGCCAGGAAAAACAAAGCTCGGCATAAAAGTTCTCCCTTCCATGGACTGCTGGTCGCCCTCTGCATCCATCACACGATACGCCGCACCACATCCTGCGTGCCGCGGGGCCGCCGGACCTGGGATCCTGGGGGGGCAATGCTGACCGAGCCAGTGAACCACTCGGCATCTCACCCAGGTTTACGCGCCCCCGCAGCAGGCAGTGATCCTCGGAGCGCGGTTCTGATCCCAGCTGTAACGAGTCAGGAACCATATGTGCCTCGTGGCCTGAGGCACTGAGGGCGCGTGTAACGGGCTCACACTAGGGAAATAATGTGCGAACCCACCGTAAACAACATTGCATTTGCATTGCGCACGTTTTCCCTGTTTCCTGTGGAAATAATCAAGGCCGTATGTCTTGGGACCGTCCTTCCCAGAAGCACAGTGTCACCGGAGCACACTGGGAAGAAAACGGACTGTGTTAATCCAAGCACCGGGGAGACTCAGGACCACACCCAGCAGGCGGGGAGGGGAGCAGGCTGGCTCCCGCCGCAGGGGCCCACCTCCCCCAGCATTCTTTGACTTTGCAGGCTGCACGGGGGGGGGGGGGGTGCGTGTTTGTATTGCATCATTTTGTGTGTGCGGGGTGTGGGACACTACACATTCTTTTAGTGTTGATCAGAGTAGCACGTGCAGAGAGGTTGCGAGCTTCGACGCACCAGCTGGCGCCGCTACCGCTCAGTGTCTGCGTGAGAGGCTCTCAGACTGGCCGAGTGGGAAGATGAGGACTTGGCTCCGCACAAGCCCCTCCCCGGCCCGCCCCCGGCTGCACACGCTCTCCTGGCGCTTCCCGCGCGGGCTCATCGCATTTTTGTTAAATCTGTGCTCAGCGCTCACATCACTCACGACTGTGGCAGCCGCTCTCGGCCGAGCCCAGCCTGCGGCATCCCATTGCCTTTCCAGCACAGGTTTCCTACTCGTCAGTGGCGGACTTGCTTTCCGTGCAAGTGGTTTTCTAAAGCATCTCTGACTCACACCCAGAACACCCGACGGAACCCACTGCTCTGCGTGGCCAAACCACCGCCTCGTGGGGTCCTGGACTCCGGGGCTGCCTCCCTCGCCCACTTCCCACTTTAAGTGCAACACAGTAGCCTCCATGAGAGGATGCTTTGGAGACACTTTTTAAGACAATGTAAATTAAAAATATCTTTATTTTACACTCATACCCAATTGATTTGACTGGGTTTCCGCGTGGGATTCCTAAGGCTTTTCCCACTGAGTTTCATTTTCAACTTTGTTGTTGAAAGTTATGGGGCCATAGGAATGCACCTTACACCTCAACACACACACCTCAATCCACCCCCACCCCGTCCACTCCCCAGGGGGGGTGGGGGGGTAGATGGAGGTAGTGGGGTTGGATGGAGGTGTGGGGAGAGTGGATGGAGGTGTGAGGGTAGATGGAGGTGAGGGGTGGATGGAGGTGGGGGGGTGGATGGAGGTGGGGGGGTGGATGGAGGTGGGGGGGTGATGGAGGTGGGTGTGGATGGAGGTAGGGGTGGATGGAGTGGAAGGGTAACAACTAGGTCAAAATGCCCAGAATCGATTGGCATCTGACAGCTTCCTGAATCCCCGCCCCCACTTCCCACTTAGCGCTGGCTGGGGAAACCCTAGTACGCTCCCCTCAGCAGCCACGCGGGAGCCCGGCTTCTAGTTAGCTGCCCCAGCTCCTCTGCACCCGCAGCCTCCCTCAGGGCACCTGGAGCCCCCCTCCCACGGTGAGGCTGCCCCACTCCCCTGGACACCTTCAAGTCTCTGCCAGGCACAAGCGGGGGCCGACTCCTGGGCTCCAGCCGGCTTTGAGCACACAGCCCCCACTCACTGACCTTCGGGCCACTCACTGATTCCATGGCAGTGGGCAGGACTTAGCTGCCAGGCCTCCGGGTCCTCCCCCAGCTCTCCCACAGACTCCTACTGTCCAGAAGAAAAACGTGGGTGGTTTTCCCCAAATAAGTCTTGGCCACTGGCTGCCAGCTCCTAAACCTTTTGAGAATGATTTTTGAACTTGGCACTTTGGGGCTGCAAGTACCCCCACTTCACCGGTGTGTGGGGTCACACCTCTTCCCTGTTTGCACACACGTGACTTTACAGTGCTTCTCTGAAGCTGGCGGGCTCCCCCCCCACCCCCCGCCGCCACCTCTCCGTCGCTGGGAGGTGGCCCGGTTCCAGGAGGAAGCTCAGACGCCCAGGGCGTTTCAGTGCCGTGGCTGGGTGCCCTCAGGTGTGAGCAGGCCTCAGTGTGTAAGGGAGGCCGTAGCTCGTTCGGAGGTCTTTCTGGCGCTGTGCAACTTACAACATGAGGGCCTAAAACACAGTTCACGCGCTACCAAGTCGGATTGCTTCAGAAACCTCACACGTCACGGTCACGGGGTCTGCCACGTGCTCCACTGGGAAACGTTTAAGGAAATAATATTATTCGTAATCCCTAAATTCAAACTCCTCCTCCTAAAACCAAATACCTCAGTGAACAGCCTCAGAGGAAGGAAAAAGAAAAGTACAAAGTCCCAACGTCTACTGAGAAAAAGTGTTAATTTTGCCAGAAATAAATTATCGCTAGTTTGTGAGAAAGCCCACACTTTGGGATTTGCCGCTTTATTATAAAAGCTTCATAAATCTCAGCCGTGGGAAGTAAGACATGGCTATTAATTTTTATTTTGACAAAATATTTGGCCTTTCCCTCACAGGTGATCTTGGCGCATTCACTGCCCTTACAGGGAAGGGGCCCATGGGGAGGGGTGCCCTGCTGCGCCTGGGGCTCCGGCTCCTGGGTGTCCTAACCTGCCGTCTGAGGCATGCTTCCCACTCCACACCAGGAGAGCTGGTGACCACAGGTGTGTGCAAACAGCTTTGTAAATTCAGAGTGCCTCATTGCCGGCTCTCAGGGGAGTCCCTGAAGGCTTGGGCAGCCTTCGCAGAGTCCAGAGGTCAGGCCTCCCCTCCCTTTGCAGGTGGGGAAGTCAGGCAGCTGGAGCAGAGGGCCCTTTGGCAATACTGAGACTCACTTCCCGTCAGGAAGCGTGGGCCGGCTCTCTGGCTGCTTCTCCTCCTTCTAATCGCTGGAACCAGTCAGAAGGTGTGCCCTAGGTGGGTGACATCAGGTGACATGAACACCCGGGACGGCCCCAAAGGGGACAGAAGTCACACAGGGGCTGGGGGGCGGGACCAAGGCTGTGAGCTGCAGGATTTGCCAGGTCACCATAGGCACCAGCTCCCGGTTCCTCCTGGCAGCCAGGACCCCTCGTGCCCCGCCCTTCCTGCCTCTGCCCTCCCCATCCCCATTTCTGCCTCTACCCTGCCCTGGTTGCTCACACAACCTGAGCCCCTTTCCTTGACGCCAGGGAGGCTGGGACCCTGGGAACCACCGGTGCCCAGACCCCAAATAGTAGAGAACCTAGGAAGAGAGACAGGACAGACAGCTAGTGACTGGAAATGAATCATATAAATTAAAACAAAGGTTGCGAAAAGGTAATGAGGAGAAACCTCGTCAAGAATTCAGGCTTCCTTTGGATTTTAAAACCACAGTTTCTGACTCTCAAATGTGCGTTCTTGGAAACACCAGGAAAATCCCTGGGGGGGTTCCCGTGGGACCCCCTCCGTCCGGCACTGCTGTTAAACCAAAGTGATTTTATTTGTCTCCAAGTGTTTTAATCAGATTTTAAAGATGCTTTTATTGCCTGAAGATGAAAGCAGTGCTTGTCGGAGTGATTTTTCATAGTTCTGCTCTTTGGTCCAACAGGATCAATAAGCTAACCGCTGCCTGAGAAAACAATTGCGTTTTGTGTCTGCGGGAGCTTCAAACAGCAAGCGAGACGCACAGCTCTTCCGGAATTACTCAGACACGTTTTGCGAGTAGAAGCATGTGCCTGCTCGTTTACCGTCAGGGCCCGGAAAGGACGGTTTCGGAGGGGATCCCTGTTTCCCTGGGTTTGCGGTGTCGGTCAGCGCCTGCTCCCTTCTCGCTGCACAGAGCCCACAGGGCTCCGGAGACCAACGCCTCGGTCATAAACCCTCCTCAAATGCGAAGCTGTCCCTTAAAGGCTACACGTATCGCCTTGGTCTCTCAGGCCCCACCGGGTTAGATGTGTCACAGATGGTGAACCCACAAATGTCTGTCATCACTGAGCAGTTGGTGAGAACACCTGGGCCTCCAGGTCCCAACTTAACTGGTGGCCAGGTCCTACCAGAGGGGCGCTGAAAACGCATGAACACGGCAACACTCAGCCTTACGTCAATTCTTTGGTTCTCAAAGCTCATTTTGGTTTTGTTTTCACACCCATTTGATAGGCTGGGAGCTCCTAATGAGAACGGCAGCATTAGATGAAATAAACTATTAAGTTGAGAACTTGGGTGTTCAAACAGGCATATCTTTCTAGATTGCAAATTATTAGCTGGTTCACAGCCGTTGGCTGTGACGAGCATAATGCCTTGTTTAAATGGCCTAAATGGGTTTGCTCTGTTCTTGTTGATCAGCCCTAATGCTCTCCCAGCAGGAAACTCATTGCAAAACCCCCCCCAAATCACTCTGACTGGAGAGGAAAAGACAAATGCTCATCTTCCACCAAGTACCGAGAGAGAAGTACCTGAGAAGCTGCATTTCAGGCAGCAAGTGGCTGGCAAAGCACGTCTGCACTTGCTCCGCCATCTCACGGGCACCGACGTACAGCTTGTGTGAGAAACAGGGAATTCAGGGTTGATACGATTTTGCATTTCAAAGTAGTTTTAAGGTGTTAGTACCCTGGGAAAACAAATGATATGAAAAATGGGTCAACTCAGTCATTTTAAATGAACAGAAAGAGCTGGTAGTTAAAACAGGGAATACAAAGTATATTTTTCCAAACTGAAAAATTCCTTCGCAATGCGATCAATCAAGTTCTAATTTTTAAACTGTCCACCTCATACATCTGGAGTTTTGGAAACCTTGTTTTCCGAAAGCAGAATATTCTACACAGCGTAGTTTGAAGGTGCCGACTCCTTTAGGAGTTCAGATTTCTCAACATTCTCTAAAGGACTGTTCAAGGACCTTCTCAGAACATCGACAGGATCTCTAGCACCTTCTCCTCAGCGTCACCATCCCCATCCTCACCATCAGAGTGGTTACAGTGTTTAGAAATGAGATTATAAGGGGGAGGGCATAGCTTAGTGGTAGAGCGCATGCCTAGCATGCATGAGGTCCTGGGTTCAGTCCCCACTGCCTCCACTAAAATAAATAAATAAATAAATAAACCCACCCCCTCCAAAAAAAAGTTAGAAATGAGACTATAGCATCAAATTGTGGATCTGGCTGGTCTGGGAGAATTTATTCAATTTTTAATCCAAATAACAGGCCATCTTTAACAACTTATGTTTATAAAATATTTATAGCACGTTACCTAGACAAATGAAACAGGCTTAAATTTTTCAAACACTGTAATTTCAGCCCATGTTCTAAAAACAGGTCCTTTCTCCAGGAGCTGCTCAGGCGCAGCGCTGACAGCCACCAGCGGGGGCCGTCACCAAGGCTCACACACGACAGTCACCAAGACGGAACTCCAGGTGGTGTTAGGTGACTCGCGTGATAGCGTCAGGACATCTAAGAAAGGCAAATTATGTTCTCTCTTTGTTGTTTTCTTTCGAAGCATATTTGACATCCCATCTTTTATTAGCATTTGTGTTCTCTGAGCTGACTCTTTTGTACATGCTATGCTGCTTCAGCACGAGGTATCAATCACGGATTAAGAGGGACAAGATCCTATATGAAGAATATCTATGTCTTAATTGTCTTGAAAGCTCAGCACAGTAATTGAAAATTCAAAGGTCAAAAATGCTACTTTGTTTTTCTTATTTTTCAAGAAATCAAGAGGCCAATAACACAAAGATTGATAGAAATACATTTTCCTTGTCTCTTCTTGCACTTTATACTAAGCAGAAAAAGGTGTCAGGCTGTCAGGACTCTGTGATGTTTCCCATGTAAAAGTGAATATGCCTTAGAATGCCGACTAACAGAGACACTGACTTACAGGTAGAAAGACTAACGGGCAAATCATGAAAGAGGTCATTACAAAGGAGTGTGAACATCGGAAAACACGTTTAATCTCAATAGCAATCAAATACAAATGAAAGCCCAAACTGAGACGTCATAACTCACCAGATGATCACACACACGAAAATGTGTTAATCACTAGTACTGTAGGATAAATTGATCCAACCTTCCAACCCAAGAAAAACCCCTCAAATTGAGCGACACGTGGATGAAGTGGTTCATTCCAGCAGCACATATGGTAGAACAATGCAAGACACACTCTAAATATCGCCAACAGAACAACTAACTAAATTATAAAATAGTCATATTATTATATATATTAACCAGTAAAATAATGCCTATATATACTTTCAGACATAAGCATCAGAATAAGGGGTACAAACTACTATGCATGAAATAAATAAGTGACACGGCGCAGGGAATGTAGCCAGTATTTTATAGTAACTGTAAATGGAGCAGAATTTAAAAATTGTGAGCCACCAGGCTGTACACCTGAAACATACTGTAAATCAACTATACCTCAGTAAAAAAACAAACAGCAATTCCTGAAAGAGGAAGCGAAAAATGAGCCTTGACCCATTACTTGCACCGTGATAAAAATTAGCTCTAAATGGATCACAGACTTCAGCGGAAGACCTGAAGTCCTAAAGCGTCTGCCTAGGAGAAAACAGAGGACAATCTTCGCAACTTTGGCTAGGCAGAGGTTACTTAGGACATCAAAAGCATAACCTATGAAAGAAAAACAATTGATAAATTAGACTTCGTTAGAATTTAAAACTTCTGTTCTTTGAAAGATGCTAACAGTTATGAAGACAAGCCACTGACTCGGAGAAAATATTTGCAAAACACACACGTGATAGAGACTTGCTTCCATCATATGAAAAGAATTCTCAAAACCTGGTAACAAGAAACAAACAACCCAATCTGAAAGTAGGCAATAAGTTTGTGCATTTTATCACTATAATAGCAAAGTTTCATAATTGCTGGCCTGTTCTTAAAATAGGCAAAAAGTTTGACCAAAGTTATCTGGGTGGCAAACCAGCACATGAAAGATGCTCAATATCCTTTGTCACTTTAGGGAAATGCAAATAAAACCACAATGAAATCCCACTGCACCTCCATTAGAACGCTCAAAGATATTTTTAACAAACAATAACGCCAAGTGTTGACGAGGATTCAAAGCAATGGCATCTCGCATACTCTGCCGATGCAAAGGCAAAATGGTACAGCGCTTTGGAAGCCAGCTTGGCAGCTTCTCTCAGTTAAACATATACTTCTCATGTTACCCAGAAATTTCACTCCTATTGACCCATGGGAAATGAAGCTCACGTTCACACAAAAACCTGTTTGCAAATGTTGACAGTGCTTTGTTCCTAATCACCAACAACTGAGGGATGCGTGAAGAACCGGGGTCTGTCTTTACAGTGGAATCCTACCCCACACCGATCCATTCAACACTGCACACAATCCTCAGTGCATGGTGCCAGTACAGGGCCAGACCTAAGAGACCACCTACTGACTGATTCCATTTATGTGATTCCACTTACATAACATTCTAAAAAAGGCAAAATAAAGACAAAAAGAAGATCAGTGGTTGCCAAGCACTGGGGTTGGAGGAGGGGTTGACCAAAAAGGAACAGGAAGGAATCTGGGGAGATTTTGAGCTATTATTCTATATCTGATGAGGTAGTGGCTATATAACTGTACATCTGTCAGAGCACTCAGCATTGTATACAAAACACAGTGAATTTTGCTCTTTATTTTCATGAATGAAGCTTCATAATTTGGGGGAGATGAAAAGGTTCTGGACATGGATGGTGGTGCTACTTGCACAACAATGTGAATGAACTTAATGCTACGGAACTGTACGTTTAAAAATGGTTAAAATGGAAAATTATGTTTTGTTTATTTTACCACTATAAAAGCAAAATTTCATAATTGCTAGCTATTAATTTTTCAATACCTTATTTTATCTTTGGGCAGCAGTTGTGGTTAAAGCACATTCATCTCTGTGGCATTATCGATCCTACACCGCCCCAGTGAAGCCCACCGGGTTTCAAATGACTGCCTTTTAAACCTCAGAGAACTGGCCCAGGTAGGTGATCCAGCGACCTAAGCCGTGCAGCCTGCAGGTGGCGCCCTTCCCCTCCACGTTATCAGCACGGATCAGGCCACTTCTCCTTAAAGGGTAAGCGCTCCTTCCTTTTCCTTGGCTGAGTGACAGCAGAAGTGTTTCCTGAAGCTACGTGTGGATTTTTGGAAACAAGGCCAATTCAGTCACGAATTAATTTAAGTCAGTGGCCCAAGTAGAGATTTGAGTCAATGAGATTCAAACCTTACTTTTAACAAATGCCTAAGTTACGTTCACTTTTCTGTTACCCAGGAAACAAAAGTTTCATGAAATAACACTCTAGCTAGGTGCAGTGCCCTGTGACAGTTTTTATTCTGTTCTGTACTACTTCCTTTTTTTTTTAAGTGCGGGTCACGACCCACTAAATTGTCTTCATCACCCACTAACGAGTAGTGAGCATGATCTGCAAAACAACTCTTGTGAGTCTGGCTACACGACCCTTTAGTGTCTCCTTAACAGTTTTTGTAGGGGAAAAACTGAAGGTTACACAGCCTGTTTAGCCATTTGGAAACTGAATGCTTTTTAAAAATGAAAAAAAAGCCATTGAAAAAAAAAAGTCTTTCTGTCTTAGATCCTCACTTCTTACTCCGGTGACCAGCACCATGGTGACTCCAACCGCACGATGACCTCGCTGTTCCTCACATCTCTGTGCACCACCCTGCCTCAGGGCCTTTGCACTTGCTCTTCCTGCTGCCCAGAGGGTCTTTCCCCAGACATCCCATGACTAGGTCTTCACCTTCGCCAAGTCTCTGCTCCAGAGTCACATGCTCAGTAAGGCCCTCCCTGACCACTGATTTAAAACTGCAGCCACCTTCTCAGTGGCCTTGTCCTGCTCTTTTTGTTCAGTTTGTTGCATTTTCACCTTCACTGTTTAGTAAGTTTATTTATTGTTTATTGTCTGTTCCTCCCAGTTAGACTGACTGTGCAAGGAGTAGAGCCGCGTCTCGCGGATGCTTCACGGAGGCTGCTGGACGTGCTGGGCAGTGGGATGGACGGAGGGGCTCGTGTCTTACATATTCTCCACACGTCAGAATGAACGGGTGGCGTGTCCTACGCTGTGTCTGGTCCCGGAAGAGAGCTGGGCACGTGGTTCTGGGGCTCATCGTCCCGCTACCCCAGGCCCGGGCCGGGACGGCGACTCTCAGCGTGCGGGCCTCAGAGACACCGGCACTCCTCGTGCTTACTACGAGCGCAGCTCCCCAACTTCGCTGGCTGACGGCAGGGCCTCCAGCCTGAAACAGACCGGGACAGCCTGCTCGTCCTCACTCCTCAGGATCGCCGGGGAGCCCCGATCAACCCTGGCTCAGCCCCTCGGGCACAGCTGCTTTAAAGTCCCCGAGTGCAAGCGCTCCATCTGGGGTGGCAGAGGAGCACCCCTGCTGTGACGTGCATTTCCTGCCTCCCTCTGCTCTCCAGACGCCACCCCTGGGGCCTTGGACTTCGCTGAGGGTCCTCTTCAAAGCGCTGATGACAATCGTAGTAAACATCTCCCTTCGACCCTCTTTTGAAGACTTCGTATTTAAGTAGGGCACATGGCCTGTGGGCTGAGTGCCATTAACAGCATGGAATTGTGAAAATGTGTGTCCAGATCAGGCTGAGAATGAGGACATCCCTGGCACAGCCTCACTGCCATCTGTTTCTGTCATTCTGCAGGACAGCCTGCAAGATAACGGGGTTCATCCTGGAGAATTTACTCCACTGCTTGGAGCATCGATACATGAGCAGTCCAGCCAGGGAGCTGCCCACTACAGCTTTTGGGTCTTGGAGAGTTCTCTGTGCTCCCAACATGAGCTAATAGCAACAAAGGGAGAGATGAGTTTCCAACAAAAAGAGCTGAAGGAGCAGACCACAGGCCACCACCTACCCACGGAGGAGGGGTGGCATTGTTGACGGGTCCCAGTCGCCAAATAACACAGGGGCCCGCACATGAGAAAGAGGGAGACGATGGTGTGAGTATCTCCATGTGGAGCTCCCGTTACCTAAGAAATGAGGAGAATAAGAAAATATATGCGTCGTCTGTTGCAAGAAAGAAACCTAGAAAGGGGAAATCAGAAATCACTGGAGAGGATGGTGAGCATGGGGTGGAAAATATGGGGGAGTGGGAGGGGGTGCCAGGGCTGGGGAGGGACGCCTCTCTGATTACACCCTTTGTATGGTCTGACTTTAGAACCAAGTCAGTGCTTCACATGCGTCAATCAATTAGGATGGAGGAAGAACTCCAGCGAAATACAAACAAACAAAAATTGTGTAACAAAGAACATATTGACCCAGAAGGGGGTGGGCAAGGAAGGAACCATAACTGTGTTCTCTGAATCGTCTCTCTGTCTTGTGAAAGCACCACCGACCTGGGCACCTTGAAAAACACATTTCTTTCTCTCAGTTCTGGAGGCTGGAAGTCCAAGATCAAAACGCGGCATAATGGGTTCTCGGGGAGAACCCTCCTGTGGCTTCCATACGGCTGCGTTCTTGCTGTGTGTTCATGTGGCAGAGGGAGTGCTCTGGTTCCTCTCCCAATGCGGGGGCTGATCCTTCCTGGGGGCTCCACACTCACAACCTCACTTAACTGATCACCGCCTAAAACCCCAACTCCTAACACCATCACTTTAGGTGGGGAGGTTTCAACATAGGAATTTAGAACGGGGCGCAATCATTTGCCCATCTTCTAAAGCTAAAGGCAAAAGGATACTGGATCCAACTTGAAAGGTTGTCTAATGGCTAAATCTGTGACAATTTGAACATAATAAATAATGATAATAATAGATTCTAATCCCCCGAATAAAATAGAAATTCATGCGTCGATACTGACAGAAGGAAATAATCGAATAAATAACTAAATAAGAAGGCTCTTCCTCACAGTAGGATTACAAGTGATAAAGGTAGAATTGTGGAGTTATAAAAGCATCATTTGGTACCCAACGTCATCATAGTCAGTTCAGGCAGGAATCATCCATGAATGCTAAACTAGTGGATGATGTTTGATTAGAAATAGAGTATTTACGTAATCTCAAAGCATCTCCCCACAAGACACATTGATTACAAAGGAAGCAGAACGGTCCATTGGAGAAACCTGGTAGACACTGCCTGTGGGGCGGACCAGCGGGCGGGTTTCCTGAGGTGTCAGTCTAACGGGATACACACACACACACAAAACCACACTAAAAATGCACGGGGGTGGCAAAATGATATTTACTAGAATTCCACTGGAGAAGAGTGCCATTTGTGGATTAGAAATATACTCCAAGGCACTCCCTTTACAACCCAGAAGACTAGCAAATGCTGACTGGGGGTGGGGAGGCTCTAAACCCTGGAGGAGAGGCTCAGTGGCCGCCCTCACATCTCCACTGTGCAGACCTCAGTTCCTCCCTGTAACACATTATTTTTTATTTGAGAATTTAAAAAATTGAGGTACAGTCAGTTACAATGTGTCAGTTACAATGTGTCCATTTCTGGTGTACAGCATAATAGTTCAATCATACATGTACATACATACATTCGTTTTCATATTCTTTTTCTATTTATTTATTTATTTGATGGAGGTACTGGGGGTTGAACCTAGGACCTTGTACAAGCTAAGCTCGTGCTCTACCACTGAGCTATACCCTCCTCCGTCATATTCTTTTTATTATAGGTGACCATAAGACACTGAGTATAGTTCCCCGTGCTATACAGTAGGAATTTCTTGTTTACCTACTTTATGTATAGTAGTTAGTATTTGCTGCTAATCTCCAACTCCCAGTTTATCCCTTTCCCCTCTGGTAACTATAAGTTTGTTCTCTACATCTGTGTGTCTGTTTCTGTTTTGTAAATGAGTTCATTAGGGTCTTTTTTCTTTTTTTTTTTGGTTCCACATATGAGTGAAATCAATGGTATTTTTTTGTCTCTTTTTGGCTTACTTCACTTAGAATGACAATCTCCAGGTCCATCCATGTTGCTGCAAATGACATTATTTCATTCTTTTTACGGCTGAGTAGTGTTCCATTGTACAAATATACCACAGTTTCTTTATCCAGTCATCTGTCGATGGACATTTAGGTTGTCCTATTGCAATACATGGTTTTTAAGCATTACAAATACTGGGTCACAGAAGCAAGGAATGATGACTTTGTCCCCTGCACTTGTCACTGCACTGGAACTGTCCCCCACCCCCACCCTCTGACATACCATACCATCCTAATAAATCTGAGCAAAGTTCAGTTTCTTTCTGCCTCCCCGGCAGCCCCAGGTTGGGTCAAAGCCCCCTCTTTCTCCCACGGAGCTCTTCACATGCCCCTCAACTTCTGACCCCTCATTTCTTCTTCTGTCTTCTATTTGTCTGTCTCCACATGAACTTGGAGCTTTTGACAGCAGGACAAGTTCTTACCCGACTTCCCACTTTCACACCTATCCAGGTGCTCAGCACGTAAGCACGTGCTCAGCAGATACACAGGTGTCACGCTCTTTTTTTTTTTAATGGACAAAATTTGAACCTCAGCGATTTTTTGATCAATTTTCCCCACAGGAAAAACTTAATGCCCTATTTTGAGGTTATTTTTGAGTTGAAAGGAGATTTAAGAGATCGTTAGTTTAAAAAGTAATCTGCAACAGTATAACTTTCCTACAAAACTCAAAGCAACGTAGGCAATGCTCTTAGGCAGTTTTGATTTCCCTCGGTACCCTGCCTAGAATATTTGCCATGCTTGTGCACGTCTGTATACCTTGGCTTTAGATGAGTTTTTGCTGTATACATATTTTAATCTTTACTTGTTTGCTCAACACCCTGATCTGAGATCTTTCTACTATTGTGGCATGCAGAGCTCTGGTCCACCGCTTCCACTTGAGTGTGAGTGTATTACAATCTATTTAGATGGACCTAGAGATGATCACATTAAGTGAAGTAAGACAGACAGAGGTAGGCAAATATTATATGATATCACTTTTATGTGAAATCTAAAAAAAAAATACACATTTTATTTACAAACCAAAAATAGACTCACAGACTTAGAAAACAAACCATGGTTACCAAAGGGAAAGGGGAGGGGAGGGATAAGTTAGGAGTTTGGGATTAACAGATACACACTACTGTATACAAAACAGATAAACAACAAGGATCTACTGTACAGCACAGGGAAATATATTCAATTTCTTGTAATAACTTATAATGGAGAGAATCTGAAAAATATATGTATGTATATCTGAATCACTTTGCTGTACACCTGAAACTAGCGTTGTAAATCAACCACACTGCAATAAAAAATAAAATTTTAAAAATCTGTTTATCTGTTCTTTTTCAATGAGCGTCTGGATGCTGTGTTTGTTTTGTTTTCACTCATTTGGGGCTTTTGTTTGTTTTTGCTACAATCAACAGTGCTGGGGAGGGGCCTGCACATCTTACTGCGCATGTGTGAGCATTTCTTTAGGGCAGGTACCAGCAAGAAGGCTGCCGGGTAGAAGAGCCTCTCCTGTCCCGCTTTACTAGATGTTGTCAGGTCTGCAAGGTGCTTGCGCTGGCTAACGCCTCTAGCTGCGCCCACACCCTCCCCAGCACTTGGTATGGTCCAGCTTTTCAACTGCTAACAATCTGAGCACTCTGATGGGTGTAAGCTTGTGTCAATTTGTCTACCTCTCACACGAGTGAGGCTTTGCCCCTCCTGGTGTTGGCATTAGCCATTAGAGTGGCCTTATCTATAATCTGTTTGTTTATATGCTGTGCCTATTTTTCTATTGGGCTACTGTATTATCATTGATTGGCAAGAGATACATGCATATTCTGGGTATGAATGCTTTGTTAGTCACACATGTTGCAGACATCTTCTCCTAGTGTATGGAGTGTCTTTTCACATTTAACTGACATTTTTAGATACAGAGCAATTTCAAATTTTAATGAGCTAAAATTAATCAGTTTCTGCTTTTATGCTCTATTATTTTTTAATCCTGTTTTTTAAAAATTCTTCCCTACCCACTGAATTGATATAATTCCATTAGGCAAATATTTATGGAAGCATTTTTATTTTTTCTCCTAAGTTCCAATGTAGGTCAACGAGAGATTTTTTGGTGGCTTTTCCAGTGATTGCTGGTTACCCCCATAACCAGTGGTATAACTGTCCAAAATGTTAACACGAACTCTTTCTGGCAGCAAAACTTTTTATAAGCATATCACAGTTCAAACAAGATATCCTATCTGCAGGTGATCTTTTTAAAAAGGAAGATGTTCCAAGTACCTAGGCACCTACTTAGTATTGAGGACTTGAAGATTAACAATGACTTCGAGTCCGCTCTTGGATGTGGATCACACCATGAACCCGGGCCCTGCCCCCGGATCTGCCCATGCTGCTGCTCCCTAGATGCTCCCCGCCTCCAGCTACTTACGCGCCTTGCTGCTGTTTGACATTTATTTCTCCCTCATCTCTTTAGCCACATTAAAAACTCCTTCCAGCCAGAGGTAGCTTAAATCACTGCTTTCACTTCCAGCACTCGGTGTAGTAACAAAAAACTGATCAATCACTTGGTGAACGCCATTTGGACAGGGTTGTTTAGACTTTGTACAGCTGGTAAGTATTTACCTACTGCTCAGAAACCAACGATCCACATTTCTTTCACTTTCTGCTGGTGAAAAATTCATCCCTTGGGTTGCACAATATATTAGCCTCACTCTGAAGTTGAGAGAAGTCATTTTTGGACTCTGTCTCTCATTCCTGCCTCTTTCTTCCTGTCTTCTGAGCCCCCGATTCCCCGGTGGGAAGGACATGGCCACTGGCACCTTTCAGGTCACACTCTCCCAGCCTCACTACCCCCAGCAGCTTTGTGCAGGGTCCCGAGGGTCCCTGGTTTGGGTCACATACCCACCCCGTAGGCAGACTCCATGTCGGTGGGAGGGGCACAGAGTGGTGGTGACTTCTGTTCCACAAATCTATTATTCTAGAAGGAATGGGGCAAAGGGTTTCTCCCTTTTTTAAAACCTTTGCATGACACTGATCTTTTCTCAAGTTTTAGAAGCGACAAGAACTTCATAGCACACTTTTCTGTGCTCCCGGCACAGCATTGAGTGCCTTAAAACATTAGCGTCTCCCTTTTGGGCATAAATGACGAAACAGAGGTCTAGACATGTAAGTGGCTGCCGTCAGGTTAGACATCGTGAAGACACCCCCAAAAGCTCAGGGCTCCCACGGAGGTGTGGCTTCACGAGATTTGTCCTTAGTCAAAATGAGAGGCAACAGTTTAACTTTTTGTAGCGATACTCAATAACCGTATTTCTGTGTCCAAGCAATAGCCAGTACTGAGGAACTAAATTTATGGGTATTAGAATGATAGTGCCAGCTTCACAGTGTGGTGTATTTATCCTGGGGGGGGTCCTCTAATTTCCTTCGCTAAGAACGTGTTTGAGTGACTTGGTCCTGCAATTTCACTCTGTGTCAACCACACAGCACTGCTGGGACTCCCTGGGGCAGGACAGCATCTCAGCCACTTTTACGCCTCCACTGCCCAGCCCCAGCCTGGCCTGCCTCCACACGTGGTGATGGGGTAAATAGCCAATGTTAATCGGAAGGAAATAAGCCAGAACTGTAGGTTCTTCCCCCTCTGGAAGGTAACCCTGAAGGCACACCCAAGCAACTACTTATCATTCGGCACAATGGGCGAGTGAATTTAAGGCTCATGAATATTCGCACAACACAGATAATCCGGACTTGGCAAAAATTAAACAATGTCAGCAAGGAAAGGATGGGAGCTTGAATTCGTACTGGAAGCAAATGCGTAACACGGACAAATGGTGAAAGATCGCTCTACTCATAGACAGGTAGGACGTTTAACGTGGAGAGTTAACACTTCCACTTTGGGAGCCCCGTTCCTCCTTTTGCTTTGACACAACGCTCGGTGTGGTGGTTTGTGGTTACGGTCGTTTCATACAGTTCTCCACGCTACGGGGAGCGTTCAGGCTGGGGTCATCTCCTGGGAGGACCGCATGGGCAGAGAGGGCGTCACGTGAGCTTGTCTCATTCTCTGTCCACCGGTGAGGCCTGACCTCTCCCTGCTTTCCTGGGTAAAACAACAAAGGAAGAGGGTAACGAGGTTGGGGGACCAGCCGGCGCACCTGCGATGCTCAAGAGCATTGTCTAGATTAACACTTTATTTATTTATCCAAAATTCTTATCGCTTGTTGAAGTGCAGTCAGTTTACACTGCCTGTTTCAGGTGTACAGCAAAGTGATTCAGTTATACATACACATACATAGATGTGTATATATTTTTAGACCTTTTCCATTACAGCTCATTACAAGAAATTGAATATAGTTCCCTGTGCTCTACAGTCAGTCCTTGATGTTTTTTTATATGCAGTAACATGTGTCTGTTATTCTCCAACTCCTAGATTAAAGCTTTAAACATGCTTCTGAAACACGACTGAAAACACCAATGATGTGTGTGTGTCACATAAGTCATCACTAGCAAAAGGGGTGGTTTCAGAAACCACCCTGGTGCGAGCATAGTTTCATAGCATATTTATACTTAAGAAGCGGAACTTTCTTTGGTGAGGAGCTCTGATCTTCTGCCAGAAATAAGAGTCAGACTTACCACTGCTCTGTAATCAATGATCAGTTACCATCTTAGGCTTATACTTAAATGCAACCGAAATTCAAGCAAATGTGAAACTCAAGAGGTTGGATCTGCATACACTGTGGAGTTGCTGGTTCAGCTGCAATTCATAGGGACATTTTACTTTTTACCCATAGGCACTAGGGTGATATCTTTTTAATACCTTTATAAAGGAAATGTTCTTAATAATGAGAGAAAAACAGAGGCTAAGGAAAAAAAAAACCCATAAAAAGAGACTTAATCATGACTAAAATTAACACTTGAGAAGCAAAAAAAAATAGGACAAAAGGATGAACGTGATGCTGCTTTCTTTGTAGGTTACAGCAGCACACCCCTCAAAGGGGCACAGAGCACGTACTGGTGGTTGCCACAGCCACCTGCTCTGCACCTCAACTCCAGAGTCCCCCCGCGCTCGAATGAAGGCTGGGTTGCAGAGATGTGTCCGTCCTTCCCCTGGGCGGGGCCTCTGCACTGTGCTCCCAGGAGACAGTCTCTCTCCCACCTCTGTGCCATGGTTAGTTTTACCTGACGTCCGTCAGCCTGCAAGCAGGAGATGGGAGAGAGGAAAGCTGATGTTCTGTGTCAGCCTCGTCTCGGACCCAGCAGTACGGCATCCTGTCCCGGGTCTCCAGGTGGAGGCCAGTACTCCTGCAGTCTGTCGTCTGGGTCTCCCACCCACTCCTGCTCCCCTGTGAGCTCGGACTTTTTATTCCTCGGGCCCGTTCCCACAGTGGAGATGCGTTTCCCCATTGCCCCAAAGCCCCAGTTTTTGTTGCTCCCCCCACCCCAAAGATTACAGCTTATTTTCCGAGGGAAGATGGGGAGGTGTGTGGGTGGTGGGGGGTGGTTCTTAAGTGGTTGCAGATCCTTTCTTCAGCCCGTGCAATGAGGGGCTGCTCGGGACTCTGCCCATCTTTCGGGTCAGTGCCTGGTGGGGTTCAGGGAGAAGAAACTTGCAAGATGGTGCAGGTCTCTCTATCTCTGCAGCTCTGAGGGGCTGCATGCATAATCATTTCCAGGCTTGTTTTGAAGTTTTGTTAGGAGATTCTAGAGTAATCTTTACTCTAATGCTGGTTTGTCCTGGTACTAATGCACTGGGCCTTCTTGGATCTCTCCTAAATGTGCTGGGTGTTCAGCCAGGACTGTCCACTCTGGGCGGCTGAGGATCAAGTGCCTCCCAGGCCTGTGTGAGTTCTGGGAATCGCTCTGCTTTCAGCTTTCTGGTTGTTCTGCACATTTCCCATCCTCATGGGGTTTCTCCCTGCAGCAGCACATTCAAGGTGTCCCCATGCGGCTTCCTGCAGTTCTCCCTCCGCAGGGCTCCAGCCTCTCCTCTACTCACCCCCAATGCCCCACGTTAGCCCCTCTGAACTCTGGTCTGTTCCTCAAGTCTCTAAGACAACTGGGTTTTACTTGAGTTTTCCTCCTGTCTCATGGTTCAAAAAGCGTTTCCAGGCAGAAAGCTCTATGATCGCTAAGGCCCACCTCATTGCTCTCCCTTCTCTCAGTGATCACAGGCCTGCGCTGCCTGTGGCCCGCTGTTGGAAAACAGTTTCTTTTTTTTTTTCATTTATTATGTTTTTATTTTCATTTAGTTCCAAATTTTCTTAACTTACTATGTGAATTTTTACTTAATTTTTATATTATTTAAAGTTTTGTAGTATAATTTCCAAACACTTGGGGATTTTCACCTTTTAGATGCTGATTCTCTTTTTTTTCCTGTTTTTAATATCATTTTTTGAGGTATAGTTGATAACAATGTTATGTTACAGAATGCAACAGTTTCTTTTTTTAATTTGTCCAGTTTTGCAGTTACGATGTGAGGAATCTGTCCAAGTGTCTCCGTGTGTCCATCATGGCCAGAGGTGGCGGTTCCATTCTGGTTGTCTTCAGATCTCCCTTGTGGACGCTGTTCAGTTTCACCAAGTACATCCAGGTGGGGATTTCTTTATTCTTCCTGCTTGGTATTTTTTGTGCCTCCTGTATTTGTGGGTTTATATTTTTTATCAGTTCTTAAACGTTCTTTGGAATCATCTTTTGAAACATTGCCTGTCCTCCCTTCTCTTTATTCTGTGCTTTTTGGAACTTTACTTTGTCACGACTTTGACATTCTCAATCCAGTCCTCCCAGTTTCTAAACCTCTTGTTCTCATTGTCCCCCCTCCCACCTTCCCTTTGTGGGATATTCTGGACAATCTTTTCCTATCCGTCCTTAATCCTAAAATTCTCTCAATTGTATCTCATCTGTTTAACTTTTGTGTTTTTACTTCAACAATTTTTTTTACAGTTTTATTGAGATGTAATTGATGCACAAAACACTGCACGTATTCAATGTATACAATTTGAAGCGGGTGGATGTGTGAATATACCTGTGACACTCTCACCACAATTCAACAATGACATTTTTCAAGTGTTCCCTTTGGTCCTCTTTTGTTTTGAAGCAATAAAAACATATAGAAAAGTTTAACGTTAAGTGAAATGAAAACCCTTTTATTCTGAACCACTTGAGAATAAGTTCCTGATTTGATGTCCCCTCACCCGCAAGTGCTTTAGTGTGTGTTCCTGCAAAGACTTTCTTCCTACGTGTCACTTACAATCATCAAAGCAAGGAGGTTAATTTTGTGACATTACTCCCATCTTATCTTCAGATCTCATCGATTTTTGCAAATTGCCCCGATGATATTTAATACAGTGAAAGGACCCAGTTCAGAATCATGCATTGTATTCAGTTGTTAAGTCTTTTTTCTTTTTTTTTTTCTTCAGTCTGAAACACTTCCTCAGTCTTTCCTTTCCGTAAGTTTGACACTTCTGAAGATTAAAGGCCAATTGTTTCCTAGTATGTCCCTCACTTTTTTGGTCCCTATTTCTTAGGGTTAGATTTCTTAGGGATCTGTGACAGGATTATCACAGAAGTGATGCTGTTCCTTCTTATTGCATCCTTTCAGGTGGCACATAATTTTGATTTATCCCATTACTGAATATGTTTACTTTCATCAGTTAAGGTGGAGTTTTCTAGGCTTTTCTGCCAGAAATTACTCTTTTCTACTACATACATACATACAAAACGAATAAGTATTTTCTGGGGAGGAACTTTGTAACTATGATATACTGTTTCTCTTAAATATTTCCATTTATTCATTCATTTGTATTTGCACAGACACATTGATTCCTGTTTCATTCTGTGATATAATCTATCATTATTGTTAGATTAATTGGAAGCTCATTGAATCTCTGACTTGTCCAATGGATGCTCATTACATGGTGCAAATTCCGTATTCCAATAAAACACCAAGGAGTTAATCTGTCTTTCTGTCTGTCTATCTATCTATCCATCCACCTACCTGCGTACCTATCTATTTTTGGGATCATTCTAGTTGTTTTTCCTCCATGTAAGTAACCACCTTCTCTGACAGTGAAAGTCAGCTCCATCCTCCTTCGTCCACTTGCTTGATTAGTTCCCTGCTCCTAACCAGCAAGCTGTCCCTGCTGCAGGTCTCTGCTATCCTCGCCTCCCCTGCAGGTGCCCTTATAATCCAGTTCTGAGTCTCCATGCCCCCTGCCCCCAACACGTGCAGAAGCCCTCTCACAGTGCTTGTGCTCTGGCAACCTCGTCCATTCATCTGTGGCTCCTCCCAGCTCATCTCACTTGGCCCATCACCCTAGGGTGATGTCCTAGCAGCCTGCTCATGTTGTGAGTCTCTGTGTTGAACTGGCTCTGTGGGTGGACGCCCTCCTCATGCTGGCCTGATGGCTCCCTGCCTGAGCTGGCTAACCTGCGCCCTTCTGAGCTCTGACGGCCTGTGCTGGGCAGCCCTCCTACAGGGCTTGGGGTCTGATACTCTTTCTGGGCCAGCACAGCCCCTGCTCCCCTTCTCCCGCCCCATCACCACCAGTGCCCCCAAACAGCTCAGGGCAGATGGTTAGGGAAGAGGAGGAGAGCTGGGGCTCTGGTCACGGGGAGAGTCTCTTCTCCGTCTCAAACCATCATCTCTTATTTCCTTAAACATTTCACTTACTTTTGTTTTTCATGATTCTAATATCTGAGTCCCTTAGGAGGCGAGTCTGCAGGTTGTGTTTTTTGGAATCTCAATTACAGTGGTTTCTTCTCTTGTGTATTTTGTGATCTTTGATTATAAGTTCACAGTTGGTTGATCTTAAACTGAACAATGTGCGGGTGAAATTTGAGGACGCCCTTCCAGGAGCTGTGGTTCAGTCTGGGAGATTCATGTTCATATTCTCTCACCTCAACGGAATCTGCCCAAGAACTTATCTCCTTAGGGAAATCTGCCTCTCCTATGCCCACCAGCTGGAACTCAGGCTCCCCCCGCCCCTTCTTGATCTCTTGAAGATTTAATTCCTAAAATCCAGCAATACAACAATGAAAAGTATTTTCTGTAGAGTGTTATATAGGAGAGAGGAGCCCTAGCATTTTCATTCGCTTATATTGATAGAAGACGGAGGTGTCTATATTCGCTTTTAACTAAAAACAAAGCTAAGATTTTAAGATTTTCAGTAGGGTATGCATGAAACTGTAAGCCCTCTTTAGGAGGCCGTCCTAGGTCTAACCATTTACACTCACATATGTCACACTTGGCAGCAGCTTCATTTAGGAGGACAGAGAATAAACACGTGCTACAGCAGGGCAGCACCAGGGGCTCTTGGCTGGTCCACACGGGCACACATAAGCTCCCCGGAGAGTTAATCTTGGGCTCCTCGAATGCAGCTCAGGTGCAAGATGAGGCTGTGGGAGCTGCCCTGGCTTAGAAGCCCTTGACCATGGGAACCGACATGTCTCATAGCACCTACTTGAGTTTATCTTTCAGACCCCCACAATCAATTAAGAGAGAGCAGAAGGCCCAGCTTCCTGACGGGTGTTTAACAGCTATTCACTCCTCTCAAGTCATAAGCAGTGTACCAGTCAGAGGGCATTTTTAACACAAGCAATGCTGTTTTATAACATAGTTGACATTCCACCTTCATCTGGTTTCTAAGACAAGTTGGAAAGTCAGCCCAAAGTGAAATTTGTCCAAAGAGAAGAAAAAAGGGACTTGTTAAACCTTTACTTACAGTAATTTATTAAGGTCTTCAACTATTTGGTGTCCATGCTCAGAATGTTTTCCAGTGCTTGTTTGATGAAAAACCGTTAAGAGATTCTTGTCCTAGAGAAATTCAGTTTTAGGTGGTTCATAACTGAAAGGGTGTTTTTCCTCCATTATAACGTGGCTACAAAGTATCTGAGATTGTTTCATCTTTGTGAATATGTTTTTCTCCCAAGCATCCTTCTCAAGATCACCACTGAAACCATCCTGAAAGACACCTTTTGAGTTGGGAACTCCATTCTCCAGTTAAAAAAATAATGAAAGGTGATTGGAGGTTCAAGCCATTTAAAAATCTGGATATGTTGATATGCTTTCTGATGAAGAATTAGTCAAGATTTCTTACAAAGATTAGTACTATTTCTTCTCTTTTTTTTTTTGCAGTGATTACACACGGCTAAATCAAAAAAGTTTTTTGGTTTTTATTTTTTAGATGAGTATTGCCTACATTAGTTATTAATCTAGGAATGTTTATTTTTTCAAACATTTTATATCAAAGAATTTCAAACATACATATAGTAAATATTCCTTCAGCCAGCAACATGTTACCACTAAGTTTTATTACACTTGTTTCATCGCATGTCCATCTCTCGGTCCACGCAGAAATCCACCTCTAGTGTGTGCTGTTGGCGTTGTTTACTAACTGGTGTGAGCACCTCCACTTTCACACCTCTCCATGCTGCCCTCCCTCTCCTCTCTATGGTTGTCAGAGACATCTTCCTAAAACACAAATTCTATCATGTAACTTCTGTTATTAAAACCTTTCAACACTTTCTACAGCTTCAGAAAATGCTCTGAAGACTTTAACGCATTCTGGCCCTCGCGCACCTTTCCAGCTCATGGTTTACGGCGACCCTTCCTCATCTAATACTCAGCGCCCATGTGAACTGCTCGCAGTTCTGGACTCGCTGCAAGTCATTCGACATCTCTGAGTCTTTGCTCAGCCTTTTCTTTCTACCTAAAATGACTTTCCTTTCCCCCTAGTCCCCGCTGTCACTGTTTCTGAATCAACGTTGTAGCTTGTGTGTACTTAGAAACCTAATTACATTCATCCCCGCCCCCCAAACTGCCAACAGGCCAGAAGTGGCCCTCGGCCTTCTCCGACCCACTGTCTTGTCCCCCAGGACTCTCACGCGCACGTGAGCCCGGGTCTAACTGTCTCGGGGCACCCGGCGCGGCGCTCAAGGCCCCGGCTCGGGCACACCTGCCTCCGCCCGCAGACCCCGGCAGTGCGCATGCCCGGCGCCGCGCGGCCCGCCGGAGGGGCGCGGCCCCTCGGACCGCGAGCCCGCTTCGCCCGTCAGTCCGCAGCGCAGTTACTGCCCCCGACTCCGCACCGTACAGTCCAAACGCAGAAACCAGGTTCAGGCCCCATTACAGGGCGCGGGACCCACTCCCTCTCACTTCCAACGGGACATCCACCGGCCGTAAAGCCCGGCGCCAACTGCTGCAAAAGCGCCTTACGACAGAGCCCGGTGCCGAACTACGGCCGGCAACCGCCCCCACCCCTGCTTTAAACATTGGCGTTTCTGGAGTCGAGCTTGGCGGCCGCTCGCGTGTTTGCCTTCCGCACTCGGCCTGCGTCGTTCGGAGACAGCCCGGAGCCGCCGCGGCCTGGAGGGGAGGGCCCGCGCCGACGCCTCCCGGCTGCCATCATCCCGGCGTGCACCGCGGCGGCGGGCCGAGTCGGCGGCCATGTTGCGATAGTTTGTTGTTTTCTTCCTGCAGAGGAGCAGGCCGGAGGGGCCCGCGACCCGCCGGGCGCGCCCGCTCTCCGCTCCCCGGGCCTGGCCCGCCGTCCCCCGTCCCCCATCCTTCGCCGCGCGTCCCCGGGCCCCGGCTGGCCCGGCGGCCCACCAGCTGGCTTGGTGAGGCGAGGCTGAAGGCCGGGCCCAGCGAGCACCATGGCCGCCGCCCTGGGAGCGGGCGGAGGAGCCGGCGCCGGAGGTACGTGAGGCGGCCCGCGCAGGAGGCTGCGGCGGTCCCGCTCCGCGCCGTCGTGGTGCCCTTCCGCGCCTCGGCCCCTGGGAGGCTCACGGGGTCCTCTGCCCTCTAGTCTGCGTGACGCCTCGGGCCCACTTGAGGGGCGGCGGGCGGGGCGGGGAGCGGAGGCCCGGCCCGCCCCGGGCGCCCGTCAGGGGAGGGGGTGTCGCCGCGGGTGGGGTCGTCCTGCGAGTGGAGGTCGAGGGCAGCCCCAGTGGTCGCCCTGGCGGAAGCACGTTGTGAAGGGATGTACTTGGGTGGCAGTCCGGAAAGTGAGGGTTCTGAACAGAGAATCTCACCGAGCTCGTCAGTTTTCGCACCAGCTCCTTAGTTGTGTGACACGAGTAGACCAGTGGCTCGTTATCAGTATCTTAGGGAGGGAGGCGGGACAGAAGGGGTTTGGACACGGAGGCAGTTCCTTTGGGTCGTTTCTCTCGTCCAAGCATAAACGATTTTGACAGGGCCCCTAACATACTTCAGGTTAAGTCACTAATGGTTGAAATCACATTTTGTTGGTTGAGGTTATGTTTGTTTTTTAAAAACACTTGAAAGTGACTTATGACTATTTGATGACTTTGATAAAGGAGACCCTTAAATGGTAAAGCGTGAACAACAGCGTTTGAGATTATTTCTCTTTGTCGAAGTGTTGGACGATTCTGCTGTGTGCTCCAGAGGTTTTCTTACTAGTGCTTACTTACGAGGACACTGCGGCGATCCTGCCCCGGAACCGCGGCCGGGAGTTAACACGTTCATTCTCATGCAAGGGGGAAGACCCGCCGCCACTGGACACAGAAGTGTCGCTTCTGGCAATGTGATTTGGTGTATGCCACTCTTCTGTCACTTAAAAGTACATTTTTTGCATATTAAAGCTGAGGCTTTCTAGTTAAATTTTGAAAATACATCGTTTACCTTCTTGGTTATTTTCTGGGAGTCAAAATCATGGTTTTGGATCATTCTCAAAGAGTAGTCTGGGAACTCTTGGGTCAGAACTGTTTTCGTTACTGTTACTAATGTCATTTGCACGTCGCGCTCTTTGACTGTTGTCGAGTCTCCCAGAGGCTGTAGGACATGTGACGACGACGTCGTACAATGGCTGATGGAGTGTGTGCATGCATATTTTTTCAAGTTTCTCGTTTTTAATTTTGAAAATAGCAAATACCAATTAATGTAATCCACATAAACAAAAGCTTTTTGGTGTCCTCAATAAGTTTGAATCCAGAAAGTTTGAGAATTGCTATTTTAGAGGATTAAATAGGCTTTATCCTTGATGATTTGGAGTTTTTCCTTCCGTTTTGTCACAGGTGCCTGGTTTCCCATTGCTCTTAGACTAAAGACAAACTCCTTTCCAAGGTTTGTGAGTTCTGCATGACTTGGTCCCCCAGCCTTACCAGCCTGTTGTGTCAGCCTGCTCCCCCACCCAAGAAGGACTGCTTCTGCCCTCACTCTGGCTTCTTGTCGCCAGGTCTCAGGCTCCTTGGGTGGCCTGTCTTGAGCATTCTTCTGTCTCAAGTATGTCATCTCTTGCTTATGTGCCTCCCCCACCTTTATTCTGTGGCGCCCTTGTTTTCTTCAGAACATTTATCCCGGTTTGTAATCGTTATTTTATTTGGCTATTTACTTTTTAAAAATATTCTTTCCCAGTAGTCTGTAAACGCCGTGAGGACAGGAATGCTGCCTATCTGTTTTGCCTGCCATGTATTCCAAGTTCCTGGCATGTATGGTCAACAAAAATATTTGACAAATGAATGAATTAAAGAATGAAATATTTCCATCATGAATCCCTTTACACCCTTTTCTGTGCATATGTAAGTTGCACATTTACAGCTGTGGGGACTTTTATGGTATGGGTGGAACCATGTCGTATTCTGCAGTTTGCTTTGTTCATGTAATAATAGGTCCTGGAGGTCTCTCCTGTGTCACTAGGTGAGATGGATCCACTAATATGGATCCACCATTTATTGATTAACCATTTTCATATTGATAGGCATTTCAGTTACATGTTCTTTTTCACTACTGTGGGAAATTCTGCACTAAACATCTACGGACACATCTTCGTGTGCGTTAGCAAATACTTCTGGAGGATTGATACCTCTAGAAGTGGAAGCTATGCAGGATTAAAATTTTGGTGGCTATTGCCAAGTTGTCTTCAAAAAAGTTGATACCACTTTATCCTTCTATTAGTAATGTTTGAGAGTACCCCATTTCCTGTACCCTTTCTAAGAATCTTTTTGATAATCTTGAGGCAGGAATATAGCCTCAGTGTTGTAATTTATATTTCCCTGATCGCTACTGAGATTAAGCATCTCTTCATACATTATATTTATTTATTTTTCTGTGAATTGTGTGTATCATTTGTCTTTTTTTATTGGGTAGTTGATCTCTTCTTATTTTCAGGAATTCTTTGTGTATTATGTTAGGATTATAACCCCCCCCTTTTAACTTTTCGCTTATGGGAATTTTAAAATTTTACCTTGTGAAATGTCACTTGTTTTTATAAATTTTTTTCCTAATGGTGTCTCTATGCCAAGAGTTCCTCTATGCTTTTAACATTTTATGCTTCTGTGCTTTTTTATATTTAGCTATTATTCCATATGAAATTTTATTTTGAGTGTGGTATGAATTTGGGGCTTCTAACAATCCTAATATGATTTATTGAATTCTCTTTTCATCTTTATACTATATTAGATTCTCAGTTTTTAAAAATTATTGTTTCATAGTGTGTGTCTATATAAATTATAGCGTGTTTTTCAGACACTATGATTAGCTCTGCATTTTTTAAAAAAAATGAACTTTAGAATCGTCAATCATATTCTATAAAGAATCCTGCTGGAATTTTTACTGAGATTGTGTTGAGTTTATTAATATCACTTGGGGATGATGGGTGTTTTTACAGTATGGGTTCTTTCATCCAGCAACAAGAATGTCTCACTCTTTTTCTGTCCACGAGTCATCCAACAAACACTTGAGTACCTGCTCTTTGCTGGCACTGGTCTAAGAGATTGGAATATGTAGTGAAGAAACCAGACAGTGATCACTTCTGTGGAGCTTACCTTAGTAAAATTTCCTTTATATCGTTCTGTCACATTTCTTGTTAGTTTCTGTGTCTAGATATTTTGTGTTTGTTACTGTGGATGGTATAGTTTTTTTTTAATCCTGTTATGTTCACAACCTTGTTAATGACCTGTTATAGAAAAATGTTTTTAGTAACTCTGTACAACTAGCTTGCTGGAATCTTGTTTTAATAGCTTGGTGCTTTAGATTTTCTAGTTAGGCAGTTTGTCTGCAGTCTCTTCTATTCCAGTATTTATTGCTCTTACTTCTTTTTCTTGTGCTTCTTGTCCTAGAAGCGTTAATTGTCAAGTCCTCCGATGTAATGTTGGCTAGATTGATGACAGGCTTCTCTATCTTGTGACCTTGTTCTGAGTTTAATGAGTATTCTCTCAATGTTTTACCATGGAGTATGGTGTTTGCTGTAGGTTTCTGATAGTTTTGTTTGTTTAGCTAAGTTTGTTTTTTTGAGTTGAGGTTTTAATTTTTATCAGGTTTTTTTTCTTTTTCATCATTGAGGGGCATGAGACCCCTTCTTTAATCTCTTACTGTAAAATCTTGATAGATTCCCTTTGCTGAATCAACCATGCCTTTTTGGGTTCAAAACCATCTGGTTCTGCGGGTTTTATTCTTTTTAATGTATTGTTGCTTTTCATTTTAGGATTTATCTATGATCGTAAGAGAGGTTGGCTTACCGTTTTCTTCCCTTGTATTTGTATGTGCACATGTGCTATCCTGAGTTTTATAAGGTAAGTTGGCTTCGTGGAATGAGTTGTGGATTTTCTGGGACATTGTTAAAAAAAAAACTCCATTTTGGTGTGTTGCGTGTTTATTTTTGGGTTTCTTCTATTATTATTGGCCTATTTGGCTGTTGTAAATCCACAGGTCAATTTTGATTATTTTTTCTGGAAAAATTATTTTTTATATTTTCAAATTAACGCATAGAGTTAAAGGCTTAAGCTTCCTCAGAATGGGTGTGTTGAAGGTAAATTTTTTGAGACCCATGCATATCCATAAATCCTTACTTTATTTTCATACTTAATTGATGATATGATAGGGTCTGGGATACTAGATTTGAATTCATTTTCCTTAGATTTTAGTGGTATTATTGTGTTGTTTTCTGCCTTCCATTTCTGCTTTTTGAGAAATCTGATGACATTCGGATTCCTTATCATTTGTATGTGACCTTTTTTCTCTCGCTGGAAGATTGTAACAATTCCTCTTCATTGTTCTAAAATTTCATTAGCATGGGGTGTTTTTTTTTTTTTTAATATTTATTGCAGTGTGCGTTTATTTGGTGGATACTTTAGTCTGGAAATACGCATCCTTCAGTTCTGGGAAATTTTCTCATGGGGGTGTTTTTGTTCTTTCATTTCCTCTGCTCTCACTTTCTGGAATTGTTACTGGATTTTGATGCTTTATTTATTTACAAAACGTAAGAGCAATGAGGCAGTTCGTTAGCATTCTTTTGGAAGGTTAGATAATGTGGTAGTTCACAGAGTCAAGAAAAGAGTAGGGCGACTGTGAGAGCAGAGCAGCAGGAGTCAGGGCGTGCCTGGGCCTGGTCAGCGTGCAGCTACTGGTGGGGCGTGCTGTTCGGTTACTTTTCTTGTAGACCTAGGAGTTGGGGTCCTGTTTGGCCAGGTGCTGTTCTTTAGCTGATTTGGGTGCAGCAAAATGTGAGCCCACTGTTCTAGATTTTTTGATTACTTTACCCCTTTTTGAGAGAAGATGAAACTCTGGTACTTGTATATAATTCCATTTTTCAAATGTTAGCAACTAAGTTGATTAAAAGAAGACAACGTAATTCAAAGAGAACGTGTGTCTTATAGGCCACCAGATCACAACCTGTGGTTTAGCTTTTGAGTGATTCTGCCTTCATGATTTAGTAGATTCCATGAATTAATGATCTCCCTACCTAAACACTGAGGAAGTTATGGTTACCCTTTAATGTTTTTACATTGGAAATCAGAGGGTTTGTTACTACAGTTGCTTCCTAAATAAATTCAAGAACACTGTACTTGGTTTTTGGTAGACCTGAGTTTAAATCTGGTTTTGCTGTTCAGTAACTGTGGTTAGTCATACTTTCCACATCTGTAAAAGGAGAATTTGGGAAAGGATTAAATGAAAAACAAATATAAAAATGCTCGCTTGTTGAGGTAAAATGAGGCTCTGTTCAGCTCTCAGGAGTGCTAGGGTTATTTGAATTTTATCAACCTTGTCTAGTCAGGACAGGAGCCATGCTGTGCATTCTAAACATGAAGGATTTTAACACAGGAGTTAAGAGATTAATCCAACCCTTAGAAAGGCTGGGGGTGCGACGGTCAGAGGAGTTTTCTGATAATCTGAGCCTACTTGTCAGGAGCTTGCCAGGAAGCCATTGTAACTGAAGACTATTCTGGAAGGTCCAGTGGGTCGTCTCAATCTGCAGCACTGGGGGTGTTGACTTTTGATGATACTGAGTCTCAAGAAGTCCCCACTGTCACAGCTCCTGCAAGCCCAGAGGCCACACATGATTTTCAGGGACCGACTCTGACCTCTGTGTGCACGTGTGTGTGTGTCTCCTGCCTCAGGAGGATAACTTTGCTGACTGTGACTCACACCTACTGTGAGTGTCTTGCCTTGCATACTCTAACTCAGAACCACACAGGGAAGGAGGCTCTGGAAAGTGCATTCCTTCCACTCTCTGCCCCATCTCGTAGAGCAGTGGGGACGGCAGTCAGCAAAGCTGTTACTTACATCTGTGGAAGGAAAAAGAGAAGGACTTTCTCCCTTTCTTGGGCATTTCTTTCCTTATGCTTCATCAATTTAGCAACTAATTTTCAGCAAGTTAGAAGGTTTCACTTTTTAAAAGAGGGAAGACTCTTGGGAAAAGAAATGGGATGTCATTTCCTCTAGATTCTAAGTCATGGAAACGTTGTGTTGGCTGAGCTCAAACCCTCAGAACACGTGTCCCCTTCCAGGCTGCCCGAGCTGACAGAGAACTCAAGGGTCTAGCTTTTTATGGCTTCCATGTTGGGAGGCAGAGCCCTGTCTTCTTTCAGAACTCATACTGTGGTTGATGTCCAAACATAGGAAGGGGAAAGTCAGTTGAAAGACAGCAAATAAATGGTCAATGTTCACTACACTTAATAAATAAAACACAAAGTTTGTTTTAGTGAAACCTGTCCAGGGCCCTGTAAGTAAGAGATTTTTAACACAAGACTGCAAATTATTTTTCAAGCAACATGATGTCAGAGCACTTTCTGAAAAATTTGCTTGATTACTCAGAATTTGATAGTATACTATAGGGCAAATATGTTCCCTTTGAAAATTCTTGAACATTAGGCTGATTCTTTTTTCTAGTTATTATTTAAAGGGTCTGGATTTCCTCATATGTGAAATAAGGAATTTTCAGTCAGTGATTGAAAGTATAAGCATGTATACATGAGAATGGTGTTGAGGCAAAAGAAAGAAGGTTGAGAACCTTTGGAGTAGAGCAGAGATTGGCAAACTTTGTGAAGGGCCAAACTGATATTTTAGGCACACGGTTTCTGTTGCAATACTCTGTTCTGCCCTTGTAGCTTGAAAACAGCTATAGACAATATGTAATTGAATTAGCATGCAGTGTTCCGATAAAAGCTTGTTTACATAAATCAAGCAGTAGCCAAATGACAAAAATGGGTGGCAGACCCTATGTGGCCTGTGGCCTGTGGCCTGTAGTTTGCTGACCCCTGGGCTAGACAAGTTCCCTATTCCAAGCTAATAGTCTGTAAGGTTTCTCATCTAAGTTCCAGATTCCTGGAAGAGATGGGGAAATAATGAGAATGCTAAATAAAGGAGTTGTATTAATTATAGCTGTCTAATTGTTGTGTAATTGAAAATTGTAAGAATCTGAGTAGCTGTTTTTAGTCTTGCTAATAAGGAAAGTGGACTCCCTTAATAAAATATCATGTCTAGTCCAGGGTTTAGCCTTAGAAAGAAAGTTTCTAGACAAGGGCATTGACCACTTTTATCCTGCTGAATTAATCTTCCCTTTGGTCTTCAGGGATGTGCTGTTGTTCCCTTTAAAACTGGGCTAAAGTGTTTTGTTCTCTTGGTTCTGCTCAGTATATTCTAAAGGAGAACAGAAAGGAAATGAGTGTGAAAAATGTAAGAATGAAAATAGGCACACAGGGTTCTTGTCTTGGTTAGGATTTTGAGCTGTGGTTCTTGCCGTATCCGTGTTCACGTCCCGGATCAACCTGCTTTCTGCTTCACGGAGCGTGGGTCTTGCCCTTGTTACTGTGTTACCCACGCTGACAGCCGTTCGTAACTTCTTTCAAGGGTCCTAGTTTTCCACTTCCTTTGGGTGTTTAGTTTCTCAGCAGTGTTTCACAGTCAATTTACGGGTCTCTCACTTTTTCATTATGATTATCCCTAGTATATACTTCTTATTTTTATGTTATTGCATAATTTGTTTTTTAATTTAATTTTCAATTGTTCATTCCTTGTATGTAGAAAAATACTGGTTTGTATGTTGATCTTATATTTTGCAACCTTATTCAAGTCACTTATATTAGTTTCAGTACCTTTTTTTCATAGCTTCTGTATGATTTTCTACATAGCTGATCGTTTTTGCTGTGAATAATGACTGTTTTATTTTTCGTTTTAAGTCTGAATTCTTTCTTTTTCTTGCCTGGTTGCAGTAGGTAGAACTTCCCTTCCAATGCTGAGTTGCAGTGGTGGGAGCAGCGACCCCAGGCTTGTTCTGGACCTAGGGGAAAGCGCCGAGTCTTGGCCTTTACCTGAGCTGTTTGCTGTAGGTTTTTCTTAAAGATGCCCTTTGATCAGGTTAAAGAGATTCCCTCCTATTCTTAACTTGGTGAGTTTTTACAAGGAATGGATATTGGGTTTTGATGAATGCTTTTTCTGCTTCTATTGCTTTTCTGCTCTTAGTTTGTTAATGCGATGTATTACATGGATTTTAAAAAATACTGATTTTTTGAATGTTAAATGAACCCTCTATTCCTGGGATAAACCAGGTCATGATGTGTATTATCTTTTTAATTACTGAATTTTATATGCTCATTTAAAAAATTTGCATGTGTGTTCATGAGGAATAATGGCCTAGTTTTTTTCTTTTAGTATCTTTGTTTGGTTTTATAATGGCCTCAGAATGAATTTGAAAGTGTTTTTCTAGTCTCTGTTTCATGTATCTTTTCTAATCATTATTATTTACTTCTTTTTGCTAACTTTTGGTTTAATTTCCTCTTCTTTCTCTAATTCCTCAAGATTTAAAGTAAAGCTGTTGATTTGAGATCTTTCTTCTTTGTTAGTATAAGCAACGACAGCCATGAATTTCCCTCCAAGAACTTTTTGCTGCCTTTCGTAAGCTTTGTTATGTTCCCTTTTTGGGTTCATTTGTCTGAAAGTCTGTTCTTATTTCCTTAGCTATTTCTTCTTTGACCTCTTGGCTGATGAAATGTGTTGTTTAATTTCCATTTATTTATGAATTTTTCAATTTTCCTTCAATTATTGATTTCTAGTTTTATTATCCAGTCAACCCTTAAACAGTGCTGGGGTTCAGGGAGCCAACCCCCTGTGCAGTCGAAAATCCACATACAACTTTGCAGTTGGCTCTCTGTAATTACAGTCTCACATCTGTGGACTCGACCAGCTGCCGATTGTGTCGTATTGTAGTGCGTATTTATTGGAAAAAAATGCACATGTAAGTGGAACCTGTTCAGTTCACTCCAGTGTTGTTTTAGTTAAAGACTGTGCTTTGTACGATTCCGTCCTTCTAAAGTTATTAGGAATTGCTTTATTGCCTAACGTATGTCCTAGAGAATGTTCCACGTACACCTGAGAAGAATGCATAGTCTGCTGTTGTTGGATTGAGCGTCTCGTATTTATCTGTTAGATCTAATGTCCAGTATAATCTCATCTTAATTACATCTGCACACTCTGCTTCTAAATAAGGTTGCATTCACAGGTCAGGGAATGGGGTGGTGGGACTTAAATGTGTCATTTGGGGCACACAGGTCAGTCAACTACAGAGAATCAGCAACAGATTCCTTCTGTTTTTGTTTATCTGTGAAAGTCTTAATTTCACTCTTGATTTTATAGTTTTGCTACATATAGAATTCTTCTTTGAGCACTTCGTATATGTCTCTGACCTCCATTGCTTCTGATGGGCATTAACTCTTACTCTTACCGTATTTATAAGTGATGGGTCGTTTCTCTCTTACTACTGCTAAGGGTTTCTCCCTGTCTGTAAAACATTTTGACTACGATGTGTGAGTTTGTGGATCTCTGTGTTTTCTGCTTTGACTTTCTTGAACATTTTGCATGTATAGATTATTATTTTCCAATACATTTGGAAAATTTTCAGCTATTCAAAAATTTTTCCTTCTCCTGTTTCTCTTCCTCCTCTTACACGTATTGGTGTGCTTACTGGTGTCTCGCATTTCTCTGAAGCTGTGTTCATTTTTCTTCACTTTTTCTTACTGTCCTTTGGATTGGATAATCTCTGCTGATCTATTTTCAAGTTTACCAGTTCTTTCCTCTGCCAGTTCAAATGGATTGTTGAACCCCTCTAGTGAAGTTTTCATTTCAGTTATTTTTCAATTACAGAATTTCTTTTTGGGTTTTTGAGAATAATTTCTGTTTATTCATATTGTTTATTTGGTGCAACATTGTCATCAGACATTCCTTTGGTTCTTTAATCGTGGTTTCATTTAGTTCTTTGAGCATATGTGTAATGGCCAATTTGTCTTTTTCTGTTAAATCTGACGTCTGGTCCTTTCACAGGCAGTTAATTGCCTTATTTCTAATGGGTTGTACTTTCCGGTTTCTTTGTATGCCTTGTAACCTCTTGTTGGAAATTGGACGTTTTAGATAATATTTTGTGTCAACTCTGGGTGCTGGTCTCTCCACTTCCCCACCCTGAGCCTGTTGTTTGTTATTTGCTTGTTTACCTGTTTGGTGACTGGCTAGGTTTTAAGTAAAGCCTGTTCCCTTCCCCTACATCTGGGCAATGTGAAGCTTCTGATGTTACCCTACAGGGGCCACAGCCTTGGGCATGCCCATGGTCATCCTGGGACAGTGGTGGTTTGGCTGGCCTCTTTCTCACTACCTCTTGATTTGATCACACCTTCAACTGTGCCCTGGGGCATAATTTGCAAAAATTTTTAATGATTAAAAATGGCTAGAAATTTCCTTGTATATGAAACTTCAGTATTTTAAAATGTCATGTCAGGAATCTTTGAAAGAAACAAGTTGTTTCAGTATTTGAGTATCTGTATGTGTCAGTTTTAATTTAATAAGACTAAATCCATGGTGTCTCCCTCACAGATGATGACTTTGACCAGTTTGATAAGCCTGGTGCAGAGCGGTCCTGGCGGAGAAGAGCTGCAGACGAAGACTGGGACAGGTATGGAGGGTCCGTGCTGACTCCTGTCATTCTGCCGCTTGGCCATGCAGAGGTCTTTACTGACAGCAGTGTGTTGCTACTGATGCTCTTTCTTGAGCAGGCCTGTCCCTCCTGGGCTAACATGGGGCAAGGACAGGCGCTCTAGGCGGAGGGCTTTGTGGTGGGCTCCAGGTCCAGGCCTGTGCTGTGTACATGGCTGCCAGTGGAGCCCTGGGTGTCTTGTCTCTGTGCTTTTATAGTGATGGCGTTAACTTGCTGGGCGCCCGAGCTGCCGTTGGAGGAGTGTGCCTGCAGCAGCAGCAGTGGGGTTTCCTTTTGTCCATGTCTTACACAGTATTTGGCTGCACCTTAACATTTTTGCTATTTTAGTATGTGTAAAACTGTATCTCATTGTGATGTAAATTTGTGTTTCTCTGTTTACTAGTGAAGATGAAAATACCTGTTTAGGAATAAACACACAAACAGTATAAAAACGCCCACAGCAGTGGGAGATGTCAGTTCGGCGCAGCGACTGCTGCTGCGAGGGCTGTGGCAGGGGTGGGAGGGCCTGCGCAGGGGGTGGTGGGGTGCCGAGGGCGTCACCTGCGCGTTCCTTCTCAGGTGACGATTATTTGGTGCCTGTTTCTTACCATCTTAAGCATTATGTTGAAAATGTAAACATTACCTTGGAGTTGCAGTCAGGAAGTTTAGTCATAAAGGTAAGTAGATCGGAATAAGGAACAACACTGAGAAACTGCTGTAGAAAGAGAGAATACCTGGCGCTGTTTGAAGACTGTGATGTCCCAGAAGTTTTACTGAGAAACCTACATTAAAGACTATGTAGTTCTCACAGCCTGCGTGAAACTGTGTGCTCTTCAGTGATTCTTAGGCAGTCTATAAAAAATTAGAGCTCGGAACAAGTCTCCTATAAGAGAAATGGTCCTAGTGAGAAGCATTGACAACTGGTTTTCTGTAAAGGCCTCTGGTAGGGAGCTGAAAAAATCTTAAGTGTATTTTTGTAGTTTCTTCACCGTTTGGATTTTCTTGTCTGTCAGTCATCTGTTCGTATTAATGTCTGTTTTCCTTTTGGGTTTTTGTCTTTTCCTTATTGGTTTTAGGGATTCTTTATGGTTTCTGTTTATTCTTTGTAATTAAAATATGAAAAAAGCGTATTTGAAAATCATTTCAGACTTACCGGAAAGGTGCAGGAATGACACAGAAACTCTCACGTGCCCTCTCTCTGACAGCTGCTTTCTGTCATTCACATCCTTCTCTCACTCTTTACCCCCCGAACTTTTCTTTTGTTTCTCCACCATTTGACAGTAGTTTGCAGGTGTCATGCCACTTCTAAATCTATCCAGGTTCTGTCAGTGGCCCCAGTAATGACCTTTTTAGTCAAAAAATGAGTTTCCTGTTTTTTCTGGTTCAGGATTGAATTCAGAATCATATGTTGCATTCCCTGCTACCCCCCCTTGGTTTTTTCACCTGGAAGAATTCAGCAGCCTTTGTCTTTTATGACTTCGACATTTTTGAAGCGTACACCTCATTTGTTTTGTAGACCAACCCTCAGTCTTGGTAGTGTCTCCTCAGGACTGGGGTCAAGTTATTATGCATTTGGTTAGGAGTGCTCCTGGTGGTGCTGTGGCCTTCCTGAGGGCATCACTTCAGGAGACATGTGATGTCAGCCAGGCTGCTTTCTGCTTGTCCTTAAGAAGTTCTTCCCTGCCTGTATTCTGGTGTGTCCTCTATGTTCCTATGAAAGTTAGGCACATAATCCGCCTGAAATTGATTCAATTGATTGATTTTTTTAGTTTATTGAGAATTTCAAGCGTATGTGAAAGTAAAATAGTACAGTGCAGGTAATGTGCCATCCTTCATCGTCAGCAGTGTCAGTGTGTAGCCAGTCTTGTATTACCTGTAACCTCTGCAGCCCTCTTCAAATCCCAGGCGTATTTCATCGGAAAATGTTTCAGATTGTATCTCTCTAAAAAATAAAGGATTTACAAATATAGCCATAAGAGTTATATCTTAAAAAGTCCCTTAATATGAATGTCTCGTTAATGTTCACATTTCCCTTATTGTCTTGTATGTATATTACAAACATACCCACACACACATACAGTGTGGGTATGTGTCTGTGTGCTCTTTTGTAGTTTGCACTGGAGTCTGGGTAAAAGCTACACATAATTGATTGATATATTTTTTAAGTATCATTTCATCTGTATGTTCTCCCCACAGTTTTTATTAGTTCTCTGAAATTTTTGTTGAAGAAACAAGGGGTTTATCTTGTAGAATTTCTGCTTTTGCTGATTGCATCTCCTGGAGTGTGTTTAGTATGTTCCTCTTACATTTTCTGTAAATTAATAGTTAGAGCTAGAGGTTGATTAGATTCAGGTTTGAATTTGGGCAGGAATAGGGGCTCGGCAGTGTCTTAGTTGGTGGTATGTTCCCCCACCGGGAGCTGCACAGGGTCTCGTTGACTTTTTGTGATGTTAGCCATTAGATGGTCCGAGTGGTGACATCCTGATTCTGTCTTGCCTTGTTAGCTGTGATCCTTCTGTAAACTTCTTGGTTCCTCTGAGGTACAGCATAAGTGCTTCATTCTTTTACTTTTATTTACCAGTTTTCAAAATAGTGGGTCATTTCCTTAACATCCTCCAGAGGTGAGTTTTTTTTCTGAATCATTCTGAATTCATAGAGTTAAGTACTGCATGTGTTTTTTATACTATCCATTATAGTTACTATTCTTATGTTTGAATTGCCCTAGTGTTTGTTCATTGGGAATTTACTCTGGCTGTCATGACATTAGTTGGCTCTCTGCTGTGATGGAATTGGGTTTTGGTTACCTTCTGAGACAGGGTTCTAATTTTTCTTGTGTGAATAGCACTTGTCCAGTGTTGTTTATGAACGTTCTCCTTTCTTCACTCATCTTCAGTGCATGTTTGCATATGAAGATTCTGTGTCGTGGATATTTCTTTATTTGATACTCTTAAAGCATAAAACTGCCTCTTCCGTGTACTGGATAATAGAGGGACCATTTTGAAAGTTGGGAAGAGTGAGTCAGGAAACTAATCAGACTGTATCTAGGTAGGAAAGAGATAGCCTATTCAGAATGTTTTAACTGAAGATCATTTGATGAAGGATTTCTGTTTTATTTGTGAGAAGACCTGCTTCTGATCACTTTATAACGTAAATACGCTGAAAAAAAATGCAGACAACTGACATGACTTCTATGTTATATGAAGATAATTCCCTTAGTAATGATTTACTTGAATGTCTTCATCAGCATTGATTTTTCATTTTTTAATTTTTTCAGTTTGATGAGTGTCAAATGGTCTTTCAGTGGTTTTGATTTTAAATTTTCCTAGTTAATGATGTTGGGCATCTGTCTTCTCCTATCTCATCATAGATTTTAAAACACAAGAGAAAGCATAGGTATTACTTATTATAGTTTCTTCTTTTGCTGAATAATGAACAAGTCCAAAGAAATTAAGATCTCATATTGAGATGAAAAACTAAGATTAAAAGTCTAGTGAGAGCCAACTCCTGTAGCAAAACCTCACATACTTAAAGGGCCAGATGTTCCCTAATATTTGAAAATATGTTTTTCATTATTAAGAAAGATAAAGGAAGGTATAGCAAACTTAACGTGAAAGTACCCAAACCCTAAAGTCCTGGGTACATTTCCCAGTAATCTACAAACTTGCCAGTGTAGTAGGAATAATGCATTGTCTCTTTTTTTCCACAGTGAACTTGAAGACGACTTACTTGGAGAAGATTTGCTGTCTGGCAAAAAGGTAAGAAATACAGGTCTTCCTGAAATTAAATGATAGTCTTTTAATTGCACTTAAAATATAGGAATATGTCTCATGCTTGGGATGTGTTACTGGAAAGTTGGGTATAGATCAAAATTTTGTGAATTGAATTACTCTTTAAATGCACAAAGAGTTGACTGTTTATTAGTAAATTCTCTGATAACTTACAATTCAGGGACTATATCCTTGAAGCGAATATTTTAGTCCCTCCTGTGTATGTCAAGGCATTCTAGCAGCTATTGAGCTTATGAAAACAGTTAACAAAACTACCACTTGTCCTGGAGGAACTTAATATTTGGTGGTTAATATTTTGCATACTGAAAACAAAATATTTTGCATACTGGATCTGGAATTCACTTTTTTGGAGTATTCAGAGATAAGCTTAAAAATAAATATACTCAAATATAACACACATTACATAAATAAGAATAAAAGTGTAAAACTTAATGTAGGAGTTTCTAAACTTTTGATCAAGTAAAAACTTTGAAGTAGTTACTTCTAGTGTGTGTATATCTATTTCTGTATTGTGTATGTATGTATATATATCATTCTACCAATATGTTTTGAATGTTATGAAGTATACATTAAAAATAGAAATAAAAAGTTAAAGATTAAAGTGAAATACTGGATTTTTATTTTATTAACAGTTTAAAGGCACTTGTTATTCACATTCAATATCAAGATAGTTTTTTATGCTTAGTTTTTAAAGACTTCAGATTGTGCTGGCTAGTTTGTCAGCCGTTATACTCAAGCTCATTATACTCTTAGGTGACTGGGTCACACCAGCTGCCTGCTTTATCGCTCTTGTTAGAGTCTCCTTTCAGCCTTACAGCTGATGAAGACCCAGCACTAGGAGTGCTGCTTCTGCCACTGTCCTGTAACTTCCTGTGCCGCATTATTACCATTTGCTCTAATCCATGAATTTGTTGTGGCCACTCTTTTCTGTGTCCTGTTTCTTACTGCACCATCGACCTGCAGGTGTCCTGGCTTTGGCCTGTCACAGCCTTTCCTCCCTTAAGTGGCTCTGTCATCACCTGTATCGCTAGATAAGAATTAGTTCAGTTACCTGTAAACCCACTTGATCTCATACAAGTAAATGTGGATACATCGGAGTGACTGGAAGCAGAAAACCAGTGAGAATTCCCCGCAGCCTGTCCGTGTTGAGCTCATGCTCTGGCCTTAGAGTGCCACAGACGTGCTATGATTCAGTGTGCCAGGGCCAGTCCTTCCTGTGTCATGGTCACAGAGGAAATGAGGAAATGTTTTCTTTCTGGCTCAGTGAGTTAGTCTGCACATCCTTGAAGTGCACTCACTGCCCTTGAGAGTCTACTACCCTAATGTAGACACGTTGTTTCCACTGTAATTATTTAAGATGCTTTAGTGAGGAGTACCAGTTAGATGTTAAAATGTTTAATTATTGTAAAATTTTTTTACATGAAGTTGGATTTCTACCTTTGGGCAAGCCTGATGTATCTAGTTTGCCCTGTGTTTCTCTCAGGGAGCCCCATGAGCCCTACTGATTTCACGAGTCTTCATGGTCACTTGCTCTTTTTTTGCCCTGCTTCCTGCACACCACCTCAGGCAGACTCCTCCTCAGCTGTCCTACCCTTGCCTGAGGAATTACTTCCCACTAATTCATTGGATGTAGTCGTAGAAAGTCAGTTTTGGCCTCAGGGATTTAGTCTGACTCTGCATCCCAGCTTTATCAGTAAAGTGGGTATTTTGGTCATTTTGATCATTATTTTGTGCCTCCCGTGTCTGTTACTCATCAGGTTCAGAACTGACACAGGAAGTTGAATCCTCAGAACTCAAAAAAAGTAAGATTTGATTGCCATCAGGGCCACCACAACATATATCCTCTATTTTGTTTGTTTGGTGTGTTATTTATTGGTTCACTGATTTTTGACAAATATTTAAAAGTTGAACCAAAAAACTCAAGGAAGTAGCCTTTAATGAATGAAATCTGGCTTTTATTGAATTGTTAATTTTTAAAGACTTCCTGTGTTTTTATTTAATGAATTAAGCAGCTAAATTTAGATTGTCCTGTAGCAGGCCTGGCTCATCCCTGCCGATGGATAACAGATTCTGTTGGCAACTAATAAGAACTACTAATAAGATTGATATTTTTAGCTTACATCAAAACTGCTGTAATGAAGAGTATATATAGACCTGTTTTTTGAAATTTAGTTTTATAAGCTATAAAATGCCAGGAAAAGACTGCTTATTTGTTTCTTTCATCTTTAAGTAGAAACACAAGTTTTTTTCTTTCTTTTTTTTCCCCTTATGTGTGTGTTGGGGGTAGGGAAGTGGTAATTTATACGTATCACAGAAATAATTTTAATAGAGGAGGAAGGTGTAAAGCCCTCACTACCCTTAAATCTAAGGTACTGGTGTGTATTTAACTTAACAGAACTTGGAACTGTAGAAATTTGACCAGTTGTCAAAATCACTAGGCTGCCTCTGCCGACTGACGTGATGAGTGCACAAACCTGTCAGGAACAAGAGTGGGGTCTAACTTAGTCAGAGTCATTTTCATGTGTCATCTATACTGGACAAGCCAAAGTTTTATTTTAGTCCCTTACCATTTCAGTGGGGCAACCCAGTTACCTAAAATCTGCCTGTTTCTAAAATTCCACTATTTTTTTTGTTTGTTTAAAACATCTTTAGATTTTTGAGCACTGACAGTATTAAATTTAGTCAAATCTTAAGGATACCATTTTTTTGTGTGTATGATAAGAAAAATTATTTGGTAGGAAAGCCTTTTTTTTTTTCTTTTTCTTTTGTTAGGATCATTATACTTGCTGCTTCTATACTTATTTGACTGTGCATCTAAAAATTTGTCTGAGGTAGTTAGCTAGTATGCCATATGTGGAATCTTTTCTTTCTTTTTATTATTTTTTTTAAGTTGTTTTTGTTGTTGTTAGTGGAAGTACTGGGGATTGAACCCAGGACCTGTGCATGCTAAGAACGCACTTTACCACTGAGCTATGCCCTCCGCCTATATGTGGAATCTTGACTTTTGGCTGGTTATATCAAACTGAGAAAACTTTCTGAATGGCAAATGTTCTAATAACAAGGTTAGAAAGAATCCAGTCAGCGTAATTGTGCACTTTTGTAACAAGTAACAACATGTAGAAGTGACTTGCATTAATTACATTTCTTATTTTAATTAGAATCAGTCGGATTTGTCAGATGAAGAGTTGAATGATGATCTTTTACAGAGCGATAATGAAGACGAAGAAAATTTCAGGTACTCAGTATTAGCTCATTAAAATGTTCTTTAAATTGATAGTAACTATAAATTATAATTATAATGGGATATAATTGATAATGTGGTACTGTATCTTTAACATATGATTATATTCTAAACGGGGTATTAATGTAATTCTTCAGTGTGGAAGCCATATATATTTTCCTATAGATAGATCAACTGTTTAAACTCAGTACTGGTCTTGTATTTAATGACCTCTGTGAGCTCTGTTGTGTACAGGTACGTACAGGTCTTTTAAAGAATTCCTTTGTTTGAATAGGGGGCAGTGGCCTCAGACTCTTGATACTGTTGGTTGCTGTTTGATGTTACTGCTTTTGTTTTCATTTTAGATAGTTTTTATTTATACTTAATCTGTTAAGTGAATTGTCATTTTGGCAATTCTTTTTGACTACTTTAGACTCTAGCTGACTATCTGAATATAATTGTTTTTGTCTGCTTGGGCTGCAATAACAAAATATCATAAACTGGATAACTTACAAACAACAGAAATTTATATTTATTTCTCACAGTTCTGGAGGCTGGGAGTCCAAGGCCAAGGTGCTAGCGTGGCTGGGTTCTGGTGAAGACCCCCAGCCCTCCCACTGTGTGCTCCAGTGGTGGGAGGTGTCAGGAAGCCATCTTGGGTCCCTTTTCTGAGGTCACTAATCCCATTCACAAGGTTCTGCTCTCATGACCTGGGCCCCTCCCCAAATCACCTCCAGACACCGTCACATTGGATATTAGGATTCAGTACATGAATTTTGGGGGGGACACACACATACTCAGTCCACGGCAATGACGACTGTCTTTCTGTTGTTGACACAGTAAGCTCTGTTATCGAAGAGGAAGGGGTATTTCGTGTACTGTTAGGCAGAATAAGTTTTTCAGTTTTATGAGGAAGCATTTATTGTGAAAATGTAAAGAGACACTTCTTGCTTATAAATGTAATTAACAAATATATGCCATTATTGAGCTGTTGTAGATTTGTTGTAATAGGTTTTCTAACATAGAGTAACTTTTATGGATAAAAATAAGTTTTAAATTAATTTATTCTATCAGTTTAAGTTTCTCTGTTCCATTCTCTGACATCATTATTATACTTTGATCTTTTGACTTATTCAAATTGCCCTTGAACTATACCTTTGAAAAAAATTTTTGGGCTGTATAGTATTTTCAAGTCTATATGGCATACTCAGTTTTTTATTAGGATTAGATACTAATATGTGTAACTTAGATTTATCTACAAAACCTTGCATTTTAAGTGCTGTTATCTTGCCTCCTAATTATTTGGCATTTAGCTGTTGTTATTTAATAGGTGGAATATGATTTTTTTGCAGTTTTAAACCATCTTTATTTTACTCAGAAATTAACTTTTTAAAAATTTTTATTTTTTTTTTTCATTTTGGGGGTTAGGTAATTAGACTTTATTTATTTATTCATTTTTTTTTTAATGGAGGTACTGGGGATTGAACCCAGGACCTTGTACATGCTAAGCATGCACTCTACCACTGAGGTATACCCCAAACTGCTTTAAAAAATTTTTTTATTTTCGGGGGGAGGTAGTTAGGTTTATTTACTTATTTATTTTAACGGAGGTACTGGGGACTGAGCTCTGAGCTTCCCCCAGAAATTAACTTCTTTTTTTTTTGAAATTTGTGACTAGTACAAACTTTAGTCAAACACTGGAATGTATTTTCACACAGATTTTTAATATTTTGATTTTTTAAATAGGAGTTTATAGTTTGCACCACAGATTTAAAAAAGAAAACAGATTGCTCTTAAAATTCCATCTGTGGTTTTCTGTTTATAGGTTAATACTCCTATTTTTCCTTTGAGATCTTAGAAAACAGGTGCCGCCCTCGTCATTCTGAAAGTCGCAGTGGGACGGCATCGGCTTGCTCTCAGTCTCAGGCTTTCGCCGGTTAGACCTGCCTCCCGTGGCGGAGCCGGCCGTCCTGCTCAGATAGCCTGCAGCCGGCGGCGGCGGGGGTCCTGTGCGCCAGAGGAGTCCCCGGTGCTGGCTTAGTGTGCAGCGCACTGAGCTCTGCCTTTGCGCGTTGTGGTAGTCCGTGTGCGTCGGTCGGTCTCTGGCCTACCTTTGCCAGTTTTTGCAACAGTTAATTTATGTAATGATTTAGTTTGGAGCTCTACTCCAGTGGTGGGCCTTCCTTTGTATTTCTGTTCTCTCTAGTTCTCAGGGTGTCACAATTAGTCTGAACACCACATCTGGCATGGTCACATCGTTTGAACTGTCTGACAACACTAATGACCAGTCTGGAGAACAAGAATCCGAGTACGAGCAAGGAGAGGATGAACTCGTTTATCACAAGTCCGACGGGTCTGAGTTGTATGCTCACGAGTACGCGGAAGAAGGACAGTATGAAGGCCACGGCGCTGAGCTGACGGAAGAGCACATGGAGTATGTGGACGAGCCGGAGGAGGGGCAACTGTACAGCGACGAGGTGTTAGACATCGAGATCAATGAGCCTTTAGATGAGTTCACAGTGAGTCTTCCTCCTTTGTGTGGCTAAAGATAACGTGGCTGCCTGGGCATAGGTTTCCAGACTGATTTGAAATCTATTTCTCTCCCCTGGGAGGGAGGGAAATTAGACCTTATTATCACTGTCTGCCAGTTTCTTTATCTGAGCTATGACAAAGTTTGTGTTGACAGCTTGTTTGGCTGGAGGTAATGCTCCTTTGTCATTCTGGAAGGCTGCGCAGAATTGTGACCTTGAGGATTGCACCCTAAGGAAGAAAACAGCTTTGTGTGGTGGAGATACACTGTGAATTGTTAGAAGTACTTAATGCAGAGCTTTTATCCAGGCTTTAGACAAGATCTGATAAAGTCCTTCTAAGGTGAAAAGATTATTGACCTGCTAAAGACATCTTTAAGGTGCTAATATTCCAAAGTGATTGATGTCCTGTTCATTCATCCTTTTTTGTAACTGAGAACTGTCTAAACATGAATAAAGAGATTGGAGGTTAGTTTAGGAAATGTCACACATAATTTGTTATCTGTAATCAGGAAGCAAAGATTGTGCTGATTTTTATTTCAGAAAGGTGGTTCTGGTAGGTAGTTTTTTTTTTTTTTTTTTTTTTAGGTTGAATTGTCAAGGAAAAAAGGTGCTGGTGAAATACTGCTCATCTGTCTTGATTCATTATTAAAAGACATTTGTTTTTAAAACAAGCCTTTAATGAATTTATGTTGGAAGGATGTGATCTCCGTAGCTGCAGTAGAATTTTGGGGTTTTCTGGACACTGGGCTTCACTGAGGTGAAGTATCAGTGGGGCTGCTGGGATGGGGTGAAGGCACGCAGAGTTAGGGTTAGAGAGCTACCTTTATCTCTTAATGTTTTCATTCAGAGTAAGCTTGCATTTCAGAAAAAAAATATGTGTGTATGGTTTTGAAAGGGATTAGTTGTTTATGTGGAGCCTTAGAATACTTGGTTCTAGACACAGATGTGTTTGTGCATGTCAATGGTTATTTTTAAGATTTGATTCCTTTTGAATGCTTTCTCTTCAGTAGATACAGTAATGAAAAGTGTTTGTAGCTTTGGTAAACAGAATCATGTAAAAGGCATTGGTACTTGTTCTTTTGATAACTCTGTAATGGTCTGTTTTGGTAGTAAATCCTTCAGTAGTGTGGACAGGTGCTGTCTGGCATACTGGTGTGTTTGTATGCTATGTTAAAGTGGGACACTATAATTTAAAATGTTTCCTAAAAATTAAGCCAGAATTCTTTAAAAATGGGCCTGGTTATTCCCTGATAAGAGCATTTTATTATTTCTACCACTCACCTGAAAAGTAAGGTGGTTGGTCAACATCTTGTACATTCAACAGCTCAACAGATATGTACCAGCCCAAGCGGTGGGCACGTAAATATTGCTGAAACATGAGACATGAAGCATGGCCCCTGCTTTCTGTGAACTTGGAATTTAGTGGAACAAGTCACAGTGTGGAAAGGGCTTGATAGTGCTTGTGTGTGGTCATGTAAGAAGACCACACATGGGAAGAGATAAATGGACTTAAGCTGTGAAATACTTTTCCCCAGCTCTGCAGTGCAGGCTTCTTACTGTCCTCTTAGGCTGTCACTGATGCACACGTTATTCATTATTAGACTAACGAACATATGATTAGATTGTATCTCCACATGTCCCAGTGGTATTTTCATTTATTAAATGGTTTATGTGGTTCCTGTCCTCATTAGGACTTGTTAACTCTAAAGCTAGAGTTGAACGCTGCTGATCAGAAGTATGTTCTACCTGCTCGAGCTCACTCATAAGGCCACAAGGAGGGATTCTGTGTATAACTGAGCGTAGAATCATAAAGCCACAGAAGTTTACGATGGGAAGGGACACTTTTACATGAGAAGAAACCGAGATCCACATAAAAACTTGGTAGTATAACTCTGGTGTTCTTTCCTATCATACTCGAAAGAAGATTTTTAAGTTTTTTTGAATTTTGTTGTCCTGATCTTGAGAGTGAATTAGGATTTGATATAAAAACGTATATTCTTCTGTTAGGAAGGAATGTACATTGTTTATTATTTAGCAGAATCGTAGAGCATTGTTTGTCAGGTGATTTGTACTTTTGAGCACAATCATATTTATTTAGGGCCTTTAAAGTTAACATAGACTGAGATTTCATAAAACATTGTTCTGTAAGAACAGTTTCAGATTGCTAATTTACGGAACAGCAGATTTCTGCTTCCCAGCGGGGATTTGGTGGTGTAGACTAGGCTCCGTTGTGTACTGGCTGAAGGTTTTGATTCACATCACCTGACCTTATTTGAAATCCGACAGTTCTGCTCTCAGTGAATTATGGGTAGTGCTGGTGGCTCTTTCTGATAGGATGGTACAGTGTCTTGGGAAGTGAAACCCAGTGTGTGTGGCTACTCTGGAGGGACAGTTGTGGGAACTGAGGTGCTCTGTCACCTTAAATGCAGCTGTTTTCTTTGTAGTGAGACTGGTGTGTGTTCTCAGCAGGTCGTTCGCTCTTCCTTGCCCACCTCGTAACTGATCATTTCAGCTAGTGGCTGGGGCTGCTGGGACATTCAGCCCCCCGGGTAGCATCAGGCCCTGTCACTTGTTAGGAGTGCCCGTGGGAGCCCTTTCTCTTGCAGTTGTTGTTTTTAGCCAGCTTGCTTGCTTCCTTCCGTATGCCCTCAAGAGATGCCTGCCTGCTGATGTGCCCCTTGCATTTCATACATTCCTGGAATCATCCTTCTAACTGGATGGGGTGGCTAATGGAGAAGTGAATTCTAGCATGTGATTTTTAATAAAGCTCCTTCGTTGAATTGAATTGCTTGTACTTTTGTTGTCTTCTGTTGCTGTGAAAATGGTTTGATTGGGCATGATTCCAGCCCCCTTACTGCTGCTGAGCTGCTCTGGGCAAGTGTACGCACACTAGCTTTTTGAGATTATTTTCCCTTACAGTTGATTTTAAGAAGAGCTGTTTGTCAGAGCTCTTAGGGGAGCTGGAAGCTGAGCCTGTGTCGCTCACTGCAGCGACCGGGTTGGCATACTGCGCTCCGCTCTCGCGGCCACTCG